>NC_133621.1:209062752-209662752 GCF_048593235.1 Sminthopsis crassicaudata
TTATGATTTATTATCAGTAAATGTTTGTTTTGTATACCTATTTTATATACCTATGTACCCAGTGTCACATAAAAATTTCTCAGGTGAAAAAGGTATATAAGTGAAAAAAGTTTAAGAAGCTCTGATCTAGACTACTTGTAAAGGAAATGCAATCATGTTACATAACAAGTGACCCAAGATGGAGGGGAGGATGGAAGAAGGAGTTGGAGAAACACTACTTTCTGAGGCAATCTATCCCATTTATAATCTGATTTTTAGGAAGTTTTTCCTATTCTAAAGTTTAAAATTGTTTCTCTTCAATTTTTACTAAGTGTTTCTACTTCTGTCCCCTGGAATCAAACCCTGCTTCATGTGACTATTGTAAGAATAACATAAATATAAAGTACTTTTCAAATGTCAGAATGCTGTACTTTTGTTGTTCAGTCGTGACACTATTTGATTAAAAAAAAAAACAATGTCATTGAATATGTTTTTTCCCTCAAATAGTATTTAATCCCCCCCACTTACATGTCAAGAAAAAATTTAGCATTCATTTCATTGAGTTCCAAATCTCTCTCTCTCTCTCTCTCTCTCTCTCTCTCTCTCTCTCTCTCTCTCTCTCTCTCTCTCTCTCTCTCTCTCTCTCTCTGTCTTTGTCTCTGTCTCTCTCTGTCTCTGTCTCTCTCTCTCTCTGTCTCTCTCTCTCTGTCTCTGTGTCTCTCTATCTCTGTCTCTGTCTCTCTCTCTCTCTCTCTCTCTCTCTCTCTCTCTCTCTCTCTCTCTCACACACACACACACACACACACACACACACACACACACATCAGGATGAAGTGACTTGCCACAGCTTTTAAGTGTTAAGTGCCTTAGCCCAAATTTGAACTGAGCTCCTCCTAAATCCATGGCCATTGCTCTATTCATTGTACCATATAACTGCCTCTTAAATGGGATTTTCTCAAAAATTCCAAAAATGGTTTGTCATTTCCTTCTCCAGGTCATTTTACAGATTAGACTTGCCTAGGATTACACAGCTAGTTAAATGTATGAAGCCAGATTTGAATTCAAGTTCTCCTTATTCCAAGATGGGTTCTTTATCCACAGCTCCACCTAGTTACCCCCAAAGCCACTAGAGCTATTAATAAATAACCAAATTGCATGTTTTTAGACCTTTTTTTCATTTTTTTCTCCCTCTGGCATGGTGAGCAACAAAATAAGGGGGAGGGAAAGATGAAGCATTTGACCTAGGATGATCCCTTGCCAGGGTGATGAGTAAAAGTCAGCACATTACAACATTATCACATCCAGTTTCTACATCATACTAGCTGATAGATACTTCTGTTCATTTCCAAATGAAGAATCTCAATGTCCTTTCCTGTGTTTTTCCTTCTGTCTGCTCCAGTGGTATGCCTATAAATGTTTAACTAGGATGTCTCTGAAAATGCAAAGCATACTTTTAAAGTTTATTCTGCAACTTTGTCTTTTTTTTTCTATCACTTTCTTAGGTCTAGACAACCAACAAAAACTAAATCAAGCCCTAATTTGTAGCATTTGGTGTTTTTTTTTATTTTATTTTTTCTTTTTCCCTGACTTTTTATATAGGAAAGTTCACACTGAAAATTTAATAGTCACTTCTCTAAGGAGGTATAAACTGGCTCCAACACATCTTCCAACCTGCTTTGAATCTCACTACTTCTCCCTCTATAAGAATAGGGCATGGACTAGGGATTTTATTAGTATAGGAAATGTCCAGATGAGGAAATTCTTCTAGCAATAGAGAGCATCCATCACCTTCTCTGCAAATTATAGTATCAGAGAATTATTTGAGACAGTGAGAAGACCCAGGATCATCACATAGCCAGTATGTATTTGTTGTGAGACTTGAACACCGGACTTTCTGGCTTCAAAGCCTGATAAGGCTAGCTGTCTAGCCATTAACCTCTCCCTCTCTCTCTAATAAAATCAACTCTTTGAAAGGATCACAGATTTTGAGCTGAAAGTGATATTATAGGTGACTTAGTATCTCCTCATTTTATAGATAAGGAAAGTAAAGGCCAATGGTTCGATGACTGGTAAAAGGTCCCAGAGGAGTCAGGGGAAGAGGTTCAATCCCTGGACCTCACACTCAAATCTATCATTCTGGCTTCTGTATCATGAGTCAATGTCTTCTCAAAATTCTCAATCTCAACTTGGGCAAATCCTCTGATGATCTCAGATAAATCTCTAATTTGTTTTTTATGATTTTAAAAAATATTTTTTCTGAACTTAAGAAATACAACAAACATTTCCATGACATAGCAGGATAGACAGGATCAACTTCACCTTCCTAGGAATTATATATTTTATTTCATTTCAGATACATTAAGCATCTACTATATGCAGAATATCATGTTAGGTCCTGGAAAAGAAACAAACCAATACATAATTATAACATACAAAACTGTATATAATAGCTGCATTAATAAGGCATAAACAAAGTTCCATGAAGTCTGAGAGAAAAAGTTATTATTGATAGGGAGGATTAGAGATGGTTTCTTCATGAATGTGGCATTTGATTTGTGCTTTTAAAAATGGGTAAAATTTAACAGGCAAAAAGAAGGTAGACAGAGAATTTAAGATATCAGAACCAGAATAAGCAAAATGACAGGGATAGGAAAACGAAGGGCATATATGGTGACAGAGAGTAAACTATTTGGATAGTATCTACAGTGTGTACCATGAAATAAGGCTGAAAAAGTGAGATGCTGTCATATTATGGAGGCTTTGAATGTCAGACATAGAAGCCAGAGGTTTACTTAAATTGATCTCTTTTAGATTGATTAATTCTAAATGTAACTCCTCCTCCTATTCTCTTATTCCTTTTCCTTCTTTTTTTCTTCTCTTCCTTCTCTTCTTTCTTCTTTTTCTTTTTCTTCCTCTATCCCCTCTCTTTCCTTGTTATCTTCTAGTACTTTCATCATGATTTGTCCTTCCTTAAAAAACTCCCCTTGATCCAAGATATTCTCATCATCAAGTTCAAATTGATGACACTGTGTCTCCTAACCCATTCAAACAGTCTACTTCCTCTGACACATTTTTAGGTCCTTTACCATATGCTTCTTTTAACTCAGTCACATTAACCTTACCTTATCATACCTAATTTCCCATTCGTGTATTGATCTTCTACACCATATCAAAACTTGCCATTCAAGAAATTTGATATGTGATACTACATGTATCTTCTGTAAAATTTCAGATTAAAAAATAAGTAATAAAAAATAATTAGAAAATTAAAAAAAATAAAATCATATGCTTCTATTTCTCCTCATACTAGGACCCATTTTGCTAAAAATATTTTCTTTTACTGGCAGAAATTATGATTTCTCCTCTCTCCTCCCCAAAAAGGAACATAACTTTACAGATAGAATGGGACCTCAGAATTAATCTAGTTAGAATATCAGAGTATATAGCAACAGTAAGATGCTGTGGTGAACAGAGTAATTTAGTTATTCTTATTCACCCCTATCCTCTTATTATAAAAGATAATTAATAATAACTAATGAAACAATTCAAGCATAAATGATTTATTAGCTAGGCATTCAAAAGAATGTATCAGTGGATTGCCTAGTTAATCCAAAAACCCTGAATACAGAGTAAAGCAGATTTTTATGTTCTCCCCTAACAATTATAATTATAACAAAAACAATTAACCAGGATGCAAAATTAAATAATCTAATTTCTAATTAGAGGAAAGTTTTGGGGCTTTCCAAGTTGAAAGGGGGGAAAAGTAGGTTTTGCTCCAGTAGCTTTTGGTGTCCTTTATTCATAAAATTAAAAAACGTTCATTAACTACATCTACCTACCTGTATAATACAATAGTTGGTTTAAATAACCTAGTTTCCCATGGATGAATAATTGAAAAACAACAAAATGGAGGCATTCACGTGGCAGCTTAATAGAGTTAATATTCAAAGACAATATTGGATTGGTACTGATTCTAACTATACTAATTGCATTTTATACATTGTTTCATTTTATCTTATTACATATTGCCTAGATGGTTTTCCTCATATAAACATTCTTTCTCTGCTCTGGGAAATTATGTCTAAAAAATCTGAAACTCCAGAGGAATGAGTATTTGTTTTGTTTTGTTTTGTTCTTAGCTCTGAGCTCCTAGCCACAGAGAGGACTGTGGTAAAAACATCTTTTGCCTGAGGATGTTTCCCCTTAATTGTTACCTTCTAACCATATTCCCAATAAGTGTGCCTAGACTGGCAAAATGTTTATAGTTCAAACAGTTTATGAAAACAAAGTAAACATTTGTAACAAAGAAAACTAAACAGATTGCCTACATCTGAAAGGGAGATATTTCAAAAATAGAAAGAAAATATAGAATTACTAAACCTCCATTCTCCAAGGTCTGACCCCTTGCTATCTCTTCCCATACTTTTGTGCTCCCAACTTCATATATCCTCTCCATCCAATTTAGCTTTATGTAAGCTCCAATAATCTATGCAAATCATTAGGAAATGCTATTTACTAAAACAGACTTCATCAAACATTGTTCTACTACCTTTTAAGAGTGACTTGGGGGCGTGACTAGGCATTCTTAGACCAATGTCATTGCTCTCTTTCTAATTCACTTAAGAAACTCGTTCACACTTCATAAAGAGATCCCTTAGGCATGGACACATTTTTTCAGTTAGTTTTATACCTAGTAATTGGCATTTTACATAATATCCACTTCCCTCTTTTTATAAATAAGCAATCAAGAGAGATAGGGTTATTTGCCCAGTGTCACTCGGGTAGTGTGTATATTACGTTGTATATCTATACTACACAGGTAGTGCCACAATTTGAACTCAGGTCTTCTGATTCCCACTGCTTTACTTTGAGATGCATTTCATAGATGAGAAAAACAGACCTAAAGTAGGTAAATGATATGCCAAGGATCACTTTGATAGTTAAAAAGCCATTAGCAATTTAAACTCAGGTTCTTGATTCTCAATCTTTTGCTCACGTTCTCCTGTAACACTCTCTGACAATAAATATTCTGTCAGTGGCTCTTAAACACCAAATTGAAGAAATTCTTTTTTTTTTCTTTATTTTAATAGTTTTTATTTACCAGATATATGCATGGGTAATTTTACAACACTGACAATTGCCAAACCTTTTGTTCTAATTTTCCCCCTCCTTCCCCCCCCCCCCCCCGTTGGCAGGTTGACCAATACATGCTCAATATGTTAAAGTATAAATTAAATACAATATATGTATACATGACAAACAGTTGTTTTGCTGTACAAAAAAAATCAGACTTTGAAATAGTGTACAATTAGCCTGTGAAGGAAATCCAAAATGCAGGCGGACAAAGTTAGAGGGATTAGAAATTCTATGTAGTGGTTCATAGTCATCTCCAGAGTTCTTTTGCTGGGTGCAGCTGGTTCAGTTCATTACTGCTCTATTGGAACTGATTTGGTTCATCTCATTGTTGAAAATGGTCACATCCATCAGAATTGATCAAGATACAGTATTGTTGTTGCCGTGTACAATGATCTCCTGGTCCTGCTCATTTCACTCAGCATCAGTTCATGTAAGTCTCTTCAGGTCTCTCTGAATCATCCTGTTGGTCATTTCTTACAGAACAATAATATTCCATAATATTCATATATCACAATTTATTTAGCCATTCTCCAATTGATCCACTCACTTTCCAGTTTCTGGCCACTACAAAGAGGACTGCCACAAACATTCTTGCACATACAGGTTCCTTTCCCCTCTTTAAGATATCTTTGGAATATAGCCCAGTAGTAACAAAGTCAAAGGGCATGCACAGTTTGATAACTTTTAAAGCATAGTTCCAAATTGTTCTCCAGAATGGCTGGATGTATTCACAATTCCACCAATAATGTGTTTTCCCACATCCCCTCAAACATTCTGCATTATCTTTCCCTGTCATTCTAGCCAATCTGACAGGTATGTGGTGGTATCTCAATAGTTGTCTTAATTTGCATTTCTCTGATTAATAATGACTTGGAGCACTTTTTCATATGACTAGAAATAGTTTCAATTTCTTTATCTGAGAATTGTCTATTCATGTACTTTGACCATTTATCAATTGGAGATTGGCTTGATTTCTTATAAATTATAAATAGAGTCAATTCTCTATATATTTTGGAAATGAGGCCTTTATCAGAACCTTTGACTGTAAAAATGTTTTCCCAGTTTATTGTTTCCCTTCTAATTTTATCTGCCTTAGTTTTGTTTGTACAAAAACTTTTCAATTTGATATAATCAAAGTTTTCTACTTTGTGATCAATAATGATCTTTAGTTCTTCTTTGGATATAAATTCATTCCTCTTCCATAGGTCTGAGAGGTAAACTATGCTATGTTCCTCTAATTTATTTATAATCTCATTCTTTATGCCTAAATCATGGACTCATTTTGACCTGATCTTGGTGTACGGTGTTAAGTGTGGATCAGTGTTTAGTTTCTGCCATGTTAATTTCCAATTTTCCCAGCAATTTTTGTCAAACATTGAGTTCTTATCCCAAAGGCTGGGGTCATTGGGTTTGTCAAACACTAGATTATTAAACTTATTGATTATTTTGTCCTTTGGACCTAACCTATTCCACTGATCAACTAGTCTATTTCATAGCTAATACCAAATGGTTTTGGTAACCACTGTTTTATGATATAATTTTAGATCTTGTACAGCTAGGCCACCTTCATTTGATTTTTTTAAATTAATTCCCTTGAAATTCTTGACCTTTTGTTTTTCCATATGAATTTTGTTGTTATTTTTCCTAGAACATTAAAATAGTTTTTTGGGAGTCTGATTGGTGTAGCGCTAAATAAATAGATTAGTTTAGGTAGTATTGCCATCTTTATTATATTTGCTTGCCCTATCCAAGAGCATTTAATATTTTTCCAATTGGTTCAATCAGACTTAATTTGTGTGGAAAGTTATTTTGTAATTTTGCTCATATAGTTTTTGATTTTCCCTTGACAGATAGATTCCTAAATATTTTATACTATCAGTAGTTACTTTAATGCCTGCCATCTAGGGGAGGGGGTGGAGGGAAGGAGGGGAAAAATTCGGAACAGAAGGGAGTACAAGGGATAATGTAAAAAAAAATTACCTATGCATATGTGCTGTCAAAAATGTTATAATTATAAAAATTAATAAAAAAAGGGAAAAAATTTAAAAAGTAGTTACTTTAAATGGAATTTCTGGAGAAATTCTTTTAATTGATGCAATTGCAAATATCAATATTGACCAAAAAAAAGTGTTTCTATTCTAAAATAGTGAGCAAATTTCAGCTGTTCAGAAAAACACTCAAGAAAGAATAATATTTTTTAAAATCATATTTATCCTAAATTTAAGACAGAAATGTCAAACTAGAGGCTCTCAGTTGTGCAGCTGAATCAGATGAAAATGTAATTAGAAAATGTTGAAAAAAATAAATAAAAACACAACATAGATGATGTTGATTTGTGGTTTTCTAAACCAATATATGGGTAGCAGGGATCAGTTTCTAATTTGAGTTTGAGGTCACTGGTCTAAGCTCATTATCTAATAAAGTACTTTCTTGTTATCCTTTAGCCAATTGTTCTACAACCTGCTTCAATGGAGGAACTTGCTTTTATTTAGGAAAGTGTATTTGTCCACCAGGACTGGAGGGAGACCAATGTGAAATAAGTGAGTACTTGATTCTCTGTATTTCATTATTTTATACAACCATAGAATTTCAGGCTTGGAAGGGTCCATGGGAATGACTTTACATTTAATTCTAAAAATATTTATTTTCTACTGTGCACAAAGTCCCACCCTAGCATCTTATATAAATCCTGCCTTATAATAGCTGCATGTGCAGCTAGGATGGTACAGTGGATAGAGTTCCAGGCCTGGAGTTGAGAAACTTATCTTGGTAAGTTCAAATCTGATCTTAAATGCCTATTAACTGTGTGATCCTGGGTCTGTTTACTCAGTTTCCTCATCTGTAAAATGAGTTGGAGAAGAAAAGGCAAGCCACTCCAGTATCTTTGCTAAGATACCTAAGATACACAAATGGAGTCATGAAGACTCGAACATGACTGAAAAAGACTGAACATAGTAGCATGGGATGATTCTGAGTTCCTGACTGCTATTTCAATGAACCCAAACTGGTTATTCCTACTAAGAGGGAATGCCATCATTTAAAAGCCTATTATGATGGATAGTTTGTCTCTCAATCTAGAGTCAGAGGACTATCTGAAGGAAATTGACCCTATGGAGATGGATGTTCTAGGCTATGATACCACAAAGACTTCCTACTAAGGGATACAGAGATTATAACCTATGTAGGTTATACATGTACCCACATAGATGAAATCATGAAGATCTGAGACAAGGTATTGTCCTAGGTCCTGGGGATACAATAGTGAAATAAGCCAGGAACTAATCTCAAGCGAGCTTAAAAATCACTAGCTATTCCTCTGGAGCCCTGAGCCTCCCACTGAGGGATGTTGCTAAAACCTTAAAGTGATATGAGGGATCAGAAATTAGAAGTTATAGGAAAGAAGGAGTGAGAACTGAAGCCTTCCAGGATGTCTCAGACACCTTGGTCATAGTTATGCTATAATTGATCCAAGGGATCAATGCCAATTGAGGCTACATGACACCTATAGTGAAAGGGGCAAAGCCAGAAATAATGAACAAAAACAGGTGAAGGAAATGGTGTGATTGTTTTGGAGACATGCACAGAGAGTAGTAGTCTATATTTCCAACTTACTGTCTGGTTGCACATATCCCTTAGGGTCATACCTCTCCTAAGGTTGTACAGTGTCCACTCTGCCACTTGTCCAAGAAGAGAGCCCAGGTCCCTCTCCGAGGGGGTACCACCTAGGTGTTCCAACACATAGTGGCATTTAATAAATGTATATTGATTGGTTTGTTTGGATATTTGTTGCAGAGATATTGCAAGAATAGAAATTTCAAAATGTTTTCTCACTGGAAATATACTTTTCTCCACACCACCTCAGTCCCTGGGGGAGAATAGTTTCAGACATAATGCAGTTACTACTGCTGTATTTGTCCCACCATATTTACTTTTGAAAAAAGCAGGGCCAGTAGATTGATGAATATGCATCTTTGCTACCTTTGACCTGAGTCAAATTCATCCCTTGGGACTTGATTCTTTACTCTTTGGCTTCTACAAATTCCAACATGGATCCAGCTCCTGGACTTCTAGTGGCTTTCTCTGCTGACCTTTTAATGCCTGCAAATTCATAGCCATCTCCAATAACCTTTACTTAGAAGCTGGACAAAATGGACTAGCTTTTGGCTTTGTGCCAAAACAATTCATTGTTTTGGTTCTCTAGGCCAAAATCTAGCAAATATGGACTTCTTGCTGTACAGTACCTCTTAAAAAAATTGTGATAATCACTTATTACCGGTACACTGAACACCCTCTTCAACACAAAGGATTAGTGGTTTATCCTGTTTTCCAGGGAGAGGAAGAGATGGAGCATGAGATTTGTTTTGGCTGGTTAGTATTTTTGAATGAACTCAGTCTCATTAAAAAGACTCTAGTTCACCACATAGTGAACCAAACCAGTTATAGGATGTCTGTGCATGCTGCAAATCAGGAAGTAGCTTCTCCCTCTACTCTCCCCAGTCAGGACTTGTTGTCACACCTATTCAGAAGCAGGTTACTCAATTCTTTCACCCGGAAATTGCCTCAAAAGAGCACACTGCACATGTTCACCACCTTTCTGTTACGTATATGTATAGGTATCTATCTATCATCTATCTGTCTATATACACACAAAAATATATACACACATGTGAATAAATACACTTGTAAACATTCATGAATGAAATAAAATATATCTAACATGTATGATAAATGAAATAACCTATATGAAGCACTTTGTGAAATTTAAATTATATATGTACATATGTATATGTGTGTATGCACGTATGTCTATATGTATGTGGGAGTGTATCACAACAACCCTAGAAGGTAGATACTTCAGATATTAGCCTCCTTGTTTTATATTATACATACACATACAGGTACCTAATGCCTATAGATAATACAAGTATTATCCTCATTTATTCTTTATGAAGAAACAGACTTAGAGAGATCCCACATGGATGCAAGTGGTAGATGCTAGGGGTAGAACTCATAGTCAGATATTTCTTGAGAAATTTAGCCATCTACCATGCTTTGTGGAAAATGGACAAAGAAAATAATAAATAATAAAAAGAACTTTTACATGGGAATATGGAAATATGTAAAAGGCATGATTATAAATGCATAAACTTACTTCCCCAACATATGAGAGGTATAGTGCTACACACACATACATACACATATCCCTATACAACATATACCCCCCTCCATCTCTAGGGAGGGGGAGGGGATGAGCTTCATAGCTCAAATTCCTATAAAGTACATTCCCAGTTCTAAGTCCAAAATGCTGCTCAAATTCAGGTCCCAAACATGCTGATTTGTTCTGGCTTCCAGAAAGCTGCAGGGATCATTTCCAGTTAGTTTCTGAACCTAAAGACAAAATTAGAGAATTGAAAAAACATTCCCAGATTCATTTCTCCCTAGCCAAGAGAAAAGAGAGGGAGAAGAGGATGTAAATTCATCCACTCTCATTGTTTCAATTCATGATGTCCATGCTAAGTGCAGGAGAAAGAGAGTGGGGAGAGGGGGGAGAAAAAAAACATGAAAAGAGGTGAAGGGTCCATAGCTCAATTAGTTTTAATGACATTGCAGCTAGTCACCCATGAGATAAAGGAAAAATGGCTTCATGTTAGATGAACAGGGCATGCTCAAAAGATCTCTCTTAGGTGTTTCCATATTAGAAATGGGAAGTTCTCAGAGAAGCTCAGGTCACAAATAATTATAAGAATTCTGAGAAACAAGAGATCACTTGCTGCTGCTGGGAATAAGGAAAGCCTATACTGGGTTCAAAGGAAAAAGCATTTATCAGCATTAACCTAAAAACACATTTAAAAGGCAATCCATAGTGAAGCAGTCATTAGACTCTCTTAAATCAGAAAAATCCTTACCCAAATGAAGGCCTTGTACAAAATCAGGAGTCATCTTATTCCCTTGTGTTGGTATCTAGATAAAGGATCTCTTGTATTGACTTGGGGAACAGAGAGACCATAGTGCGTGAATGTTATTACCCAAATTCCAGGCTGGCTTAACAGATTACTTGTTCACTGAAGTTATATTCCTAATTAAAACTTTTTTTCCTTAAGCCTAACTTCCACCTTCTTTGTGGAACCCTTCCTTGATTCCCTCCACCTTTTATCACTCTTCTCATTAGCAATCTTTCTTTTGCTCTTATCATTGACAACTTTGTATTTTGCTTCTATTATATCCCCCAATAGACTATCATCTTGAGGCCAAAAATGGTTATATTTTTTGGGTCCCCAGTGTCTAGGGCAGTGTATACACATAGGAGGATCTGTTTTCTGGTCCAGATCTGCAATTTCTTTTGTATAATGTACTGTAGGAGTGTAACCTCTCTTCACCAAAGCAATTCATTGTTACCTGGTGAAAACCAATTTGCTGATGTGTGTGTTCAGCCCCAGTATGCCAGAATGCTAAGGCTTAAATGACACAGAGATTGGGCAGTGCCTTCCTCCCCAACCACTTGCTTGTTGGGTCCATGCCCTCATTCCTTATTCCTTCTTAGGCAATTAATAAGGTACTTTGATTTCAGTGGTCTACACTAGCCCACTGTCTTGCCCCACAGGTAAATGATAACTCCTATTTGTATCACATTAGTTCTTTGTATAAGATGCTATAGGCTATCCCAAGAGTCACTTTAAATTTTTTTTTCATTTAATAGCATTTTATTTTCTCCAATTATATAAATAGTTTTCAATATTCACTTTTATAAGATTTTGAGTTCCAATTTTTTTCTCCCTCCCTTTCTTTCCTCCCCCCTCCAAGGCAGCAAACAATCTGATATAGATTATATATGTACAATCATTTTAAACATATTTCCTGATTAGTCATGCTATGAAAGAAAATAAAAACAAAAGGGAAAAACCATAAGAAAGAAAGAAAAAAAAGTGAAAATAGTATGCTTCAATTCTCATTCAATCTCCATAGTTCTTCCTCTGGATTTGAATGAGATTTTTTTATCCCAAGTCTAAAGGAATAGTCCTGGATCACCACATTGGTGACAGGAGTTAAGTCGATCATCATACAATCTTGCTGTTACTGTATACAGTGTTCTGGTTCTGCTCACCTCGATAAATATCAATTCATGTTTTTCCGGCTTTTCTGAAATCAATTAGCCTTGTCATTTCTTATAGAGAAATAATATTCCATTACATTCACATACTATATATAGCTTATTCAGCCATTCCCCAAATGATGAGATCCACTCAATTTCCAATTCTTTGTCACCACAACAAAAGCTGCTACAAACATTTTTACACACATGCCCTTTTTCCTCTTTTTTGATCTCTTTGGGATACAGACTCTGTAACAGCACTGCTAGATCAAAGAGTATGCACAGTTTGATAGCTTTTTGTGTACCAGAATTCTTCATGTAGTTTTAAACTATTAAAAGTTGAAAACTGTGCTGGTTTTTTGGGACATTCTCTGTGTAAATTTGAGACCTGAGTGGCTTTGAGACCTGTGGTCATAGCACTCATTCGGCTGAATGCAAAACCACCAGCCTGCTTGTGGTCCTGAGAACAATGAGAGGGGAGGTGGCCACCCATGCTGTTCCCCATTGGCATCTGTCCTCCTCCCATAACTACCATCCTTGTGGGACACAGTGTCCTTCTTTAGCGAGGGCTTCCTTCTCTCTTACTCTGAATACATCCTGGATATTTAATTGCTTAAAGGCATTGAGAGGTATGTGTAATTTGGCCTCTGGTCCCTCAACTAATGGTCCTAGGGAACCTATAAATGTTTGTTGAATTGAATTCTTATGACCTTTTGAAGTTAGCTTGTAGTTTCTAAGTGGGCAACTAATTCATTTATTGATCTTTATGTACAAAGTGAAACAAGATTTATTCTTGGTAGGGTGCTGCCCAGACCCCTCCTCCTTCTCTTACCAAGTACCCCTTATGAATAGTAGGCATTTCTTAGAAAAATGTTGCAGGACAGAGGGGTGGTTTGTGGCCATTAAAACAGACAGAAACCCATCGTTCATGGAGATCTGGAACCCTTGACCCTGGCAGCCTCATTATCGTAGAATTCTACCTGGCATATTAGCCACAGACAAATTTAATTAGTTGCTAAAACAGCTCACATTCTTTCTTTGAATTTTTATTAGTAATTCATTTAAATGCAGAGAGAACCACATTCTATATAGCTTAGGCAAAGGATCCTTCCTATTGATCTCAGTGTAGGAAAAAAATCATTACAATCATTTTTCTTTGTAGCTAATCTTTATGGACAGAGACTTCTAGCACAGTTCACTGTGAATGAAGCTTATATTATTTCATATTCACATCCAGAGTCCAGAAAATAGATTACATCTATAGTCTGGTGAGCAAAGAGAATGCATTACTTCTCCCCTCCTCCCCTGGCTCCTGTGTCTGCCTAGGAAGCTGCCTTCCTCCCCTTCTTTTCTGTGTATGTGTTAATGGAAACTTGCAGGTCCTTATTTGTCCCAGCTGTGTTATAGCTATTGCAAACACCACTGTGTCTTGGTACAGTCACAGTGCCAGGGACACCAGAAAGTTCAAAGCCTGAAAACACTGACTTCTTTTTTTTTTAAACTTTCAACCCCTAATTTATTTGTTTTGTACTTGCAGTAGAAGATGAAATGATTTGAAAGAAGCCTTTATTTTTCTTTAATAGCGCTAATGTGTTATACCAATGATTTGCATAGGACATGGATCTTTAATTGTCAGGATGTGGTTTCATATCATTAATTATTCTTCTTTGATGAAGTTTGCCCTAATAGTCCCACTTAACTCTCATCACTTTTTGTCGCATTTAGAACTGACGGAGTAGGCAATTGATTCTAAATTTCTTTCTCGTGTCACTTTGTTTTCTCTCTCCATTTCAATTTCCAGCTTTATGTAGGGGTTGAATTTTCTCTATTTTATATGTCCTCACATATTTTGAATGAGATGGAGTCTTAGAGAGGTCTTAAAGATATTGCTAACTGGTCACTTCTAGGACCTTCTAAAGAAATTCTTATTTCTTTATTATTTTTTTTTATTAATTTTATAATTATAACATTTTTGACAGTACATATGCATAGGTAATTTTTTACAACATTATCCCTTGTACTCCCTTTTGTTCATAATTTTTTCCCTCCTTCCCTCCACTCCCTCCCCTAGATGGCAGGCAGTCCCATACATATTAAATATGTTATAGTATATCCTAGGTACAATATATATGTGCAGAACCAAATTTGTTGTTGTTGTTGTTGTTGCAAAGGAAGAATTGGAACAATCACATAATCTGGGGAGAAAAACAAAAAATGCAAACAGTTTACACTCATTTCCCAGTGTTCCTTTTCTGGGTGTAGCTGATTCTGTCCATCACTGATCAATTGGAATTGGATTAGCTCTTCTCTATGTTGAAGATATCCACTTCCACCAGAATACATCCTCATACAGTATCATTGTTGAAGTGTACAATGATCTCCTAGTTCTGCTCGTTTCACTCAGCGTCAGTTGATGTAAGTCTCTCCAAGTCTCTCTGTATTCATCCTGTTGGTCATTTCTTACAGAACGTATTCCATAACCTTCATATACCATAATTTACCCAACCATTCCCCAATTGATGGGCATCCGTTCATTTTCCAGTTTCTAGCCACTACAAAAAAGGCCACCACAAACATTTTGGCACATACAGATCCCTTTCCCTTCTTTAGTAAGAAATTCTTATTTCTACCAAAGCGAGTACGTTACAGATAAATTAGGGTCACCCACTACAGCAATTAGAAGAAAAGCCCTCTGAATTTTAGGAGTTTCAAATGAGAATAGAGTCTTCATTTATTTCTCCCACCCATTTCAATTTCTTCTTTTGGATGCAGAAGTCTCTCTAAATGAATGATTATGTGCTAACTTAACATCAACACTAGAGAAGGGAAAAGGAAGGTTACACATAAGGCTTTTGTGTCCAAAAGAAATTTATTAAAGAATATTATTTACAGCTGGCTGGAGATGTGAGTTAGATGCTGCAGGCCTTTAGATCTGGGTCCAGATTTGGGTAATAGCATGGCATTTTCCTAGATTGGAGTGATGGTATGGCATATCCAAAGTTTCCCTTTTTTATAGGAAAAAAAATCCATCTCTGACATGTGGAATAGATGATCCAGTGTCTGATAAGGAGTAAGGTATTATTGCTCCTTTTGCTTCAATATCTATTCTGAGATATTTAATTACAGTTACTAATTGAGGAGAGTGAAAGGATGAGACTGGAGAGTTTCCTGATTTATTCAATATTAGCTGGCCAGGAGAGGGGGGTGTTGGAGAGTCTTAGGTGCTATGATGCCATTTAGACCCAGATGTACAATTACCTATGGAATTTTTATTAGGAAATGAGGTAAGAACTTTCTTGGTTGGTTCTAGAAATAAAAGCAAAAGGCAGTAAGAAATAATTAACACTTACAGGATAACAGCCAATAGTCATGAATCTTTCAAGGGAATTTCGTCACAAATTGTCTAGTTGATGTCCAGAAAATGGTCTTGTATTATTTTCTCCGAGTAAGCCTTTGAAGGAAAGGGAGGGATTTATGGCTTTTTCCTTCAGGATTCTGCACACAGAATGCTAATTCATACTCCACAGGGAAAGGAGGAAACTTTTACAAGGAATCTAATGTTAAAAGAAAAAAAAAAGCCCCAGTGTTTATAACATCTATGTGTTCATGTTCCCTATGGAAGGAAAAGGGAACAATCACTTACTATGTGTGAGGCATTTTGCAAATATTTCCTTTGAATCTAGTGACAATCCTATGAGGTAGAAACTAAAATTATCTTTATTTAACAATTGAGGAAATCAAGGCAGACAGCAGTCACTTCTCCAGGAACATACAAATCTTAAGAATCTGAAGCTCTTTATGACTCCAGGCCTAATTAATTCTCCATCTACTGAACCACCTGGTTGCAATATCAATTCCATTACAGGCCCCAGAGGAAAGTATACACAGAAAGTCCTAAGAAATAAACATATCTTTATGCATGTAATAAGAAGGCTCAAGGAAACCTGAACCACACCTTATGAAATGAATCGTGGAAAAACAACTTAATAAGTCCTATGATACAGGAAAAGATTGTGGAAATTGAGCCTGAGTTAGGAAGGGTTATTCACATCTCCTTTCCTACCCCAAGCAGGGAAAAAAATATAAACAATAGGAAAGTTTAGACTCCAACTGAAATGACTAAACAACGAGGAACATAAGTGGAAAGGTAGGAGTAGAGAATCATGAAGGCTGGCAATATATGTTTGCCAACTGAATATCTCTGCTTCACTTTTTGTTCATCCTTTCATATAAGCCTGGAAGTGCAAAGATTAAATCATCAAGGCCAATTAGAAGAGGTGACGTGTAAAGGTAGGGAAATTACCCTTATATAGAGACCATTAGAACTAGAGTCAAGAGAATTGTATTTAAAATCTTGCTGGGACACTTAGTAGAACATTGACTATTTTAACTTTGCTGAATTTCTGGAAGTTAGACTAGCTTCCATCTGAACTAACACTCATT
This sequence comes from Sminthopsis crassicaudata, assembly GCF_048593235.1. Lineage (NCBI taxonomy): Eukaryota > Metazoa > Chordata > Mammalia > Dasyuromorphia > Dasyuridae > Sminthopsis > Sminthopsis crassicaudata. Next base: position 209,079,401 of record NC_133621.1, read on the forward strand.
GGCTAAGAAGGTGAAAAAATAAAAGGTGCCAAAATTCCTCCCCATTTAGTGTTCATGATTTTTAAAATAAAATTTTCCTAAGGAATAATTCTTCATCCATTCTTCAGGGAATGGCGGTGTGTTCTTTTTGGGAGAAACAGGTAATTCTGGAGTCAAATATCTGAGTCAATTTTATGTGCTGAAAAGATAAAATATTTGTTGTTGTTCAGTTGTGTCTGACTCTTTGTAACCTCATTTGGGGTTTTCTTGGCAAAGATATTGAAGTTTCTCCAGTTCCAGCTCATTTTATAGAGTGACTTGCCCAGTGTCACATAGCTATTAAGTATCTAAAGTTGGATTTGAACTCAGGATGATGAATCTTCCTGGCTCCAGATCTGGTACTATATCCCACTATGTCACCTAATATTTATTAGGAAGTAAAGAGAAATTCTCACTTCAATATTCAAAGGATGTAGGGCTGGAAAGGACTCCTAGATTAGACTACCAATATTACAGAAGAGAAAATTGACAGATTAAACGATTTAGACAAGGCCACACAAGCATAAGAGCTAGAATTTGAACTTAGATATTTGACTCCAGAATCAGTATTCTTTATACTTCTTTTAATTGTCTTTCTGAAAATCAATTTTTTTCATAATTATAGTTGGTGATAGGGTAAGTTTTTTGTTTGAGTTATTTTTATTTTGCTGAGGAGTGAGATTGGATGGTGATGGTGGGAAAGACATAAAACTACTTGGCATAGACTGTGTTTTAATTTACAGTTTAGGGGATTGTCTAATACAGAGCTTCTTTAAAATTTTTTCCACTCATAACTCCTTTTCACCCAAGAAATTTTTACATGACCCCAGGGATATAGGTATATAAAAAAGGTACACAAATCAAACATTTACTGATAATAAATCATAATTTCACAACCCTCACTTTCACTTTTCACGATTCCATATAGGATTGGAACCCACAGTTTAAGAAGTTTTGATCTAATATATCACCAAGGCTAATAGTTCTTAGGATAGAAGTTGAAAGATATCAGTTATACCAGAAGTACATAGAGAATGGTTCTCAATTTTACCCAAAGCTAGTAAAATCTCTCTTTCAGGCTGTGGTTGAATAAAAGAGGTTTGTAGGGTACATAGTTACAATTCCTCTTTCAGAAATTTCTCAGGTTAATTGAACCTTATTTAATAGGATGTTTGAAAGCAAACTGGGCCCTTAATGGCAGTCAGAGGGTTTTGTTGTTGTTCCAGCAATCTGATTAATTATTGAATAGATCCAAAAGTTTGAAGAGTGGGAGGAGGAGGTAGTTCATAATCCTAGGTGCTATAATGTGTCTCCTTCCTCAGGCAAACATATAGATCCTTAGACCTGTGACTCTATCTTCCCAAGACATTAACTAGCTAGGAAGAATAAAAGCTTCTAAAGGAGGGAAGTTGTTTGAAACAACAGTTTCATTCCTTCTCTGTGTGTATACCAGAGGCTTTTCTTTAAATGAATATTAAACAAAAAAAAAGGTGTGAGGGGGAAATAATATATTTGAAGCCTTGAGCTATGAAAAGCTAATAATTGGTAAGTCCTTCTGAAATTTTTTCTTCCAAGTTCCTTGATGTGGTTTCCAATCTGAATGGTCTTTCCTGGGCTTAATCTCTCTCTTCTCTCTTGAAAAATTCTGTCATAGAATGGGTAGAGTAAACTCTAGAGAGGAAAAATATCAGTATATCATTATGATATCTAAAGTATCTTCTCAATTTAAAGTTCTATGAGGCTATAAATTATGAGAATTCCAGAAAAACCTGTTTAGTTGAAAAAGAAGATAGAAGTGTGGTGAGAAACCTGGATCATTCAGAGGACTACACAGATTTCTTCAAATATAATTGTGTCCTACTTTAAGAAAATTTGATATACATTGAAATTTAGGAAATTTGAAATATTTATTTTCTTTTAAAAAATCCCTTCATCTTTGAAAAAAAGTGTTGATTACATGGATCTTGTAAAAAGTACAACCAAAATGAGATGACCAGAATAAAAAATTCATCATTAATTGTTTGATGTTCATTGGAATTAAGCCTGCAGTGACGTGAGATTGAATAAATGAAGATATTTGCTATCCTTTTATAATGTGCTAAGAATAGTGTTAAGCTCAAAATAATAAAAAAATCAAATTGTGAAATTTATTTATGATTTTTGACATAGAATTTGTACAGAAAGAGGACAGGGAGATCTATGATGATCATTACTAATAATTACAGTAATAATTAAAGATAACTGGTAGGCTTAAACCTATCAGTGAATTAGGGGCATGTCTATCCTAAGTATTTGAAGGTTTCCTCCAACAGAAGGGGAAATAAGAACAATTTTGTTCCAATGGCCATGAAGGTACCTGAAACAGGTGGTGTGGAGTACCTAAAACTTGATCAAAAGTTGAAGTTGCTAAAGTCAATTACTGTATGTTGGGCAATTGCCAATCATTTTGCTTTTTATTTTGCCACTGTTGAAACTCTGCTTCATTTAAAATCATTTTGACATCATTGGTTGTCTTCAAAAATGAAGGAAGAACAAGAAGTAAGAGTTATAATAACAGCAATGATATCCATAATGCAGAAACCAACAAAGAACTTTAGCAACAGATAAGTTGGCTAAGGCAAGCCCTGTTCGCAGAGAATTTATATTCTAATAGGGAAAACCTGACTCTAAGAGTGACCTTTAGTAGCATAGCCTTCCCTTTGAGGAAACATCCTAAATTACTAGCATGGATTCAGGCAAAGTAAATGAGCCAGCCTCAGCCCAGGAAAAGAAGGTCTAGAGAGATTTAAAGTGAGTTCCACTTTGAAATTTATGAAGGGATATGAATTTATTACATTTATTAGGAACAAAAGCTTATGTTTTTATGCTTATGTTCAAGAGATCTACTTTAAAAGTCCCTCCTCTCTCCCTCCCCAAAAGAAATCAATTTCAAAAGTATAAAAAAGTGATGACATAGTTAAATTGTCTATATGAAAAAGGTCTTGGGGTTTTAGTGGACTGCAAACTCAATAAGAATTAGTAGGGTGATATAACAGACAAAAAAGTCAATGAAATTTTGTGCTGCATTAAGAGAGATAAGGAAGTGACTATACTAAGTCTTGGTCAATCTACATTTGGAGTATTATCTTCAGTTTTGAGTACCACAGTTTAGAAAGAACATTTATAAGCTAGAGAGCAACTAGAATGGAGACATGTCAACTGGGGCGGAGTCTATGTCAACTGAAAAAACTGTGAATGTTTATTCTGGAGATGAGAAAGCTCAAGGGGAGCATAAAAACTGTTTTCAAGTACTAGAAAGGCTTTTTCATAGAAATGGGATAAGACTTGTTCTGTTTGTTCCTAAAAAGTGAAGCTAGGAATAATGATTTGATATTGCAAAGAAGCAAATTTTAAGTGTCATGTCAGAAACATATTTCCTGATGATTAGAATTCTCCCAAAGGGAAATGGTCTACCTTAAGAGGTGTTGGGTTCTTTGTCACATAACTTTAAGCAAAGGACAGACAACAATTGGTTATTATCATAAAAAAAAGATTCTTTTTCAGATATGGGATGGACTGAATGTCCACTGAGATCTCTTCCACTTCTAACTTCTTGGATTCAGTTTGCAAAACTTTGATAGACATAAACTACTTTTATTTTTAATAATAGCTTTTTGATTTTTATCTCACCACTGACAACTTTGTACAACTCTACCTTATTTAAATCATTTTGACAACATTGATTCTCTTCAAAAATGAAGGAAGAACAAGAAATCATAGTCATAGTAATAATAATAACAATGATAACACAATGCAGAAACCAACAAAGAGCTCTAGCAACAGATAAGCTGGGTAAAGCAAGTCTTGTTCTCAGGGAATTTATATTCTAATAGGGGAAAACCTATTTAATTTTCAAAATTAATGCAAAAATAGTTTTCAACATTCATCCTTGCAAAACCTTGTGTTCGAAATTTTGTTTCCCTCCCTTCTCCTCACTGCTCTCCCCTAGATAGCAAATGATCCAATATAGGTTAAACATGTGCATTTCTTCTATACAAATTTCCACAAGAAATTTTGCACAAGAAAAATCAAAAAGGGAAGAAAGTGGGGGGAAAAAGCCAGCAAACAACAATGAAAAAGGCAAAAATGCTATGAAGTGATCCACATTCAGTCCCCACAGTTCTGAGTCTGGGTACAGATGGTTCTTTCCATCACGGCTTTTGGGACTGGCCAGAATAATCTCATTATTGAAAAGAGCCACATCCATCAGAACTGATCATCACATAATCTTGATGTTGCCATGTTCAGTGGTCTCCTGGTTCTGCTCACTTCACTCAGCATCAGTTCATGCAAGTCTCTCCAGGCATTTCTGAAATCATCCTGCTGGTCATTTCTTACAGAACAATAATATTCCATAACATTCATATACTATAACTTATTCAGCCATTCTCCAACTGATCGGCATTCAGTTTCCATTTCCTTGACGCTACAAAAAGGGTTGCCATAAACATTTTCCCTTTTTAATGATCTCTTTGGGATACAGGCCCAGTGGTAACACTGCTGGATCAAAGAGTATGCACAGTGTGATAGCCCTTTAGGCATAGTTCCAAATTGCTCCCCAGAATGGGGATCAGGTCACAATTTTAATTGATTTGCCTAGGATCATACAAGTTATGCCCTTGGCAAGAACTGATCTCAGGTCTAGGCCTAACTATACTAGATACCTTTTAATATATGGCTTTCTCTTTTAGGCAAATGTCAGCAAACCTGTAGAAATGGTGGTAAATGTATTGGTAAAAATAAATGCAAATGTTCCAAAGGCTACCAAGGAGATCTCTGTTCTAAACGTGAGTACCTGATACACTTAATCCACTTGGTTAAGGGGTAAAAAAAGGATGTCTCCTGGAATATCACTCCTGTATTTGCTATATATTATTGCTACACCGGTAGCATTTTAATTTGTCTTCACTAATGTGTCAGTTTTATTTATGTGGGTTCTTAGAATTATGAAAACTCCAAGCTTATAAAGAAGAGGAGAACAAAGAAAAGAAAAACAGAGGAGATGAGAAGAAAGAGAAGAGAAAAAAGAATGGGAAGAAAAAAAGAAAAGGGGATAAAGGGGGAAGGATAAAGGGGAGAGAAAAGAAAGAAAAAAGGAGAGAAAAGAAAAAAGAGTAGAGGAAGAGAGAGGAGAGAAGGTAAAAAAGAAAAGAGGGAAGGAAGGGATGAGAAAAGGGAGGAAAGAAAAAGAGGGAGGGAACAGAGAAAAGGAGGAAAAGAAGAGAGGGAGGGAAGGGAGAGGAGGGAAATGGAGAGAGGGAGGAAAAGGCCAGAAGGGGCAAAAAGGAGAGGGAGGAAAGAGAGACAGAGATGGCAGGGAAAGAGGGGGAAGGGAGAGAGAGAGGCAAAGAAGAGAAGGAGGCAAAGAAGAAAGAAAGGGAAAGGGAGAGGGAGGGGAAGGAGATGGGGGAATGGAGAGAAGTAGGGAAAGGAGAGAAGGAGGCAAAGGAATGAGGGAGGAAAGAGAGAGGGAGATGGAGAGAGAGAGAAGAGAGAAAGAGAGACAGAAAGAAAGAAAGAGAGGGAGAGAGAGAGAGAGAGAGAGAGAGAGAGAGAGAGAGAGAGAGAGAGAGAGAGAGAGAGAGAGAGAGAGAGAGAGAGAGAGAGAGAGAGAGAGAGGAGAGAGAAGCAAAGGAGGGAAGGAGAGAAAGGGAGAAAGAACATACAAAGCTTTCTAAAGATAATAAACTTCCTAAAAGATAATCATGTGTCACTGTCCTGCACTGTCAAAGCCCTACTGGGCCTGAGCCACCTTTTGTGGCCACAAGGCATCATGCATCGTTTAATCTCTTAGGTAACTGAGAGGACTGTGTGCTAATTCTACTAGAGAATGACTTAAGAAAAAAACACCTCTCCTCACTCAAGTAAGAGGGATTAGGCCAAAACTAACACATTTTACAGAGCAGCAGGAAAAGTAACTGCATAATTTGGACTGAAAACAAACATTCAGAAAGCTTTCTTTGCACTATTCTCTGATTCTAGCTGTCTGTGAGCCTGGTTGTGGAGCACATGGGACCTGCCAGGAGCCCAATAAATGCCAGTGTAGGGAAGGCTGGCACGGACGACATTGCAACAAAAGTGAGTGGGAACTGATATATGTTAGAGTGGGCCCCAGAATTTCCCTTAACTTTCTGTCACTCCCATCCCACTGGCTCCAGAGGTGAGGATATGTTGTAATTAAAAACTGCCTCTGGTTAAAGTAACTTTTGACTCACTGATGCAGCAGATTGCAAATGATGAAATACTTGCCAGTCATAATTTGATCTATTTAAATCAAATTTGAAATTGGCATTCCATTGACTCTTTAATATAAAGGTCTTCTCTGGAATTTTAAAATGACACTGTGCCCATGGAACATTGAGATGTTGTACAACTGACTTAGCAACTTTAACAGTGAATTTATTAAAAGTTGTAAGTAGGGTCAAGGATACAGTTATCACTTCTACATCTCGACTTTCCCCATCTTGGTTTCAATATACTGTGGGTTGATATAAGAAATTAAAGGAGAATTTGGGGAGAATTTTGCAGAAGCCACAAATAACACCCAGAAATCATCAGACAACACAAAAAAGTTTAGAAACTCAGAAACGCATAACATATATGCATGGTATTGTATAATAACCCAAATTTTATAATAAGGTACTATAAATATCCCCTAAAAGAAAAAAAAATCTCTGGTATGAAAGGATGGACAAAAAATTTATGCATATTTTTTAGATGACAGAGGGTGGGGGAGAGGCATATCCCTCCTCATGATGTGGAAGAGATAACTGTGTTTGGGTGAACCCATTGAGGGAAAAATGAAGTATTGGAAAGTCTATGCAGGTAATTTAAATAGGCTCAAAATCATACAGATATCCCAGAAGTCCTTTGCTTACGGATCACTAAGGACTAGCAAGCCTGGACTTTTAGAGCCAGTGTGGAATAATTATAGATTTAAACTGAAAGGTGAACTCAGTGGTCCTAAGACTCTAGGTTTAGAGTACATTGAAAGGCATTTTTTCCCCACTCACAACCTTTTCAATCAAGAAATTTTTACATGACTCTGAATATAATAAATGTATGTGTATTACACAAACATATAATAAAGATAAAATAAAACATTTGTTGAGATTAAATCACAAAGAAATTCATTTAAAAACAATTCTTTGTTACACATGTACTTTTTCCCTTTTTAAGAAAATGAAAGCAAATTTGCATACTAATGAGATGGATGTGCCTGGGTTTTTTTGACATAAAGAATGAAATCTTGGCAGAATATTTGACACCTTTTACTGTGGTCAAATTTTTCACAACCCTCACATCCAGTTATGTAACCCTATATGAGGTCACAACCCATAGCTTAAGAAGCTTTGATCTAGAACAATGATATCAAATGCAAGTACAAAGGTCCACCTATACATGAGGATCCCTGTAGCTCCCATATTGACAGTTTAAAATGGAATATTGCCAATATTGTGAGTACTTTCATATATTTTGCTAAATATTTCCCAATTACATTTTAATCTGGTTTAACTGCAATCAGAAGTATTTGGAAGTTGGGGTGTGTGTGTGTGTGTGTGTGTGTGTGTGTGTATGAGAGAGAGAGAGAGAGAAACAGAGAGAGAGAGAGAGATACAGAGAGACAGACAGAGAGACAGACAGAGAGAGACAGAGAGAGAGACAGAGACAGAGACAGAGACAGACAGAGACAGAGACAGAGATAGAGACAGAGACAGAGAGACAGAGAGAGAGAGAGAGAAGAGAGAGAAAAGAGAGAGAGAAGAGAGACAGAGAAAAAACAGAGACAGAGACAAAGACAGAGAGACACATAGAGACATCATAGAGAGACACCTCTGAACTAGTACAACCCCTTTGCTTTACAGGTTAAAAAGAGTATAGAAAGCCTAGAAAAGTTAGGTGATTTGCCCAAGATCACAAAGCTAGGTTTCTAACTCAGGTCCTGGGACTCCAAATTCAGCAATAATATCTTCCATCAAACCCCTATCCCCCACCTTTTTAAAATACACATACAATATCCTGTATCAGATTGCTTAAAATCTCAGAGAGAGGGTAAGAGAGAAAGGGAAGGATAGAATTTGGAACTCAGAACTAAAAAAAAAAAAAAAGTTTAAAATTGTTCTACATATAATTAGAGAAAATATTACTTTAAAAATAAACTGGATAAATAAAAAAGAAAAAGAAAAGACAGAGATAAGTACACACTGGATATCCCTACCTCTGTTAGGTTGGAAGCACAGTGGCCACTCACTAGCTAGTCCTATCTGCATAGGAGCTTTAACCTGCTCCATATTAGATTTAAACAGATTCTCCCCACACCCAATTGGTTTAATTTAGAGCATCTTCTAAATTCCCATCTCAAGAGATTGCTAATCTCAGCCTCTTAGCCTTAGGGATTACAGATGGCCAACATACCAGCTGAATCCCTTTGCAGATGATGAAGATGAGACCTAGAGAAATTGTGTCAATTATACCAGACCATATAACAAATAAATGATAGACTTTAAATAAATTAAAACTCAATGCTGATTGACTTGGAATTTTAACTGAGATTCTCTGATTATAAATTCTGTGGCTTTTCCCATTCCATTACTCTAACTATATAATTCATATTTCTAGACTTCTTTTTGTATAATCATTTCAATGATGGCTGACTATGACCACTTTTAGGGTATTCTTAGCAAAGATACAAGAGTGATTTGCCACTTTCTTTTCCAGTTTATTTTACAGATGAGGAAACTGAGGCAAACAGCATTAATGACTTGCTAGTCACAGCTAGTAAATGTCCAAGGTCAGATTTAAATTCAGATCTCTCTGACTTCAACTATGACACTCTATCCACTGGCATTTATTAAACTGACTATGTACCAGGTACTGAACTAAATAATGAGAATACAAAAAAAAGGCAAAAATAATCCTTAGGAGTTCACAGTTTGATGAACTTTATGATTTGCAAAGCACTAGACATGTACTAGCTAATTTTATTTTCACAACTCTGTGAAGTAGTTGTTACTATTTCCCCTATCTTATTTTATTTTTTCTAATAAATTTATTTATTTTTAATACATATTACTTTATGAATCATGTTGGGAGAGAAAAATCAGAACAAAAGGGAAAAAAAACATGAGAGAGATTTAAAAAATAAAACAGAAAAATGAAGTAAAATTGCATGTGTTGATTTACATTCAGTCTCCTTAGTTCCTTTTCAGGATGCAGACGGCATTTTCTGTCTAAAGTCTATTGGGATTGCTTTTAGATACTGAACCACTGAAAAGAAGCAAGTCTTTCATAGTTGATCACACATTCTTGCTATTATTGTGTACAATGTATTCCTAGTTCTGCTTGTTTTGCTCAGTATCAGTTTCTGTAAATTTTTCCAGGCCTTTCTAAAATCAGCTTGTTCATCATTTTTTATAAAACAATAATATTCCATTACTTTCATATACTATACCTTATTCAGGCATTCTCCAATTGATGGGCATTTACTCATTTTCCAATTCTTTCCACCACAAAAAGAACTGCTACAAATGTGGATCCTTTTCCTTCCTTTATGATTTCCTTAGGGTACAGAGCCAGTAATGACACTGCTGGGTCAAAAGATATGAACAGTTTGATAGCCCTTTAGGCATAGCTCCAAATTGTTCTCCAGAATAGTTCGATCAGTTCACAACCTCACCAACAATGCATTAGTGTCCCAGTTTTCCCACATCCCCTCCAACATTTACCATCTTTTTCTGTCATCTTAGCCAATCTGAGAGGTGGGAGGTGGTACCTCAGAGTTGTTTTAATTTGCACTTTTTAAATCAATAGTGATTTAGAGCATTTTTCATATAACTATAGATGACTTTAATTTCATCATTTGAAAATTGTCTGTAGATATCCTTTGATCATTTAGCAATTGTATTTCTCCTGTTTTAAAGATTGAAAAAACAAAACAAAACAAATAACTGATCCTAGAAGTACTTAAGTGACTAGTCCAGAGTGACAGAGTTAGACAAAGAATTTTAATCTAGTTCCTTCTCCAACACTGCCCCCTGTGTCATTCAGCCTTTTCAATATTTTTACTCCAATGATCTGGACCCATTTTCCATCTATATATAAGAAAACACGGCTTTCATGATGGAGAAGGGGACAGCAACAAATGTTATTCACCTTGATGTGATTAATACTTTCACAACTCTGAGTTCCCAAGTCAGAGGATAGTTTACCTACTCCAAACTATGAGAAAAAAGGGGGGGAGTAGAAGAGACTGTCACGTATATAGGGTGATTTGATCAGAACTGACATAGTCTGAATTGAATATTCCAAATAGTCCCATCCATAGTCTCCTCCACCCATTGTTATGGCATGGTATCTGAAATTCCCTCCATGAGAAGTCATTCTTTGGGGATAAGGCATTGTGTGCCCAGAACACTGTTAAAAAGCAACTAAGTGATCCAATTATGCTAGCGCACTCCCTCAAGCCCTGAGGAAGCAGGCATAAGCAAATTTTGATTTGGGGATAGAGTGATAGAGAAATTTTGGGATGTGTAGTGCTATCAAGGAAGGGGAGATCTCAGTAAAGCAAAACCCAAAGAGGTTCTGGCCATATAGACAGAAGCATGAGAACACTGGGCACCTGGATGGGGACAGGAGAACCCTGGCAATGTAATCTACTTCATAACTTTACCCAGGGTCATCCTTTTCTCAAAGGGAAGTGGGTGGATTTCAGGTGGCAGACTTTGTTTTCCCCTGGTATGTTCCCTGGTATGGTACTTCATGTGGTTTTCAACTTTGGATTTTATACACTAGAAAGTCAAAACCACCAAACAAGACACCAATTCTGACTTGATCAGTGGCATAAACTTACTTTTGTCTTGTTTGTTTTTTTCATTTTTAATTAGCCTCCACTAGTGTATCTTTAAACTTTTTTCTATCAAAAAATGTAAAACTTATTAAATGACATTTTGCTGCTTGCAAAAGAAATGTCATTAAAATAAAACGAAATTGGTTACCATACAGGAAGGTGTTGCTGGCAGGGCCTGATTTTCTAGATTTGGGGGAAATCCATTTGGTGAATTGAATTAGAATTAAGAACTGATATCAAGGTAAGCAAAAGTTATAAGATTGTGAGCATAGAGTTGAAAGAGATCTCCTAGATCACCTACATCAACTTCTTTATTTTACACATGACAAAACAGACCCAGCAAGGTCATGACTTGACAAGGTCACAAGGTTCCAGGGCAAATATTTGAACCCTGCTTCTTTGACTCCAAACTCGGCAGTCTTTCATCTGAAATATCCTGCCTCCCTACACTGAGAGAACCCACTCTGAGAATTTACAGACAGAATTGGAGCAAGTTGAACTACTTGAAATAGTAATAGCTGAATATCTGACATTTAGATAGTGAATAAAGGTTTGCAAAGCACTTCCCAAAGATGAAATTATTTAAGCCTCATGAAGTAGATGCCATTATCTTCCTCATTTTACAGATAGAAAAACTGAGGCTTAGAAAGATTAAGTGTTCTCAGGGTCATACAACTAAATTGCTTCTCAACTAGCAGGTTTTCCATGGCACCAACTGGTTCTCAATATATCGCTATCACGGCACTCCTGGCCTGGGCTGGTGGGAAGGGAGTTCCCAAACAGATACAATCCCTACTCCATCCCCACCTTTATTTCCAAGAGCATGAGAGTCATTATTGAGAATAAGCTCTTTAAAATTATCTTTTTAACTCTAATGATGAATAGGCACTAAATTCACCTAGGATTATTGCTGTTTTTCATTTTGCTATGTCTCTAGGAGATAAATCCAGGGGCAGCTAGGTGGTATAGTGGATAGACCACCAGATCTAGAATCAGAAAGACCTGAATTCAAATCTGACCTCAGATGTGATCCTGGTTGAGCCACTAAACCCTTCCTGCTTCAAGTTCCTCATCTGTAAAAGGAGCTGGGGGAAGAAATGGCAAACCATTCCAGTATCTGCCCAAAGAACCCTACAAATGGGGTCCTGCAAGTGAACAAGATAGATCTGATCATTTGGGAGCAAGGAAGGAGTATAAAATTATTCCTATCGCTATAGCTTAAATTGATTATAAAGTGGAACAAAAGAAAGGCTATGATCAGATTGCAGAGGTTAACATTCTCTTTTTGTAAATCAACATTATGAATTTAATGGCCTTGGCTGAAAAATATGCATTTCTTTTCAACCTCATAATTGCCCTTGACATGGATAAGATTGATAAGATTCCTAGGATATCCAGTCCAACACTTTGCTTATCAAAATTATGTTACTCTGGCAGGGACTTCGTATAAAGATAAATCTGATTTGATGTAATCAAATCCCATCACAAATCAATGAACTCCTGTGATCTTGTAGGTACCAATGTAACATTAGGCAAATCACTTCTCTGGACATCAGTTTCCTCATCATCTGTAAGGTGAAATGTTTGGACTAGATCATAAGTTCTTAACCTTTTTTTTTTTTTCTCTCATGAAACTCTTTGACAGTCTGGTGATACCTCTCCTCAGAAGGATGTCTTTAAATGCATAAAATAAAAATTCATGGGATTATAAACTAAGCCAATTATATTGAAATACAACCATCAAAAATGTATTTTTTTAAACTTCATGGACCCCAGGCTAAAAGCCCTTTTACCAGATGACCTCTGACATCCTTCAATTCAAAACTGGTCCCACAATCCTCACTCAGGTAGCTCCACATTGTGGTTTTTGTGGCTGGGCCAGTTGGCCAGAGAGGGAAAAAGGATCCCATCAGAATAGTTCCCCGTGAACCTGAAGGGTCTGTTTTTGTAGTTTCTTTTCTCTTAAACTGTGGTTAATTTTTCAGGGTACGGAGCCAGCCTCATGCATGCCCTAAAGCCACCAGTTATCAAGCACAGACAGCACACGCCTTTACTTAAAAAGGCCGAAGAGAAGCATGTTCCACCTGAATCCAATTACATCTGGTGAACCCCCAGCATCTGAAACGTTTTAAGTTACACCAAGTTCATAGCCTTTGTTAACCTTTCATGTGTTGAATGTTAAAATGCTGTTCATTACAGGGAAGAATACTGGCCTGAATTTTATTAGCTTCATTATAAATCACCAAGCTGATTTTCCTTTTAAGTCTTCTATGTGCTTCTTTAGCATGATGGTATAGGTCTCATTTCGATTCTTTTTAACGACTTTTCTGTTAGAAAGTCCATTGACCAGGTTAAACTTAGCTGCAGATGATTTTCCAAAACTGAAAATGCAAAGATAAGATAGGAGATTGGGGCACATTATAGAGGGGCACCCTGGACTTAAAACACACACACATCATAGAGATAGAATGGGTAAGGCAATGATTGCTATGATTGGCTACTATGTTTTGCCCTTTAAAAAAAACTTTATTGTTTAGATATAGATTTAAATGTCAGTTATTTAAATCTAAAAATCAGATATTTAGATCTAAACATTAGACATTTAAAGCTATGTTACTTTTTAAAGAAAAATGAGTGAATGAAGAAAAAAAGGGAAAAAATGAATGAAATGTTTAAAAATCTCAGCACAATGTTTTGATTTTCCTGTTTTTCCTGAATTCTCAGTATTAAAAACATTCTTTTAAGTCACATTTATACAATATAATATATTGTATACAGCAAAGTAGAAATATAATGTATGAATTTTTTGCATTGGCTTGAAGCAATATAATATATTGTAAACAAAGCACAACTCGTGTAATAAACTGTATACTGACTGATATGTATAAAATAAAGGTGAGGCTTTAATTTTCTCAAAGGTTGCATGATGTGATCTTTATATGTTGTAATTATATGTTCATATACTTCATATATTGTAATTAATCTCATTTGTAAGAATTTTATATGTTAGAATTATGAGTGTAGCCACTCTCTTTTCTTAATAGAAGTTGGAGACTATAGATACAAAATATACTCATCAATGGATTGGTAAACAATCAGATTTGGGAGGGAGGAATGTACCCACAACACATTTAAGTTTAATCTGAATTACTAATGCTTCATAATTTTCATAAGTCTAGAAAATTAACAAAATAATAAATCAATCTGTGACTTATAGCATTTGCCAGTTTCCTAGGTATAAGCACTAGTACTGGAAATTTAACAACTGATCTTTGCAAGCTGATGTGAGCTGGCTTCAGCTCACCCCTAAATACAGCAAACTGTTAGAAACAGCTTTTGTATCGGTGGGTTTTACAGAATTGCTTTTTTTTCTTTAAAAAACATCTGTTTCAGGGGATAACAGGCTGAAGAGGAAAATGGGGAGCAATATATTTAGAAATAAAAGTAAAAAAGATATTAATAAAAACAAATTTTTAAAGATTGAGTGTATGAGCAATAGGAGACTTTTATTATGATATCATATAGATAACAGAAACTTTAGCTGTTGATATTGCTCTATCTCAAGACTCATGACAGACTCAAGACATTTAAAACTATGTTACTTTTTAAAGAAAAATGAGTTGAATAAAGAAAAAAGGGAAAAATGAATGAAAAAATTTTAAATCTCAGCACAATGTTTTGATTTTCCTATTTTCCTTAAATTTTCAGTATTAAAAATTGAAACTAAAGACATAGGTATTCCATACGTACACTGATTAGCTAAACCTCTAGCTTAAAATGTTATAGCAAATCCCTCCAGGATAGAAGAACACGCTGTCTTTAAACTGTGTTGTAAGAAGAAAAACATTATAATAGCCATCCAGGAATAAACCGCTTTATATATAGGAACTTATAGCAGAGCTGTAGTTAGCAATTTTGGTCTCTATGGGACAAGCAGCATGAAATGTTTCCCAAAATCAACTTTTAAAGAAAAATTCATTTGGGAAGAAGCGATCTGAGGAAATAGAGCACTCTTGGGGAGGACAAAGAATGTAGGACATTGGTCAGACATAGAGATCACTGTGGAGGACAAGACAGAGCTGAGCAAAGTTTACCTGGGAGCAGCTGCCACCTGGTGGGACTTCTGACTTCAACTACTTCTTCCTAAACAGTATAGTTGTTGCTACCTGCTCTCACTGCACCCCTGCACTGTAAGACAGAGCTCTGTTTGTACTGACTATTATGCTAGAATACCATCAAAGCAGCTGGTGGTACAGTGCTTAGGGCACTGGAGGTTCCAGCACCAGGTCCAGCAGTATGCCCACTAATGATTCCCTTTACTGCCAGACTTCCAGAAATACTCCTCTAGATCTAATTCCTTATCATCTACTCATTTATTCTGTAAAATCCCACACTCTAGCTTTTATCTTCCATCATATAAGTAGCCAATAAACATTTATTAAGTGCTTATGATATGCTAAGCACTGGGGATACAAAGAAAAGCCAAAATGTAGACCCTCCCCTCAAGGAATTCACAGTCTATAAAAGAGAAGGCAACATGTAAATAACTTTGTACATAGAATATTTCGTTTCAGGAACAAAAAGAATGCCAGTGTTAATACATCTAATAGGAGGTGGAGGGGAGTAAAGTGTAAGAAACGTGGAAATTTAGAAAGGTAGGAAAAGGTCAGGTTCTGAAGGAATTCAAGTAGATGACTTTATATTTGAAACTGAAGGGAGTAGGAAATCACTAACGGAGGCGGACACAGTCAACCTGCATTTGAGGACAGTCATTTTGGCAGCTGTAGGATAGGTCAATTGGGAAGAGACTTGGAAACTTGGGGAGAACAATTAGAAGGTTCTTGTGGTATTACAGAAGGGTAATAATGGTGAGGGCTAGGAACTGCAACAACATGGCCATTTTGTAAGTGGAGAGAGAGGAATTAATGTGAGAGGTACCTAAAGATAGAAATGGTAAGACTAAGCAACATGTTGGGAAAGAACTGAAGTTTGTAGGAATTAGAAGTCACAATGAAGATAAAGAGCAGGGTTATGGGGTGGTAAGGCAGAGGAGAAGATGGAATGAGAAAAGACTAATCAAATAAAGGAATTTCAGAGTTATGGGCATGGAAGAACACTTGAAGGTGATGGCAAGGTCAGGGATAGGAACATCTCTGTTTAGCTGAAGTAGAACAGAAGAGTAATCATAAGAACTATTCCTGGTAAAAGGGCAAGAATTGGGAGGAAAAATTTCTGTGAGTCAGGGACTAATCCCATTTAGGGTGGAAGGAGAGTGTCCTGAGGATTAGTAGGCTAAGCTACCAGAATCTTGAGTGGATATGATATATTTGGATTTAATGAACCTCAAAGGAACAGAAGTTACTGGGAAGAGGAATCACTTGAGAATGGCAATGGTGAATAAATACTATTTTAATTCCCTCAGTAAGAACAGTGACAGAAATATGAATTAAAGTTCAACCATTACTGGATAGTATGACTGAGGTTAAGAATTATTAAGAAAGAGCCAAGAGGGGCAGCTAAGTGCCACAGTGGATAGAGCATCAGTCCTGAAGACAGGATGATCTGAGTTAAAATCTGGCCTCAGACACTTAACACTTCCTAGCTGTGTGACCTCGGCAAGTCACTTAACTCCAATTGCCTGAGAAGAAGAAGAAGAAAGAAGAAGAAAGAAGAAGAAGAAGAAGAAGAAGAAGAAGAAGAAGAAGAAGAAGAAGAAGAAGAAGAAGAAGAAGAAGAAGAAGAAGAAGAAGAAGAAGAAGAAGAAGAAGAAGAAGAAGAAGAAGAAGAAGAAGAAGAAGAAGAAGAAGAAAAAGAAAGAAGAAGAAGAAGAAGAAGAAGAAGAAAGAAAAAGAAGAAGAAGAAGCAGAAGAAGAAGAAAGAAGAAGAAAGAAGAAGAAGAAGAAGAAGAAGAAGAAGAAGAAGAAGAAGAAGAAGAAGAAGAAGAAGAAGAAGAAGAAGAAGGAAGAAGGAAGAAGGAAGAAGGAAGAAGAAGGAAGAAGGAAGAAGGAAGAAGAGAGCCAAGACTCAGTGAAAGCTAGAAGATGAAAGGACTGAGAAAGAAAAAGGTTTAAAAGGAAAACAAGTTTGTTAATCATCAAATTCTCATTCCACAGGAGACAATGGAAGGGGTGAATAAGTCTAAAATGATTGGTTCAGAATCCCTAATCTGGGAAAGCATAAGGGAGTCCAAGTGTGTTAATGATTCCAGAATGGGTACAGGGAGCAAATTAGTGGCTGAAAAAAGGTCCATTCAAGGAGACATGATTAGATTATTCAAGGAAGGTAAGGATAAGATATCTTTGGAGACTCAAGGAGCCCATCTCATAAACAAAGAGGAACAAATGAAGATATGGTTTGGTGGTGGAGGAGTAAACAGAAGGAAGAAGCTGGCAATTCAAGGTGAATCTGATCTGGAAACAGTGCCCAGAGCACTAGAAAAAGCCCTGGAGTAAACTCAGAGGCAAGAAATAGGTGTCCTCAATTTGTGGCTGACCTATGACTTGGTGGGAAGTCTTCAATTGTCATTTATTCTTTCTTTAGTCAGTATGGTATATAAAGTGTTCTGTCTTCAGAGGATCTGGGTTCAAATTGTAGCTTCCTTATTCATTCTCTATTGTGAATGTGTATATGTGTGCATAAAAAGTTGAGAGACTAGGCAGAAATGCAAAAAAGAATAAAATAATCAAATGATGCTATTAAAAATATGATGTATTATCACCATAAGCAGAGAAGGTCAAATCCCTCATACAGATGGTCTAAACATAAATATTAAATAAATGCACTGAGTAAATATTTACAAAAATATATCAGATATAATAGAAACCCTATGTAGGAAACACACAATACCATAAGCAGTAGTCATGTTCAGCAAAATACTAATAAAGCTGAAATCTTTATGCAAATAAGTAAATGCTTATAATAAACTCTGCATGGCAAGAAGGAGCTCAAAGTATGCTTCTTTATGAATACATTCACAACAGTTTTATCCATCCCTTTTTGATCTTTGGCTGTTTCTATGACATAGATATTTCCTACAAAGAAGCAGATTGTAATTTATCTGTATTCCAAGACTGTGTAATTCCTCTCCCAAATGTTCCATGGCTTGTTCTTCCAGTACTCTAGAGGCTTTCCTCTATATTTCTTGCCTTTGTGTGGTAATAACTGAGCACAAAATCTATCCATTATCAGTGGTAAGCATCTGTATTAGTGGCATGAACAATTAAAGCCACAAGTTAATAAAATTCAATTCTATTTGTCCTTTGCATTATGAGATAGAAAAATTTAGTTTGCTAATTATCTCTTGCCTAGGCAGATATTAAAATTACTTTTCATTCCCTGAGAACACACATAACCAACAGAAGGCAAAAAGCCAAAAAATACACTGGGTATCAGGGGAAATCCAGAATGGGAAGATAAATTGCCACAGTTCATCTACAAAGTGATTAATCCCCCATAGATAATTGAGATATGTTTATATAGGCACAGATTATATTCACTTTTTCATTCTAGTTAAAAACAAGGAATTCAGAGCTTCTCTCTCATTAAAGTAGAACATCCCTGAGTATGTTTCTAAGAGACGAAATGAAGCAATGGTTAAGATATTTGGTGAAAAAAAAAGAGCAGGTGGCTCCCTCAATATTGATCTTCCCAACAGAAAATATCCTAGGCCTAGTTCCCAAGATCACAGAGATAGAAAGTAAAGTGTAATTAGACATATAAGCATTGAATTAACATCTGATTTCCTTTCCTTAGAATGATGTTCAGCAGATACTCCAAAAATATTGCCTAAAAACTTAATTCATTCCATCAATATTCCTGGAATTCAATCCCTGGGTCACCTCTTAAAATCTACTATTGATGCTAGAAATACTAGAAGGATTGTCAAAACTAATTGAGCCATCCACAATTTACTGGATTTTGATGATGTCAAAGTTTTAGATCTATCTACATCTACAGGATGGTGGCACTTTCTGACAGGATATAGAAGCTTAAATTAGGAAATAAAAATGAAAGAGAGATAGCTCCTCACTCCCTCCTCCAGCTCCCACTTTTGGAATGTAGGAATGGGCACTTCTCAAATTGCACCTTTCCTCCCTCCCCCATCTACTTCCTAGTCAACTTTCTCTCCTAGGGATAAAATAATGAAAAAGGCTGCCTTCCAGAAACCCATCCCTCATCAGGCATAAACCTGCTTCAGAAGGAAAGGAATGATGAGAATAAACTGCTCCTGAAGCTACTGGTCTCAGAAAAAAGCCCAACTTTCACCTCACCTGCTAAAAGGTTCTTCACTCAGAACTTCTGCAAAAGCCAGGATTAAATGGTTCCCAGTTCCATGATGAATCTCCAATGCTATTGAGGAGATTATAGGACATTAATAAAATCAAAGCCATAAGTTTTTCTCTTAATCAGCTTCGCCCCCGAGCTAGGGAAAAACAAACCCAAGTGTTTTGGACTGAGAGTCCAAAGTCTGTCCCGTTTAATCTCTGTGCCATGAACCATTCATTGGCTCACTCTTGCAGATTTGCTGTTTAAAATTAAGAACAAACACAAGTCACAAAGAAATTATGATCAGTCAATTTTATATCAAGGGTTCATTAGCTTTTCCAAATACCAGTAGGCAGGTATGAAGAATAACTTAAAGAACCAAGAATAGGATTATGGTAAACAGCAAGTAGAGGGGCACTTCCATGGGCTTTTCATAGACTTCAAGGCTAGATCTTCCCAGCCACATCACTTCCTCATATATTGGAATAGATGGAGAAGAGGAAGGTTATACCTAGATCACATGAGTAGTGTACCAGAAATAGGATTTTAACTTAGTTCTTCTAAATACAGAGCTTTTCTCACTGTACCGGCTAATAATAGAAGGAAGAAAAGCATTCTTATAACAGGAAAATGGAGATTTCTGAGTGATTGACACTAGATACTCAAAATCAGCAAAAATGAAATATTTATATAGCAATATAACATATATATGTATATATGTGTGTGTATAAGTATATATACTTATATATGTGCTTATACACAAAGGCATGCAAGGGAATGAAGCATTGGAATCCAAGAACAGCAAACACTATAGATCTCTAAGCAGCCAGAGCTATATACAAGCAAGCCATAATGATGTGCATGATCCACAAAGATGGCAATTCCTATGTATTTGTATATATGTCTCCTCTGGTAGCATATAAGCTCCTTGAAGGAAGGGACTATCTCATTTTTGTCTTTGTATTCCTACAAGTATGGTATGAAGCCTACTACATATTAAACACATTTTTGCTGTTTACTCAGTCAGATTTGCAAAAATCTTCATGACTCCCTTGGGGTTTCCTTGGCAAAGATACTAGAATGATTTCTCATTGCCTTCTCCAGCTCATTTCACAGATGAGGAAATGGCGGCAAACAGGGTTAAGTGACTTGCCCAAGATCAAATAATTAGTAAGTGTCTGAGGTTACATTTGAACTCAGGTCCTCCTCACTTCAGGGCCAGCACGCTATCCACTGTGCTGCCAACTACCTCTTAAACACATAGTAAGCACTTAACAAATGGTTGTTGATTGATTTTTCCATTTTCCATCAAATACTTGAAGACAGTTAACTCATATGGCCCTAGTAAGTGTTCTCTTCTCCAAGATATAAATAGTCCCATGTCTTAAAAAATGACATGACAGGGTTGTGAGCTTTCTCACCACTATAGTTATCCATTTCTAAACATGCTATAAGCAGAAGTTTGCTAGTAAATGTTTATTACTTTATTGCCAGGCCACACCTGAAATACATAAATCTAGTAGTAAAAGCATTTAATTAAAAATGAAACAGTATAAGGAACAAGAAAGAGAATCAGGCAATAAAACATCTGCTGCATTCTCCACAAAAGGTATATTTTTTTTATACCCCTGAGGGACTTATAATCAAATCCACCTTCAATTCTTGAGACTTTAAAATAGTGATAGAGAATATTCCTAGATCTTAGATTATCTTTCCTATCACTTCCTAGGAGATTAGCAAGCAGTTGAAAGCTCCCATCTTGACTCTACATTCATCATGGTGCAGCTTGACTGGGAGTAGAGGAAGAAATGGCCAAAATTGCTTCATTTGATCGATCGCCTTGTCTCTCATCGCTCCAACCACAATTCCCATCCTGCCTGTGTAACCAGAATGGGACTTTTGAGCATGCTCAGTGTGGTTAAAATAGAACTAGTGCTGGAGGAGATACCCAATTTAACTGAAATGTGCTTCCTAACCTCATAGATATTAGATGCCTCCGGAAATCCTTAGTTGGCATCCCCAGTGCTAAAAATAAAAGTATTAGAAATGAGCTTTTAAGTTATTTTCCTCCTTAGTCATTTGAAAATCCGGTCCTGGCTTAGACTTACATATTACCTTATTTCTGAAGCAAAACCAGACAGAGGAGCAATGGCACGGTAATGAAATGTGTCTTAATGTAACAACCACCCTGGCTCCAGCTTTATGCCACACTTGGACTGGTTGGCAAAAAAAACAGGTCATTCTATGACATACTGTCTCAGAGTGGGAGCTAAAAGTATACAGTCTGGAATTCCTAAAGTGATGGCTCTTTGGGACAGAAAATTTGAAAAGATGATTGACTTGAAATGGAAGCAATCATAGAGCTGGCTTTGGCTTATCCAAAAATATAGTAAGAGTGAGCAAGGCAAAAATCATGGCTAGCTAAGAAGGATAATTAGATTTTTGAGGAGATGGCTTTTACTTAATGGTAACTGGATTCAAAATTTTTATTTCTTCTTCCCTTTATCATAGATTTAGAGTAGGAAAGAGTCATAGAGGTCACCTAGTCCAATACCTTAAATTACTACTTACTGTAGTAATGGTTGAGGGTTACAAAATGTATTGGATCCTGCATTTCTTCTAGGATCAGTTTTATCACTTGTAAAGTGACAGATTAAATTATACAACCTTTAGAGCCTCTTTCAGCTCTAAATCTATGACCAGATGAGCATATTAGTAAGGACACTAGAATTGTAGTTGACATCCATTTTGTGGGGTTTAACTTACAAATTTATTCTTCATAAAGGTTCAGCTTTTGGGGGATGAGCCCCTTCTTTTACTAATTCCCTCCTCCATTCTCTCAAAAATTATACAGTATTTTATATTTTTTATATTTATTTAGTTGTACATGTTGTTTCCCACCAATAATCTGTTGCTTAAAGTTTATTTGCCTTGGTGGAATTTGAATACTTAGTTCTCCACACCTTTGTCAGGGGTGCAGTGAATACGAACTTGGGAAAGGAAAAATCCTAGTTCTTGTAGTTGCTAGCTTTCAGAGCGAAGACACAGGGTTCCAGATTCTTTTCAAGTACCTAAAGAAAGAGAAAGACTCTCAGAATAAGCTGGCAGTTTAATAATGTCTATGATAGATTACTACAATAGATTTTGGAAAAGTTCCCCTTGGTTTAAGTCTGGAACTTTTCTCTCTTGGTTAAGCTATCTCCCAATTGTAGAGTTTATTCACTATGCATACATGTATGTATGTATATGTGTGTGTATATATGTTTATATGTAACTATAGCTTGGAGGAATTCCCATATTAAGACATAATAATCAAGATTTTATTTTGAACCTAAAAATTCTTTCTCAACTTGATCCCAATAAACCCCTAAATGTTAGTTAATTTTAAAACAACCTAATTTTTATAAAACATTTTCTCATTTAGATCATAATTTACTCCTTCAGTTTCACCTAAGTCTAGACAAACAGAATTCATAAATTAATTAAGGAATAGTCACTGATTAGGAAGCTCATGTAATTCCCTCATCAAAGAGCCAGGGTATTCTAGGAATGCAATACTGCTAGTACAATCATAGGAATGAGGTCTAGATCCATGATTCTATGATTGAGACAAGACAAGAAAACAAATTAAAATAGTATCTTTTTTCAAGAGACTTATACTTCTTATAGTAGAGGGTATATTTTTATTTGTTTTATCCAGGTAGGCTACATATGTCTATATGAATCTGTCCAGGAGTGGCTCACAGAGAAGCATAAATAGATAGCTCAAGCCTCTTTGAGCTACCTTTCTCCAAGGAAGATTTTGCTCACTGTCAACAGGGGGAGTGAGAGAGAGACTGACAGACAGACACAGACAGACAGAGACAGAAAGAGAGAGATGGGGAGAAAGAGAAAGAGAGGAAGAGAGAAAGAGAGAGAGAGACAGAGAGAGAGAGAGACAGAGAGACAGAGAAGAGAGAGAGAGACAGAGACAGAGACAGAGACAGAGAGACAGAGAAGAGAGTGAGGAGAGACAGACAGACAGAAAGAGTGAGAGAGAGAGAGAAAGAGAGAGAGAGAGAGAGAGAGAGAGAGAGAGAGAGAGAGAGAGAGAGAGAGAGAGAGAGAGAGAGAAAAGAGAGAGAGAGAGGATATTACTGGAATTCTATTTGTCCCCTTGGAGCCAGGTTGGCAGTTACATTAAGACACACCTCATTACTACTCCATTGCCTCTTCTGTCTAGTTTTGGTTCAGAAATAAGGTAATATATAATACCAAGCCAGGACCAAAATTTTCAAATAACTAAGGAGGAAAAATGTTTAAAAGCTCATTTCTAATACTTTCAGTTTAGCTGTAGGGATGCCAACTTAGGATTTCCTAAGGCATCTAATATCTATGAGGTTGGGGGTTCCATTACAGCTAAATCTGGCACTAGTTTTATTTTGGCCAAACTGGATATGCTCAAAACCCTGGTTAAAGAGGCAGGATGGGAACTATGGTTGGAGTGATGAGAGAAAAGGCAATCAAATGACTTCAGTCTCACTTTCCTCATCTGTAAAATGAGCTCTCTTATTGATTCTGCAGTCAAAATGGGGCAGACATGACTGGGATTACAAGGATCTGTAAGGATCTACAAGCCTGGCATATAATAGGGGCTGAAAAGAATAAACGGATGAAGGAATCTTTGGACATATGATCCAAGTTTCAAACTAGGATCCCGATATCATCTTTAATTGTAACTTTGGGGAAAGCACTTGTCTCCTTTCACCCTCATAGAGTAGACATAAAAATGTCTGCTCTGCCTACCTTACATGGTTGTTCTAATAATAACATAGGGCAACATCTGAGAAAGTGTTTTATTTTTATACAAGTGTAAGGTATTAATTGCTTCTTAGGAGTTGAAGGATCCTCAGCCTAACTCAAGGACTAGTGTCTATCTTACTTAATACCATATTTCATGATATACAAATTAATTGGAACAAAATGATGTATTGATAAATGATAAGCCTTATACCTTTTTATAGCTTTCAAAAAACTTAAAAATATGCAACAGGAAGAATTTTTGGTTTACATAACAATGTATTTTTTCCCCTTTAAAATAAATCAACTGACTTAAGTCTTACTTAAAATGAGGCTATTGGACTGGATGAGATCTAAGTTTCATTCTGGGTCTAAATCTATGATCCTATCATGATTCCATAGTTTCAATTACTTGGTTTTTTTCCTCTTTCTGTTTCCCAACTTGATCTCAATAGATTCTTATTGGTCTGAGTGTTAGTCATTTAAAAAATAACCTGGTATTTATAGAGATTTTCTCATCTAGAACATGATTTACTCCTTCAGTTTCACCTAAGCAAAAATTAACAGTACCCATAAAATAAATTAATTATAAACTAGTCTCTTGTTAAGAAGCCCACATTAGTTAACTCATTAAAGATCCTGAGTTTTCTAGGCAGGCAATATTGCTATTACAATCAGAGGAATGAGGTCTTCATCTCCATAGGATTCTGATTTTAGACCTTTTAGCGACTATAAAAATTATTTATCCAACCTCATCCTTTTACTTAGGAGGAAACTGAGTCTCATAGAGGTTGACTTGTTCATGACCACACAGGTAGTAAATGACAAAGCTGGGATTTGATCTTTGATTTTCAGACTCAAAACAACATCCTTTCCTTGCACAATACTGATTTCTGGTCCTCTGTATCAAATTTTGTTGCAAAGAATAAGGAAATGAAATAATAAGATTTTATGATGGAAAGAAATGCAATTTGTGGTATTAGAGAAGTGGAGTCACTATGGTTATGCCTTACTATGAAGAGTATGAGTATTAGGATCTTATATTTGGTGCTGGAAAAGCCCTTAAAAGTGAGGACTTAAAGGTCTTCTAGTCCAAACTGTATATGTGATAAATGAAACTGAAACATAAAACAAGAACAAATAACTTCTCCAAGCTCATACAAGTTGCACAAAATGGAAAAGCTAAAATATATCACTACCATTTATCAAACACTTTTTACTATGACGACATTATTGTGACTTCCAGTAAAAAAATACAATACAAATATAATAAAGATTAAAATTTCCTCTTAAAATTCTTATAAATTAATAAAGAAAAAAATCAATAATAAAAGTATTTTGTTGTCTGTTCTCTTGTAGATATGTCTATAAGTCTGATGTATTTTTAAACAAAAAAGGGTTTTTTAAACTTTGTAAAATTAGAATTTAAAAGTTTATAGGGTTTTTTTATAGGTTCAATGTTCAACTTCTAGCACCCAGATAGAACAAGAGAAGTTTTTAGAATTTTTTTTCTTGATTCAGGCTAGGCCTGAGTGGAGAAGAATATTTGAAAAAGACAAGATTAAGATCCCTTTGAATTAATTCAATTAAGGGAATATCTCATTCTGATTCAGCAGCCAAACATCTGTCCTCAACTACTTTATTCTCAAGTGATGAAATGACATCACAGTCTGAATCCTTAGTTTCTGAGCCATCAATTCTTTTTTATGGTATGATTTTTAAAAAAATTTAATATTATTTTTCCAATTATATGAAAAGATAATTTTAGCATTCATTTTTACAAGATTTTGAATTCTAATTTTTTCTCCCTCCCTCTTCCTAAAATGATAAACAATTTGATATAGATTATGTGCAATCATATATAACACATTTCCATATTAGTCACAGTTGTAAAAGAACAAACAGACCAAAATAAAAATAAAGTAAAAAAAATAAGTGAAAATAGTATGCTTCAATATTCAGAGTCCATCAGTTCTTTTATCTGGATATGGATATAATTATTTATCATAAGTCTTTTTGTAATGTCCTAGACCACTGTATTGCTGGTCTAACTCTTTCATAGTAGATTGTCACACAATGTGGCCTATGTACAATGTTTTCATGCTTCTGCTCATTCACTTTGCATCAGTCCATATAAATCTTTCTAGGTTTTTCTGAAATCTGCTGCTCATTGTTTCTTATTTGAGCCAACAACTGGTGAGGGGGATTTCAAGTTTAAATGAAAGAGTATCATAGAGTTATAAAACAAAAACCTTTGGGGGTCAGGAAATGCGTCTGAAATAAGCAATAGTCTTTGAAGAGTTTCCAAGTATGAACTCCTTGAGGAGAAAAGTTTATCTTTTATTTATCCCCACCCTTCAAACTGCTCTGAACAATATTACATGTTCAATAAATACTAAATGCTTGAAGGAAAATGAAAGCCCATTCTCCTTCTCCATAGCTCCAGTCTCCAGCTTCCTTAGTCCCTTTTGTCTTTTTCCAGTTCCCAACAAGCGGAATTTATTAATCCAGTAAAACTGGATTCTTTCAGGAGACTAAATCTCCTCAGAGAGGCAGGGAGCATTATCCCAGAGACCCATGCAAATATACACATCGTTTTCAATAACCTGTTATTCACAAATAAATCTACCAGTAGCCTTGGGTTTCTTGCCAAGGTTAACATGAAGAGAAGCTGTGTGACAACTTCTTTAAGAAATTGTATTTCATGAGTCTTTTAGTAGGAAGTTTGTGCTTCCCCAATACAGTACTTTGAGAGGATGTCTCCTATCAGAAATAATCATCTTGTGGGATTTTAGGTTAGTCTAGGCTGCCAATTCTCATGGGCGATTCCAAATTACTTTTAAGGTGAATGTCAGTGAATGTCTCGATCCATCAAAGTTATGAGCTTTGAGGGCTCAAGGAGAAAGGAAAGGTATTGATATTTTCTAGGGGAGTTTGGCAGCATCCATCCTGTGGTTTATCAATGTGACTGTTGCCAATAGTCTCTAACAATAATCAGCTAGAATCATGACAGAAGAATTCCTAATTGGATGATGGAAACAATCTGGCCAATAGAAATCTGATTATTGAAATGATTGAAGAGAAAAGTTGCCTAATCCAACTCCCTAAATCTCTATAAAAGGTTGAGATGGTTACATTATACAAGAATGCCCCCATCTCAAAAAGGGGAATATTTGATTTTAGCAATGTGATCAGGAAAATTCCTGGCAAAGCAAAGTCAAGCAAGACTTTCGTCCCACCTGCCAAAATTTCATGACTCTTGTATCTCACTTCTCCAGCATCATTCTAACTTCCATTTTGGTAGTTGGACTTAGTCTCTTGAAAAGAGAGAGCCACACCTTCACACTGGTACCATAGATAGAGGACTGGTGCTGGAGATAAGAGAACCTGAGTTCAAATGTAGCCTCAGATCTGTGTGACTTTGGGCAAGTCATATAATCTCTATCTGCCTTGCTTACCACAACTGTAAAATGGGGATAAAAACAGCATCTACATCATAGGGTAATATGAGAATCAAAGAAGATAATACTTGTAAAATGCTTAGCTCTGTGCCTGGCACATAGTAGGCAATTAATAAATGCTTGTTATCTTCCCTTCCCTCCCTCTCCCAGCCTATAACAATATTGATAGCTAGTGTTAATACAGTACCTATTATGTGCTAGGCACTGTGCTAAGTACTTTTTAATATTATCTCTTTTGTTCCTTATAACAACCCTGGAGTACTCTAAGTGCTATTATTTTACAGACAAGGAAACTGAGACAGACAAAAATTAAGTGACTTGCCCAAAGTCAAACAGCTAATATATGCCTGAGGATAGTTTTGAATTCAAGTTTCCTGATTCTAAGCCTATTGCTTAATAAAGGCATATTGACATATTGACTAATACCTGAGGAGTAGAATCTCTACACGAAACAGCTCTTTGAATATCCTTTAGTGTCTACTGTGTAAAAGGAATTCAGTCTACAGTATGGAACTATGAGATCAACTTTCTTTATCATGGAGGAAATTTATTTTCTTGTCATTTTTTAGGTAACTTTCCAGAATATTTTATTAGCATAAGATTTTGTTTATTTCTTTCCTCCCTTTCTTCTTTCATTCCTTCCTCTCTCCCTTTCTTCTTTTCATTCTTCCCTTCTTTTTCTTCTTCCTCCCTGACTCTTTTCCTTCTTTCCTCCCTCCTTCCCTCTGTCTCCCTCCCTTTCATTCTCCCTCCCTCCCTCAGTCTCCTTCCTTCCCTCCTAAATCTTTCCTTCCTTCTTCCTTATTTCTTTCCCTCCTTATTTCCTTCCTTCCTTCCTTCATATCTGCCTATCTGACTTTTTCCTTTTTCTCTTCTTTCCTATCTGCCTTCCTTCTTCCTTTCTTTTTTCCTTCCTTCCTCCTTCTCTCTCTCTCTTCCTCCCTTCCTTCTTTCCTCTTTCTTTCTCCCCCCTTTCTCCTCTTTCTTCCTTCCTTTCCTCACTCCTCCTTTCCTCCCTTCCTTTAGTTCTTAAAACCAGCCCTCTGAAGGTGTGATTTCCTCAAGGCTTCTTTGTTTGCAGCTAGGGCAAATTCTCCAAAGGTGAAAAGTGATTCCTTGTGTTTTGGTTGGGAGTCAGTTCAAAATCAGGTTCCAACAGGATAGGAGCTCTTTGATAAAACAGCACAGAAGCCAGGGTCTCTAGTGAGCAAAAAAGCGCCAACGTCAGTGTGTAAGTTCATTGTGTTCTGGTCTGAACTCTGTTTGCTTGTACCTGAATCCGATGTTTTCTTGACCCTGACCTGCTGGCTCTACTTCACACATTAATGTCAAAGCCTTTAGAGCTGCCATTGCCTTTTGATCCTTCCTTTCCCTTTGGACTTTGGGTTAATCTTCTTCACACTTCTCTGTGAATGACCTTTGCTTGTTTTGAACCTGATTCTGGCATTTTCCAGTGGTCTTTGAGGGGCTCCTTAGGCTCTGGGGACAGGGAGCTTGATGACATCTTCCTTGTGCCCTGAGTGGTTGTAACAGTCATATTGCTCTTAGGTGTGGTTAATTGGGGCAGAGAGTAGAAACTTTTCCATTGAAGAGTGCCTTTTTTATTGGAAAAAGAAATCATTCTTTTTGGAACTGCTAAACTGAAACACTTACAAGGCTTAGCACGAACATATATAAAGAGAACACCCGATTTAATATACTTGAAAATCAAACTTCACTGAATGTCTATTTAGACCAAAATAGTATAATAGAATAATAAATAGTATAAGATACATATGTACCTATACACATACACACACACATATGTATAGAATAATAATAGTGTGGTAGAAAGAACAGTCATTTTGGAGTCAGAAGATTTAGGTAATTGAAGTTGTTGCTTAGTTACAAACATTAATATAGTCTTTGCCCTCTACTCTAATAAGCACATAAAAAGAACTAATTCAGGATTATGAATAGTTAGCAAGACCTGAGTTCCAACCCAGCATCTGGCATCTATTTTGGTGTGTCCCTCTTAATTTCTATATCAGGTAGTCAATAAGCATTTATTAAGTACCGACAATATACACTGTGCTAAGCTCAAAGGATACAAACAAACAAACAAACAAAAAAGATAGTCCCTAATCTCCAGGAACTCACATTCTAATATAGGAAACAAGCAAACATATATATCAACAGTGCTCTCTCTCTTTTTGTGTATCTGTCTATCTGTTTCTATCTCTGTTCCTCTTTCTCATTCTACATACACACAGGTGAATATGTGCATGTATGTGTTAGGAAATAATTAATGGGTGAAGGTTCCAGAATTAAGAGGGATTGGGAAAGGCTCCTGTGAAAGCCAGGATTTAATTGGCACTTGAAGAAAGCCAGGGAAGCCAGTAATCAGAGAAAAGGAGAGTATTCCAGAGAAGGGATATAGCTAGAGACAATTCCGGGAGCCCAGAGTTGGAGTACCTTGTTCATGGAACAAGGAGGATGATGTCACTGGGTCATCAAATAATGCATGGTGGGGAATAAGGTATAAAAATGTTGGTAAGCTGAGGGAGGAGTTAGGAAGCGAGGTTATTAAGGGCTTTTAATGCTAAACAAGGGCTTTGTATTTGATCCTGAAGGGGATAAAGCGATCCTGAGTAGGGGGATGATGTGGTTGGACTTGTGCTCTCGAAAAATCATTTTATTGGTTGAATGAAGGATGGAATGGAGCAGGGAGGAATTAAAGCTGGCAGGATCACTAGCAAAATATTGTCATGGTACAAGGATGAGGTAGTAAGGGCATACACTAAGTTGGTGGAAGTGGATAAAGTAATGGACCAGGAGTAAGAACACCTGAGTTCAATCTAGCCTCAGACACATATTAGCTGTGTGATCCTGACCAAGTTACTCGAACACTGCCTCAGTTTCTTTATCTGTAAAATGGGGATAACAATAGCATCTAACTCCCAGGTTTTTGTGAGGATCAAATGAGATAATAATTGTAAAACTCTTAGCACTGTGTAGAGCATAGTAAGCTCTATATAAATTTTAGCTATCATCATTATTATTACATTATTGTAAAGATGAGGATAACAGGCAAAAAACTGGATAATAGAGAGTAAGAAATTTAGGATAGTGTTTAGATTGTGAGCTTGGGGGCCTGGGAGGATATTGAAGCTCTTGATAACAGGGACATTGATAGGAGAGACAGGTTAGGGGAAAAGATAATGAATTCAGTTTTGGACATGTTGAATTTAAGCTGTTTAAAAAGACATGCAATTTGAGATGACCAAAGGGCAGTTAGATATGTAAGATTGGAGATCAGCAGAGAAATTAAAACAGGATTTGTAGATTTGAGAAAAATTAGCATAGAGATGAAAATTAAATTCAAAGGAGCTGATGAAACCATCAAGTAAAGAGTAGGATAAAGGGAAAAGAGAAGATTCAGGACAGAGTGCTATAGGATATCTATAGTTAGAGAGTATAACCTTGATCTAGCAAAGGAGTGTTCTAAAGCGTAGGAGGAAAACCAAGAAAAGGTAATGTCTTGAAAATTTAGAGTGAAAAGAACATCAAGGAGAAGAGGGTGATTGACAGTATCAAAGACTACATAGATCAAGAAAAAGGAGAACTGAGAAAAAGCCACTGGATTTGGAAATTTATAAAATTACATACGATTCAGGCAACGTACAGGGCTTTCCTTCTAAATTTTGTATTCTCTCTAACTATAGGGAGTTCCCCCCTATTGAAGAAATGACTGGTAAATCACTCTTTCTAAATGTCAAGCCAGTTGCCAAAACCAAACATTTAGAAAGAATGATCTACATTTTCTGCTGCCACTTTCTGATAACCTATTCACTTTTCAGCAAGTCCTTGGAATCTGACTTCTGTCTCTATCACTCTTCTAAAATATTCCCTCTGAGATCACTAAGAAGTTCCTTATGGACAAATCTAGTGACTTTTTTCCTTTTTAAGTTCTTAGTCTCCTTAAATTCACTGTATTTGACAGTATTTATCGCCCACCTCCCATTTCTTGGTATCTTTAAGTTCCACAACCGTTTTCTTTGGGTTCTTTTCTTATACCTCTGGTTATTCCTTTTTGCTCTCCTTTGCTGGTTCATATTCCATCTCTCTTCTAAATGTGAGTCCCCATGATGGGGCTGTCCTTAGAGTATCTTGTCCTTGGAGTGTCTTATTTTGTTTTTGCTTCCTTTCTTTTGCCATCTAAGTGACACAATGGATAGGATCTAAGTACAATCCAGGTTCAGACATTCCCTAGCTATTTAACCCTAGGCAAATCACTTAGCCATGGTTTGCCTCAGTTTCTTCAACTGTAAAATGGGGATAATAATATTCCTCAGAATTGTTGTAAGGATCAAATGAGATAATATTTGTAAAACATTCAGCATTGTGCCAGACACATAGTAGGGACTATATAAATGCTTGTTTCCTTCCCTTGGTCTTCTGTTCTACTTCCACATTTTATCAAACTCTTATTTCTCAACTCTCTTTCCCCCAGAACTCCAAACCCACACCTCCCAACTCTTACCTGAGCATCTCTATCCAAAATCCCTTCTAGTGTAAGATGCTATTT
The DNA here is from genome assembly GCF_048593235.1 of Sminthopsis crassicaudata. Classification (NCBI taxonomy): domain Eukaryota; kingdom Metazoa; phylum Chordata; class Mammalia; order Dasyuromorphia; family Dasyuridae; genus Sminthopsis; species Sminthopsis crassicaudata. Next base: position 209,111,376 of record NC_133621.1, read on the forward strand.
AGGTCAAACCAGCTCTTTCCCTTCCTTCTCAACCTTAAAAAAGAGTAAGAGAAGCTCTCCCTGGGACTTGATTGGTCTAGAGGAAACTGATAGGTTATTTGAGATAGGCTGTTTCAGGAGTTAATTCATGAGCACTACTGAGTTCTTAGCATATTCACTGTTCTTTTTCTTATAAGGGAGAGTAAATTTGTCTCATATTGCACACTGAGTGCCTTTGTGAGAATTGACAACTCTGTTCTCTGTGTAAAAGGGGTTTTAGAGTCAACCACACTTATGCAGCCTAGAAGAAGTGGTCATTATACCTATTCCAAAAAGGCTTAGAAGAAAGGGAACAACATGGGAAACGAAAGAGAGAGAGAACAAACAGATGAGAGCAGGGTTAAGAGAGGAGGGAGGGAGGTTTGTGGAGAGAGCAATGAATTTCAGACAGTATTACCCCATATGCTTCTAGTAAAATTAAAAGTTAAAAATAAGACCACACATGGAGCCTTCTTACTTGGGGAGAAAAAGTCTTTAAAATAAATGGCTAAGGGTGTGGCTAGGGGCATATCCAGGGGGTCTAGTCAATGAAGAGTGGCAAATGGGTAAGAAAGGCAAACTTGAACCGGACTGAGCCAGCTCTACAAAACACCAATATTAACACCCCACAATCATCCTTTATTTAAAAAGTACTAAGAAATAATAAAGGGCCATTTCAGTTTCCTCGTCTGTAAAATGAATAGTTTATACTAGGATATTAAAATGTCATTCTCAGAGTTGGAAGGAATCTCACAAGCCACCTATTCCAACCAATGCCAATATAAAAAAATGCCTCTCTAACAAAGCCTCAAATTGGTCACTCAGCTTTGCTTGAAGTCTTCTGTGGGGAAAGGTGATGTTCCATTACTAATAAAGAAACCTATTCCACTTAAGAACATTTTTAACAGCTAGTAAGGTTTTTCTTTAGAGAAGGAAATGGCAAACCACTGCAGGATCTTTGCCAAGAAAACCCTAAATGGTGTCATGAAGAGTTGGACACAGCTGAAAAAATGACTCAACCACAAAGTTTTTTCTACATTGACATTCTAAAATTTGTTTAGAGTCGTTATTTAAAGATGTTTGGAAGGATTTGGAGGAGAATTCAGGTGAATCCCTGCCTTCACTCTACCATCTTGGCTCTGCCTCATCCCCTACATTGAGATTCAGTTTGCCAGGTGTGGTGGGGATGTGGTGATCATTCTCTATATTTAGGGAGGCTGAGGCTGGTGTGTCACTTAAGCTCATGAATTTGTGAGGGACAGTAAAGGTAAAGTCAATCAGACATTCACATTAAAGTCCAGTACCAATATGGTAAAACCTACAGAGTAAAGGTGAGATGGGAACTGGACCAAGCTGGAAATGGAGCCAGAAGGAAAGGGAAGAGAGGGGAAGGGAGAAATTAAATCTCTCTGCAAAGTCATTCCTTTCTGGGGCCAACACCCCTTTCCCCAAGATAGTTTTCAAAACTTTGGAAAATAACTACTAAGTCTCTTTCTTTGAGCTCCCAACCAATGTCATATATTCTCCAAGGTAAACATCTCCAGATCCTTCAACTGATTGTCATATGGCTTGATCTTGATATCCTTCACCATGTTGTTTCCCTTTTCTATAGACTTTCCAGCTTGTTAATGTTCCCTCAACCACATATGAAAACCAATCTTCTTACTTTGCTCTGAAGCTCAGAGACTCAAAGATATCTATCATGAACCCTCTCAGAGCACATATAGATTCTTCATGATTACAGAGGGTGGGACAATGAGAACTTCACATCCTTTTAGGACATTAGAGCTGGGTTGGAGAGAAGAGAAGTATTGCCAAAATATTGGAAAATCATGGGCTTGTAGTAACAGAAAGAACACAGGGCTAAGAGTCAGAAGCCTTGGATCACAATACCAACTGTGTGACTTTGAGTCACATTCTGACTTATAGGGACTCAGTTTCCTTATCTATAACATGAAATAATCCCATAAATGGTTTCTAAAGTCTCTTACTCTTTTACTCTTTGATTAAATCTGTGAGAGAACAGGCTTACAAAGCATTTTCCTAACAACAGCCCTGAAAGGTACAAGTGTTACTTATAAGTATCATTAATCATAGGAGAATAAACTGGGTCTCAGAGAAGCTACGTAGTTTACTCATGGTCACTCAGCCATTCAAACTCATATTCAGAGTTCCCTTTCCACTATAACTCTAGATGAGTGAATTCCTGGATATTCTACATAAACAGCATGCTGCAACATCCGGAGGAAATCAAAAGTTCATAGAAATGTCAATGAAGTTGGAGTGCAAAAGCTTTGTATTCTAGCCCTGACACTTAACCACAGGATCAGAGATTTGGAGTTAGATGGTATTTTAGAGACCATCATGGCCAATGCTTTTATTTTACACAGAAGGAAACTGAGACCCAAAGAAGTTAACCAGGTTGTTTGAATTCACATAGGTGCTAAGTAATAGGGCTCAGATTCGAATCTGACTCTTCAAGTATTCTCCACTACATGATGTTCATTCTTGGCATCTAATCATGAATCAAAACATTATTGAGTATTAGTTTCCAAATATGCAAAATGGCCTGCAAATGGTAAATTCTATTATCTAGCTCACAGGGTCATGGGAGAAGAGAATCTATAAGTCTTTGGAGAGTACTCCATAAGTCTAATAATTTTATGTAATTGTGAGATACTATTATCCTCATAAGTATCCATCATATCTCATAACTATCCATTGGAACCTATCCTTAAGGAGCCACCATTATCAGTTGTCCTGATTTGTATCTGGCCACCCTACCCAGATGGTTCTGGAAGAGAAAGTGAGGAAGGTGACCTTGCATAGCACTCCCTCACTTAAATACAAGTCACTTATACGTCCCTGATCAGTCCTCTTTAAGGACAAAGCAGCAGAACAGAAAAAGCATCCACTTTAACTCATAAATATCTATCAGAACCTATGAATAAGTGTCCAAAATATTTCATAAATATCCATCAGAACCTCTTCCTATCCCCTGGAAAGTAATTTAAAGTGAAGCTCTTAGCATCATCTCATTTCCCACTTTAAATTATGAATGATACATTCAGTTTAGCTTCTGGGACTTATTTGGAAGTGTCGAAATTTCTTGAAGACATTAATCTTTCTTGGTTCTTTGTGGTCTGTTTGAAATCTTTTCTCCCTCTAACATGTTCTGTGTTCTCTTTTCTCTCCCCCACCTTCTTCAGAGACAAAATCTGAAGGAGTAAAAAGGGAAATGTCTTTGTCACCAGAGTGATGATCACTAAGACTGATTGCTCTCCATGACTGAATCTTAAAAGTTTTTCCCATGAGGCATGAAGAATAAGTTCATAGCTTCTTCTGTTCACTACCTACTCTCATTACCCTGATCATGGGATGAATCCAAGCTCTTTACTTCACTGATTCTTCTAGTTATAACTTTTTCCTCTTCTTTAGCTGTATTTCAAAGACTGAGGAGTTCAGAATTATGTGGGAGGTGGTTTAAAAAAAGAGAGAAAGAAGCCAATATTCTGTCTGTTCTCGTGCCTACAAAATTCATGCTCAGATTTTTGCTGGAGCTCTATCCTGTTTTTACTAATTTAATTGTTCTCTCTTTGTTTATAAATTGGAGGGATTTTTTTTCCTTTTTTTCTTTTCTCAAGTCCCCAGGCTGATTTGCTTCCAGGACTAAAAAAATCCATCTATGGGTTCTAATTACAGTAATGTCACTAATCTACTATTTATTTCCAAGATGCTTTGGGGTAAGTCTCCTTCAATTCCTATCCCTGAAGCCTGATTCTCCCAGTGTTAGTGCATGTTTCCAGTGGCCTTCTCCAGGCAGCAGGACTTTGATCTGGGGTATGACTGATTTCTCCCACCCCTAGGTGCCTATAATGCTGTCATCATTCCTTTTAGCAGGAAGGATGGAGGCACAGAAAGAGTATGCATGTGCCAGATTAGACTAGGTCTGACCAAGCCATGGCACTCCAACTCAATCAGCATCTGAAGGAAATATTCTCTCCAGTTTTCCTGGCCTCCTTTACAAAATGGTAACTATTAAAAATTTCTTTTTTGTAAACAAAGGAATGAGTGCAAAGGATTGTTTTTTTCCTTTCCTGATTACAGTCTCACTGTGTTGGTCTGTGTTGTGATCACACAAAACAAGACCTGTGGTGAACCCTAAAGCAGAAAGCTTTGTCAGGTCTTGCTAATTGTCTATCCTAGTTACTAAGGTGCTGCCCTGGGTACCAAGGGCATCCATGCTGATTAGCCATCCAGACAAGGAATTGAAATCTAGAGGGGATACACAGCAGTAATTCTGCCCTAGTAAACTGCAATCTTTTATTCAACATGGTACCAGTAAGGGGGAAATAAAACAAATAACCACAAAACTAAGAAAGTACCATACCTACTGAATGAGGTTGAATTAGTCTTAGACTCAATACCCTGCTCTAAATGGTGCCTAATAAGAAGCTTGGACAGAAATAAGATGCTCACAGGGGGCCCTTTGAAGTAGTGTTCTAAAGCAAAGGTTGGTGATATGCTGAATTAATGAGTTACTGTAGACCCAACAGTGTGGGAGGAAAGTAGGGAGGCTTTGCATTGCTGAGTACAACTCTGAATGGAGTTATTACTTGCCTGATTGATTTTTCCAAAGTTCACAAGCCTCCTATTATTTTCTCCCCATAAATCCCTTTCCATGTTTTAAGTAAAAGAAAACCAGTCACTTGTTGGGGAGTAGAAGACTGACGTAATGCTTATATAAGTGTGACTGACGAGAAGGGTTTGGGTACTCTTCTTTGGAGTGTTTCCTAGGCCAAAAGAATTCAGAATTTCATTAATTCGTCCTTATGGTAATAGCTTAATAGCACTCTAAAGTTTGCAAAACATTTGATATCTATTATCTTATTTAATCCATAGCCTGTGAGGTAAGTGAAGAAAGGAATAAAGGGTTGGACCTGGAGAGAGGAAGACCAGGACTTGGAGAGAGTTCAAATCCTGTCTCAAATTTAAACTCTTACCTAGTTGTATGAATCTGGGAAAGCCACTTATCTTCTCAACTCCTTACCTTTTCTGTTCTCCTGATTTATAAAATGGGGATAATAATAGCACTACTTCATAGAGTTGTTGTGAACATCAAATGCATTAAATGTTTAAAGGGCTTTGTAAACCCTAACGTGTGATATAAATGCTAGTTATTATTTTAATAATCACTATCTTACTAATGAGAAATCTGAGGCTTAGAAAAGTGAAGTGAATTTTCTGGGAAAGCAGGAGTCATATGAAGGTCCAATTCTCTATCCACTAAACCATTCTGCCTCTCCATATTTCCATGACCACTCTCATATACCCTTGTTACTGTTCTTGTCACATCCCATCCTCAAATTATAATGATTTTTCTTTGTAATATATTTTTTATTTCCTCATTTGTTGTGTTGTCATCTGCTCCTATCTTTGTGCCTTTGAATTGCTCTCTAAATTATACTCATTTTTCAATTTTCAGATATGTATTATGTTCTATGTCTCACATTCATAAAAGAACAATAGTAGAATTCTGGTATTAAAAGGATGGGTCATTGTTTCAAGAAGAAGTTGGAGCCATTAAAGGAACTTTACAATTTCTCAAAGACTAGACTTTCCCTTCCTCCTGCTTAATTCCAGACTTGATTTTCATTGTCTAGTGCTATTTTCTCTTTCCATGATATAGACAGAAAAAAGACAACCAGTTAGATAGATGAAAGAAAGATGAATAGACTGGTAATAGATGGAGATAATAGATTGATATATAAAGAGATGATAGATTGATGTTACATGGAACAGATATAGAGTCATAGATGGATGACAGATGGATAATATAGATATGTATTGTGTATATGTATGAACATATACATATACATGTATGTATGTATACAGAGTGTTCCAAAAGGCTGAGTACAGTTTTCAGTTATTAAAACGGTTTCAATCAATTAAAGTTCACATAGCATGCTCTATCTAGCCCCCTGTCCATTACCCCCCTACCACTCATCCACTTCCCATGCTTCCTATTCCTATCTTTTTTTTACTACTTTTTCACATGTTCAAAAAAAAATACCAGCTATTTCTCCCATTGTTTTGTTCTATCTCCAGTGTAATAATAATAAGTTAATCTTTGTTTTGTGAATTTTATTATCATATTTCTGGACAAAGATGATTTTACTAGATGATATTATTAGATAATCTTTATCAGGTGATTATGCTAGGTAACTACATTTCCACTTTGTCCTGCTGAAGTTGCTATAGGGATCACTATTCCAGTTCTATGATCTTCACTGAAGAATTGATTTATTTTACAAAACAAGTTAGGTACATTCCCATAAGCTAGTGTTCCCAGGTACTATCAATTATAGAGGTTTCCTTTGTTTTCTTTAAGATGTCTAAATAAGCATATTTTTCCCAATCAAATATGTCTGCTACTTTTTCCTATTTCTTCTTTTCCCCAATCCAATTAAATTTGGTCTCCTTTTTGTAAAGAGTTTTCATTAAGTTCCATACTATATTGGGGACATAAAGTTAGACTGGTTTCTTCTTGATACTAAATGCCACTTGATGACTAGAACATATATAATATGAATGGATTAGAAAATACCAATAAATGGGAAATAATTATAAATAACTCACTTATAAGTAAAGTCAATGAAGGAAATTCAGAGAAATTTCTGAGAAATTACAACTCCATTCCCTGTTGGGAGACAAATATAAATCATCCCTTAAAAGTAGAAAATAGAGAAACTTACCAATAAAGCATTAATTAAATGCTATTTATATGAGGCAGCATGGTGACCCAGTGGATAGAGCCCTGGGCATCAATAAGATTAGAGTTCAATTCTGGCCTCAGATACACTATCTCTGTGTGATTCTGAGCAAGTCACAACTTCTGTTGGGTAATCTATTCTATCCTGGAATGTGAAGGAGAACGAATCTATTTAGTGATGTTTGAGTAAGCACATGATGGAAAATACAGGGTATTTATATTGAATTAAAATAAGCCAGAATAAGTCCCATGAGTCTAATTTGATTTGATTGACAAGCTGTAACAACGGAGAAAGAAGGCTGAATTTAGAATCAGAGGGTTTGAGTTGACATACCTAATCTCTTATTTATTTTGTGACTTTGAGCAAGCTACCTGAAGGCTTTGAAGTAAGGGACTTTCCAGGTCCAAATCTAGGATCCCATATTCAGCTCAGGGGCAAAAGCCTAGTAAACAGGAGACAGATCTTTGCTCTTGTTCCATGTGACTGGATTCATGGATTCATACAAGGATTTAACCCTAGTCTGCTTCAATTTTTCCATCTATCAAAGAAAGGTAATGTATATACCATCTACCTGGCCCTTTACCTCTTTGGGGTATTGTAAAAATAAATAAGATCACAGGTACAAAGCCTTTCAATGAAAGAGGTGAATTCAGAGCAATTCACACACATAATCTCATATGTTCCATTGGTTTTTTTTTTCTTGGTCACTGAACAGGGAAACCAACAAGTTGATGTCAGGCAAAACTGAGTATGTAGTCAACAGTTTCTGTTACCCAGAAAACTTCCTATTTCAGGAAACATAGCAGACCCAAGGTGGCCCCAAGCATGGTCTCTATGAGTCAGTGCAAACTTCAATTCAGTTAAATATAACAAATATTTATGAAATAGCTACTATGTTCAATGTACTGTTCTAGGTCTTGGCACTGCAACAATGGATATTTTGGTCAAGGGCTGGAAGAAGAGAAACAGATGGAATCCTTCCCTTGGAAGCCAACTCAGAAAATAACTGGCACTCTTAGCCCAAATCTCCTGGATCAGACACTCCACTTTACCTGTCTAAATCTCAGGCTCCAGAGCATCCTACTAGCTGAAGAAATGGATCTGAGGTCCATATGAAAGATTTTAGAGGATCAATGAATTTGAATAGGGAAAATATATATCTTTATTTTCAGTAACTCTAAGTGAAATATAGCATTTGCTTCAATTATATTTAATAATATTATCCTGAAAAAAGGTCCAAAAGCTTTACCAGATTGCCAAAGGGATCCAGGACACATAAAAATAATTAAGAATCCTTGAGTTTGAGAACTGAATGGTTTGCATAGGCTAACAACATTAGTTGTTATTTATTTATTTGGCTGATATTTTTTTTATGCTTCTAAAATAGCATATTGTTGACAGAAATGCTGCCTTTGGGAAGGTGAATACTTCCTAAGCTCTCCCTTCTCTCACAAAGAGCTCAGAAAGACAAGTTCAAATGTTAGCAAAATTCATTTTCAACTCGTTTCCTAATCTGAAAGCTCATCATCTTTAAGTTGCTAAGAATCAGAAGTGTTTGATGCTGGGGTGACATTTTATGTGTTTAAAATTTGTAGTAGCTTTTCCTTTCTTGACAGCACTCAAAAAGAACTTCACAAATTTACGAAATTTGTCTAACTACTTTATCCTCAGTCAAAGGCAAAGCCTAAAAAGCAACTTGTATGTGATAAACTATCTGGGTTTCCTATTTTTAATAACACAAATGAGGGTTTGAAATAATTGCCTTCCAGTTCCTAATCTGTAATTCCCAGTTCAGGTCAATGTGCACAGGACAGGGAAATAGGAGATGGATGTTAACTAATTTCTTGTCCTTTCTTATCCTCCTAGACAGCACTGACTAGTACACAGGGGCTGGCACTGGATTCAATTCCACATTTGCTGTGTGATCATACTAGCTGCTTAGTCTCACACTATCCCCAGGCAACTGACTAAGACTATACATTGCCATGATTTTCTTAAGTTTCTTATATTTTTTGCAGTATATGATAATATGAGATAATATTCCTAAAGCCATTAGCACAATGTCTTGCACATAGTAGGCACTATTTTAATGTTGATTCTCTCCCCTTTCCTTATGCTTGTGGACAAAAACACCACCAAAGAGGAGCTAAAAGTTGACATGGAAAAAAAGATGGGTTTTTTTTTTGTTATCCTTTTCTAAATTCTTTTATTTAATCAACAAAATATTTGGATCTCAGGATAGTAAAAACTCATTTAAAAATATCAGGTCCAATCATTCTTTCCAATTTCATCTTTTTAAAATCCATCCTTCATTTTCTTATGGAGCACTTTGAGGATAGTAGAATTCAAATGTAATGGTTACAGTGCCATTGATTATGAAAATGGTTGCTATAGAAACACAAGAAAATCTATTCAATTTTTGCATCTATTTGTTGTCTTTTTTTTCAGCCTTACCCATAGTCTTTGAATGATCTAGTTTAGCTAGATTTCATGCCAAATTCAATTCTACTGCTTTCTAAAACTGCACATAATCTTCATCATATGCTTTTATAATATTTGGCAAATGAGCTCATGCTCTAAAAGAGTGCTTCCCTTGACTACCATGTCTCTTCTTGTTACAGAGATGATGTTTGCCAGCTAATGCATACCAGGATCATTTAAACTATTGAGTTTTGCCAATGTCAATTACACTTCTCTTAGAAATGGTGACAATTGGAATCAATGTCTTTCATTTGTTCACTTTCTTCATGATCAATAACTTAAGATGTTTAATAAATGCTTATTGATTTAAATAATTGAAATTGAGACAGCTGTGATTATAAAGAGTATCTTATTTTTATACTTTCTTCTAATTTGACATTGATTTTTACCTTTGCTCTAATTATTCAATGACAATGACTCCATATCACTCATGAATTGATTCAGAAATTATTTCAAATTGCCCCAAAAGTAGCACTTGTTTTTCTGTTCAGAGAACAGTCAAATTTGTTTTCATATATTGTTTAATGTTAATTGTTCAACATCTTCTAACTCCAGTCTTTAAAAAAGTATTCACGATAAGTGAACATGAGGCTTCTGGATAATCTACAAACTTTTTACCTCTTATATTTTTTTAATCTAGAGCCATATTTTCAAATATTTTTCCATCTTCCCCTGTGTCCACCTATACATTGAAATCACTAGGTATCAAAAACCTTTCAAATTGTTCATGGAATTCCTTTACTTTATCCTCTGAAACATAAGTTCATATATAAACCACAATAATCTTCATTGTAATTTGTTTGATTGTATCCATCATAAGTGTTGCAGCACAAGATGACCAAGTCTCCCAGGATATGTTTCTTATTGCTATTGGGTACATGATGAAACCAAATCCTTTAGTTACCTTTCTGAGAAAACCTGTGATCGATCTATCCATCCATCCATTCAATTACAATTTTTATGTTTTATGTTTCATTTATAGCAAATATTGTCAATAATAAATATTAAGTAAATGCTACAAGATGCTTTTTTTATTCACAGCATCCAAAGTACTTGTATCATTGGTAATAATGATTTAGCATAAAAAGGATTTCCGATGAACATGGAGGAATGTATTAATAATGATCCCTCCCATTACAATTAAGGAACTACAAGCTCGGAAATATCAAGTCTCCTATCTAATTTATATAACAATTATGTAATTAGACATAAGTTGGACATTGGATTTCCTGTCTTCCATCCCACTATATTAAATATAAGAGGCTTATGGAGTTTTTTTTTCTAAATACATTCCTTACATCCTGGTCTCTGAAATAAGTGGTCCATTGGTGAATCACAAAAACATAATACTTCTGTCATTTGTCTAAATTTTGGTTAACTTTAAAACATTTAAATCACCACCATTATGTTCTTGATATATTCCTTACTTTTCTTCATGAAGCATTAGATTAATTTGCATGGTTCTTTAGATGGTTAATGGAATTTCATACAGCAAATTCATTTTCATGTGATAAGGTAACACAGATGGGGAAAGCTTTGGACAGCAGCTGCCTATTTGGAGAGTTGCCTTTACCAAGTGAAAGACGGTTTTAGCATCATCTCTGGTTTTCCTTCCTGGATTTCTTGGAGTTTACTGTGCCAAAAAGGAACTGAGCTTTTGGTTTTATTTCTTTTAACAACTTTTGCAGGGAACAGGAAAGGTAGGTCTCTCAAGCAAGCCAAATGCTAAGAGGAATAAAAATTCAAAGAATATATCAATGCAGCAACAAAACAATGAGTTAGATATGTGAGCAATTCATCCAATCAATTCTGGGTTTTTTTGCCCATGAATGAGTTTAAATTTTTTTGGTCATTAACTGATTTTCTTTTCATTAAAAAAAAAAAACAAAAGTACATTGTGAATATATAGATAAGAACATTGGATATAAACTAATTAGTTGATGAAACAGTTCTATCTTTTTTGCTCCTCCACAAAGTTGTCCTAAAACAAGAGACAGAGACAGAAACACAGAGAAAGAGATAGACACAAACATGCAGAGAGATAGTGAGACAGAGAGACAGAGACAGAGACAGAAAGAGAGAGAAAGTGCATAAGCATATCTAAAAAAAAAATACTCCCAATACTTTTGGGTTTTAAAAAAGGGAGAAGGGAACTTTCAAGCTAATGAGTTCATATCCTAATCCTTAGCAAGGATTATAAGACTTGAAGGAGGTTTCAGGAAAGAATCAAAGATACTAATGATATATAAAGTAATAATTTTAAAAAATGATGGTCATTTTATCTTATACATGAAGGTTCAAGGATTAGAAAGAAATACCTGAAGGCAAGAATATAGGGAAACAAAGGTGTCAAGGAAAAGATCCACCAAATATAGTTTCCAGGCACATCTGTTTGTTTTCCTGGCCTAATGTCATAGGCAAAGAAAGGGAAGAGATGGCAACAAACACTTATATAGCAACTTTGCAGGCTTTTTACAAATATTATCTCAATGCCAGTTTTGAAAGAGGGAAAAAAGGAAAAGGAAAAACAAATATAATGAGAAGAAATGCTGGAGAAAGAAGAACTTATTCTTATAATTGGATTCATCAGAAGAGAGGTATACAATTATGGAAGTAAGAGTATGGGAACAAGACATCTCATGAACATCACTTATTTTTAAACAAGGCAAGATTTGAATATAAACAAATGAGGTTTGATATAGAAAGACATTGAATTCAACAAGGAAATTAGTGGGGACAGAGAGAAGGGAGGGAAATAAGAAAGGGATAAAGTTGGGAAAGAAGTAGTCTTGAAAAAAACAAACTTCATCTACAAAGGATAGATGAAGGAAGATACTAACTGCATCCAGAAAAAAAAAACTAATAAGTAGATTGATTTTACACATACACACACACACACATTTGTGTTGAATGGTAATCTTCTCTATGGTTGGGAGGTGAGAAGAAAGGAAGAGAAAAAAGAAAGTTATATGATAATTTTGTTATGTATTTAAAAGGAATAGAAAATTGTACATAATAAATTTGTAGTTTCATATACAATCATTTTTATATTCTAATATGTTATGGAAATGATGTATTATTTCTTCAGATTAGTACAAAATAAATACATTTTAAAATGTATCTAAATATATGATAGTTCATAAGGGGTGAGATTGAAAGAAAAAAAAGAAAGTATAAGGGTCAATGATCTGAATTCAAGTTAAGGAAAGAAGAGTCAGAAGAGTAGAATCTGACCAGTCCAATTACAGATTACTGACATTGATCTATTTCCTTTATTTTTAATACATTCTTTTTATTTTTATTGAACAATATAAAGAAAGACTGAGAAAAAATCAAAGGAGAGGAAGAAAACACAATTAATAAATATAATTATGAAAAACAATGGGACAAATTCACTCTTAACATAGAAAAAGGTAGCAGAATGTAATGGATTACAAAACCAAACTCAAAAATTGTGTTTTTTTTATCATAAATACCTTTAAAACATAAAGATTAACAGTATAAAATAAGGGACTGGGAACAATCCATTTAAAAATATAATTAAATTTACATTACACAACTTTTGTTCCTTCAAATAAAATTTGAAGTTTATTATTTTATCTTGTTCTCTAAAGTATCCCTGTCTTAATTTGATTGCTTTTAGCACTAAATATGTTAGCCAATATCCATTTTATTTAATTAATTTCATTTTTATTATATTAGCAAGCCCCATCCATCAGCACTGAATATCCCTACAATAATTAAAGTTCTTTATTTCTTTAAGAAGTGTTTTATAATTACATTTAATTATGTATTAAGCTTTGACAAATGGACTCCCAAATATTTTTAAACTTCAGTTGTTAGATATGTTAGATATGTAGAACATATCTTTCTATTGTTGCCTTCTGAATATTGTTATTGTTTTGGAAATGTTATTGATATTTATTGGTTTATTGCATCCTACAACTGAAGCTGTTAATTATGTCAGTAAATTGTTTTGCTGAAACTCTAAGATTATCTAAGAAAATCATCATGTCATTAGAAAATAGAAAGTTTTATTTCTCTTTTCCTACCTTTACAATTCTTTCTTTTTATTTAGTGCTTTATTGCTACTGCTAATGTTTTTTGAACTATATCAAACAGCAGACATTTTTTATTTATATTACCTCAATCTGGATATAAATTTAGAGGTCTGCATTACCCCATTTCTATGTCTAATTGTCTCTAAAAACATCTCCCTTAAACAGATAAATCTTATGAATTTTTTTCCGCCTTAGTATAGATTCAGGATTTCCACAAAATCACTAATTTGTTGTGGCATTTGCTTCTAAGTAAAAGAATTGAAATGGATTAGAAATCCATTATTTGGATTTTCTTTTTTGAATTCTGAAAATTCAAGATTTCATTCTAATTGCTGCAATGAGTAGCCTTAATTCAGTTATGAATACACCTTGTTAATTTTTAATTTGTACAATTTAATTGTCTTATCTCTTTTTAAAAAATATGTTGGTTAAAGTCTTAATAGACTTTTTTCAAAGAACCAACTTTTATTTTTTATTAGTCTAATAGTCTTTTTGATTTCCAATCTGTTTCAAAATTTCTTCTTTTGTTCTTCTTTTGCATTTATTGATTTTTCTTATTTTTATTCAATTCATGAATTTTATTTTTTTCTAGTTATTAAGGTATATTTTTAAAGATACATTTTTCCTATGAGGTCTGCCTTTACTGTATCCCAGAAATTTCAGTGTATTTTTTTGTCATTATCATTTTCTTTCATGTAACTAATATGATTATTTCTATGACTTTTTTTTACTCACTCATTGTTTAAAATTTCCTTATCTCTCTATTTTGGTCTATGTCTTTTGTTTGTATTCTCATTATTTATTATTGTTTTTCTTGATTATGGATTATAAAGAATATATTTTACACCTCCTTTTTCATAATATACATATAGATATAGATATATGTACATATATCTATAGATATTATGTAATAAAGGTATACCTACATCTATTTATTTGTGGTTTTTGGTTTGTTTTTGCAATTTCTGCTTTATTACATGCCATTTTGTAAGGGTGCAATGTGGTATTGAGATATATATATATATATATATGTACATATATATGTATATATACATATGAATATATTTAGTGGTCTCATTCAGAAGATACCAATAAATCTTTCAGCTCTCAATTCTCCATAATTTGCTTAATTCTATGTTTTCTCTTTTGTTTACTCTGCTATTAAAATATTCCAGCTCTGAAAGAGGAACACTAAAGCCACTTACTTTTATTATATTGCCATTACCATTTGTATCTTTTAAAAATGCAGTTAATTTTTCCTTTATGGATTTAGATGTTATACAATTTGATACATGTGTATCATATTGATATTGAGTAATTTTATGGTCTTAAAATATAATAAAATTTTCTTATTATCTATATCAACATTGTGAATTTTTTATTTTTGTTTTATCTGATAGCATAATTGAAATGTCCCCCCCCTTTTTTTTTTTTCAGAAATGCCTATTTTATTCAACTTGCATCTATTCTCATAGCTGATTGAGTTTATGCTTTCAGGGTATATCATTTTGGGTTGAAACCTGAACTCCTTTACTTTTTTTATTATATACTATTACTATGCCTTCTTGCAATTTTTGTCACTGTGGAGTAATTTTGTATTATTATAATTTTCTTTCCTTCATATTTACAAGTCTTCTTCTGGCTACTTGCAGAAGTTGCTGCTTGAAACTGAAATTCTTAAGTTTAACTTTTGTCTTGAAGTTTGATGAGCAATGTCTTTTTCTAGAGACTATTTCTGTATTTTTTCTACTAGTGCTTTTCCATCTCCCCTTTACCTACAACTTCTACAAAATATCTTGTATTATTTCTTGCCTTGTAGTGTTAAGATGTTTTTAAAATTTGTCATTTTCTTCTGTATATAACAATCCTTAAATTATTTCTGCATATGTACTATCTTCAAGATGAATCACTTTGACTTGCATTCTTTTACTTCTGTTTTTACCTTTACTTCTTTTCCTCCTGGTTTTCCTTTACCTCAATATTAAGATCTTTTAATATTCTTTTCACTTCTTAAGAGATACTTTCCCTTGAGTATGTATTTTTTCTATTATATTAATTAAGTTTTAAAATACTGCTTTGAAAGCTCTGGCCTATTTTCATTGCTAGTTTCTTCATTTATAGACTTAATTTCTTCTATTATGGGTGTATAAAAAAAGCTGGCTTTAATTAAGAGAAATTCATCCACAGCTTTTCCAGGCATCTTTTGCTTTATAACCTGGAATCTATGTGAAATTAAAGCAATTAGTTAAAAAAAAAGATTAAATCCCACTAGACAGCTGTTTTGCCCATAATAACTAATAGCTAATATTCTCATATGTGATGATTTGCAAAGCACTAGAGAAACAGAGACAAAGTATATTATATAAATAAAATTTACTTGTGTATATGTATTTATGTATAACATATGATTCTCACAATAACTCCAGGAGGAGCATGCTATTATAATCCATATTTTTACAGATAAAGAAATTTAATGTAGATGGAGTTAAAATGAGGCAGATACAGGAGTCAGGAAAACTCATCTTCTAAAGTTCAAATCTGACCTCAGACATTTACTAGCTGTGTGATCTTGGAGTAATTACTTAACACTGTTTGCCTTAATTTCCTCATCTATAAAATGAGCTAGCATAGGCAATGTCAAACCACTCTCATCTTTACCAAGAAAACTCCAATTAAGGTCTCAAAGAGTTGGATACATCTGAAAATTACTGAACAACAATAAAAACAACAAATGAAATGCCTTGTCAGGGTCACACAGTAAGTAATTATCTAAGGCAGAACTTGAACTCACATACTCCTGACTTTATGTCTAGTATTATATATATATATATATATATATATATATATATATATATATATATATATATATATATATATATATATATATATATATATCACCACATATTTGTCCCAAATGCATGGCTCAAAATCATTTTCTAGTAATTAGAGCTGCCTAAAATGGAATTCATTTCCTAAGAGGCTACTGAATACTCTGTCTCTGGGAGTGTTCAAGCAGAGAATGGACTGCTGTTTTGTCCAGAATGTTAAAATGATTTATACACCAGGCAGAGTTGTGATCCCAGAGTCTCTTCCTACTCAAAGATTCTATTATTTTACTATCTCATTATTCTCTTTAACATCTACAAGAGGAAAATAAAAGAAAAGGAGCTTGATTTCTATATAGAATAACAGAGAATGAATAAATACCTAACTGGTCAAAATGTTTCCTTTCAACAGTAGACTCAGTATGGTTTGGTTTTGACATCTTAGAGCATGGTGTGCTTCCATCAGTTCAAACTGCTCAAAGATACCAAACCAATTCTAATTCAATGACTTAGCTGGGAAATTCTGGAACTCATTTGCCCCTTCCTTAATTGTCACCCCCAATATTTTATTTCTTTCTTCCATGCTGAACTTTATAGCTCCTTTGCCACATTTTTTGGATAAGCCAGACTCTCTCACACATTCTCCTTTTGTAAGCTCTGGCAACTCAGATTTTTTAAAAAAGGAAAAAGGAAAAAAAGTCCAGAAGTTGTTGCTGCCAGAAGGCATTTGCATCCGCTCTGGTCACATCAGGGAAGTAATGTGTTCTCTAGAACACTGGTACTGGAGTTTCATAAAAGGAAAAGTCCCAATAAGCCAAAGTTAACTAATTCCCCAGTGTTTCCAAAAACCCTTCACCAAGGACCATTCAACAAAGTGGTCCTTTGCTTTTTGGACACAGCAGATCATCTTCAATGTACAGAATTTTCTCCACTATCAACCTAGCCAAGAAACTGCCCAACTTTGTTTCCAAATTGCAGACTGCCACATGGTGATTTAACATATGGCATTGATGAAGCCCTGGCCTGGCATTTCCTCCAATTCTCCTACAACTTATTACCAGACTTTATGGAACCAAGTTGGCTACTACAGAGAGGTCTTGTATCCTGTGCTCTGGATAGCTTTGACTCATGCTTGTCCAGCTGCTCTTTTTCTATTTATTGTAATGTCTTACTCAAGCCCTTTGGTCATTGATGGTCTGCCAGACTGAATGTTCAGCCAGGGAAATTAACAGATAACACAAGGCCAATATTTCATTACTGTGGACTCAAAACATTGTAGTTAGACTGGAGGATACTGACATTTATGATCTTCCAGTTCTAAACTCCATTCCAACAGAAGGAGAAATCCAAACTTGATAGATGGCAAGGAGTTAGGCTACAACATTTCAGAGTGGGGTTTGGTGGGGAGAGTTATTGCTTCTTGGCCTTGCTTCAATACCTGAAGAATGAAGGAGCAGTATATTTTTTCCCTTTGGGGGAGGTCTTGATGAAGCCAGGTTCTATAAAAAGTCTTGATATTCAGTTGAGTTTGGATTTGCTTTTCAATTAGCCCATTGAGAACAAGGACAATGTTTCCTTTCTTTTTAACTTATGTGATTTGTTTAAAATTTGTAGTTTCCTGGACCCAAGTTGTATGGACAATTTTCATCCTCTTCCAAAGGTTTGGCAAATTAACATTGGTGATTCAAATATGGCGGGAACCCTTTCTAATACTCACTTTATTGGCTAGATATGATAAATGGTTCCATTAAAGTACTACTGGTAGCTCCAAGTTCTCGTCTCAACTTTGTAAGGAATGATGGAAGGAGGCACTCACTTCAGGGTGAACAAAAATTAAGAAGCACGGCTATTTATCTGCCTGTTTCTGCCAGAAGCCCTGCTCTTGTTCACCTTAATGACGGTGGTGGTGGAGTGAGAATGAGGGAAGAAGATCATAGTTTGAGAGCTGGAAGAGAACATAGATGTCTTAAAGTTGACTCTCTTCATTTTACAGATAAGGAAACAGACCCAGAGGTAAGAGAAAAGAGGAGCATCTGTTTTATCTTCCCTGATTTCCATAGAGCAGGGTACATGTCCTCTACAATATCAGGCCATAAGAACATAGGAGATTTTGAGCTAGAGCAATAACAAGCATTCATTAAGCATTTACTATGTGCCAGGTATAGTACTAATCATAAGAAACAAATGAGAAGAATGATAAACAGTCCCTACCTTTAAAGACCTTACATTCTACTGGGGGAAGAATACATAAAAGTCCATTAAAAAAGGAGAGGGAGTAGTTAAAGTCAGATAAAGTCAGGAATGTAGCATGAAGAGTAATGATATGTGGCTGGTCAGACCTGGGAATCATCATTAAATGGGAATTCTGGGAATTCTGGGAGAAGCCATTCAATCAGAGGGACAGAGTGCAATTGCAGAGGGTACTTGCCATGTATGAATTCCAGGACTACAGTGAAGTTCCATAAAGAAGAGATTTCTGGACTTGGGAAGGAAAGTCCAGAGTGAAGTCTGAAAAGGAACTTAGAAGGATCCTCAGATGCCATTGAGTCCCACTACATCATTTTAGAGATGTGGAAACTTTAGCACAAAGAAATTCCATCACTTACATTGGGTTACCTAGCCTGTCAATATCTAAAGTCAAATTTCAACCCAAATTTTCTTGTCTTCAAATACAAAGTACTAGCAACTGCACCATCTAGTCTCCAGAAATCAGATTCATCTTTTTTTCACTTCTGTTAGGGAGAGTCTTGAAGATGGGAAGAAAGATTTGCTGCAGAATTCATTACAAAATTGTCTGAGGTGCCTTACCAGGACCAGCAAATAGATTGGATTAACAATAAAAGACTAAACTTGTGCATGCTCAATCTGAGGACCCTAATATTTACATAGAGCATTATTATGACATAGAAAGAAGAATGTTAAAATTGGATACAGAGGGTTTGGGTCATTGCTTTAATACTGACTATCTGTAGGACTTTGCAAGTCCCTTTAACTCTCTGGGTCTCCATTTCCTCATCTAAAAAATAAGTCCTAATCAGGGGACAGCAGACAACAGTGCAATGCTCAAAACCATAGATAGTTTGCTTTTCCATGGTTCTTGAGCTAAGATATATGTATATACATATACATATACATATACATATATATATATATATACCAAAAATATTCTTAATAAATAAAAAATATAATCATTATTCTTCAATGGGGGGCATGCCACTAGGTGGTACAGTGGATAGAGTATTGTGCTTGAAATCATCTTTTTGAGTTCAAATTTGACCATAGACCCTTGCTAGTTCTGTGACCTTGGGCAACTCATTGTTTGCCTCAGTTTCTGCTTATGTAAAATGAACTGGAAAAGGAAATTACAAACTTCTCTAGTATCTTTGCCAAGAAAATCCCAAATGGAGTTATGAAGAGTCAGACATGATTGAAATAACTTAAATACAAACCAAAATGGAAAGGCTAGATTTGGCTTGCACTAGTTTGCCCTGAGCCTTAGCTTAGAAGATTTCTGAGGTTTCTTTTCCCTTTTCATACTATGATTTTATGAAGATTTTCATAATACTCTAGGTTACAAAATTCCAGATGTGGGAGCCAAGAGCAGTATGCCATTCTCTCATTATGCCCAAGGGGAAAAAATCCTTATTTTAATTGCCCAGGGAATTACAAGAGGAAATTCTGCCAGCTAGAAACAATTTGAAAATTAGTCCATAAATCATAGGGAGTTGTTTCAGAACTCAGAAGAAAAATGACTTACCCAAGGCATTAGCATCAGAGAAAGATTTGAATCCAAGTCTTCCTAATTCCAAGCCCAGATTTCTATCCATCAGAACATCCCAGCTCAACACTTTTCTTCAGACCATGAAAAAGATCAAGTAATTGTGACAGTATGTGATTCTCTGAGAATAACTGCTATAGAAAGTCAGAGTGTGAAAAGATATCAATGGAGCCTGAGGCAGTCATGAAAGCTGAAAGACCGTTGGACTAGGTCTTGGGAAGAGGCAAGCTCTCCTTAACCATAGAGGATAAGAGAAGGCATTTAATGTAGAGGTAATTCCATGAGCCAAGATTGAGAGCTGAGGTAAAATATACTAGGAGCAGTTCTTACAGAAAGTAGATTGCTCAATGTTTAATGGGAGTTAAAACATTTACAACTCTGAAGTTGCGGAAGAAAGGAAGGAAGGAAGGAAGGAAGGAAGGAAGGAAGGAAGGAAGGAAGGAAGGAAGGAAGGAAGGAAGGAAGGAAGGAAGGAAGGAAGGAAGGAAGGAAGGAAGGAAGGAAGGAAGGAAGGAAGGAAGGAAGGAAGGAAGGAAGGAAGGAAGGAAGGAAGGAAGGAAGGAAGGAAGGAAGGAAGGAAGGAAGGAAGGAAAGAAGGAAGGAAGGAAGGAAGGAAGGAAAGAAGGAAGGAAAGAAGGAGGGAGGGATGGGGAAGGAGGGATGGGAAAGGAAGGAAGGAAGGAAGGAAAGAAGGAAGGAAGGAAGGAAGGAAGGAAGGAAGGAAGGAAGGAAGGAAGGAAGGAAGGAAGGAAGGAAGGAAGGAAGGAAGGAAGGAAGGAAGGAAAGAAGGAAGGAAAGAAGGAAGGAAAAACAAAAGAAAAAAATCAGGGCTTGATTTAAAAAAAATTGTCTAGACTTAATAAAGTAATGGAGAAAAATGTTAAACATGCAGAGTCATCTTAAAAGTGTGTCATGTGTACATTCTTTTTGGTGATAGCTGATTTTTAAAACCATTTAGCAGCGTAGTCCTGAATGAGAGTAGGTATATCATATTCAAATCACAAAACTGGCCTAACTAGACTATATTTAATGGAATTTTGAGAAATTAATTTGGATGAATAGGATCTTGGTTGTAGATGGCTTCGAATGATAAGGAAATTTTTTGACTTTAATTTGTAGGCAATAGGGAATGCTGAAAGGTTTTTGTTTTAATTGGGAGCATAGTTAAAACAATTTATATTCAACAAATAGTAAAAACTCATTCATAAAAGAGCTGTTATACATACAAAGAATTTCCTCACAATGGAACTGCTTGGCAAGTAACACAAACATTTCTATTCTTATATTACAGATAAGGAAAATAAGGCCCAAGAAAGTTCTTTGCTGGCATTCAAGCCCAGATCTCCTCATTCTTCAGACGTCCTTACTTCTAATTCTAGCATTCTCTGCAATAGGTCTCACTGGCCCTTCAATAAGCAAATGTTTATTGCATGTTTTCTGTATACAAGGCACAATGCCAGATATTGCAGGTGAGAGGAGTTAATTGATCAAGAATTAAGGGGACATGTGAACACAGGTCTTCCCAACACCTTATCCACTACATCCTTATTGGACTGGTTTGCTTGTTTTCAAAGTGTGGTCTAAGAACACTACGAAGATCACTGAGACCATTTCAAGAAAACTTTCATAGTAATACTTAGATGCTTTCATTTATAATTTGGTAAGTATTGATAGCTATAATGTAAGTAAAATCTCTTTGGGGAGTTTTCTCAATAAGTTTTAAGCACATAAAAAAGTCCCCAGACCAGAAGTTTGAGATTCATTGAGATCTCTAGGGTCATTCTTGGCTTTAAATACTTGAGAACATGGCTGTTTTATTTCTTTCTGTACTCTTGAGCAGAATCAAATAAAACCTACACATAGGAAGTTCACAGTATGGATTTCATTTGATAATGATATTGTTTTAATAAAGTCCCATTTGAAATAATAAAGCTTATAAAGTTTGTAAAGCACTGTACATGTTTTCCTTTTGAGGTTTCAGACAACCTGTGACCTAAGTGCTACAGATATTATGTCCATAAGTGGAAACTGAGGCTGGGAAAATTTCTGTAGCCTGTTTATGATCACAGAGCTAGCAAATATCAAGGATTTGAACCTAGATTTCCTATCTCAAAGTTAATCTCTCTCTCCATTGTATTATGCTGCCTATATATTCTTTAGATTTAGAAGCATTTCCTTGGGTTATTCCTCAAACATTCTGGAATCGCAAGGCATGTTCATAAAGTAAGTCTTGTGGGATTGTTCAATAATAAATCTGATTATAGCACTGTTATTTGTGGCTTTATAAAAGCTGGAACAATGTCTTTACTTATAGACGTTGCTTTTCAACAGCCATAAAATTGAAACTTGAGATAAAAGAATAGCACCTAGTACAGGTTCAAAATGTCTCTAGATAATTCCATCATATAATTCTCTTTTTAAAATTTTCTTTTTGTGTTAGAAACTCAACAAACATGTGAAAATATGAACAAACTAGTAGAAAAGAGGGGCAAAAAGTGGTTTGTATATGCAACTGTAAACTTCTGTTATGTAATATTAAAGTGTATATCAAATTGAACACAATGGTAGCATAGTGCCATTTTTGTTGTTTTTGTAACTGTGCTGTATATTTTTTAATATTTGATTGACATTTTGTTTATTTTTTTAAATGACTGCCTACTAATTCTACTCTGCTCCCACAGAAAACCACTCTGTTAAAATACAAATATAGTCAAGCAAATTTCATTCTGCAATATTGACCCAACTCTTCTCTGCCAAGTGGAGCAGAGCAAGAAATAGTCACCCATTTTGTTACTCAAACTAAAATATTTTAAAGTAATTTTCCTTTATTTTATTTTAATTTCCTTTAAGTCCTTTATTTTAGTGTAAATTGTTCCCCTAGTTCTGCACACTTCATTTTAATTAGTTCATATAAAGCTTTACAAATTTGTCCTTTTTAAAAATCCCTTCTAGCTAATCAGGATTCACATGTATTCCAGGTGGGTTCCTGGGAAGCAACCATTCCTACTTATAGAGGTACCCCATGGATCTCACTCCTAATATTATAGCTCACAAGCCCCCACCAGTGAACTTCCACCTAAGAATCAGACAGTAGACACATTAATAGCAAAGGTATTTATTAAGATGACAGTATAAAGGATAGTGAAAAAATATTCCCCTCATAAACCTGTAATGCATTCTCCTACAAATATAAACAATACACACAGGAAGTGTGGTCAGGGAATACATGACCAAGATAACTTGATACTTTTAGTATAGCTGGGCTTTATTAGCCTTTCTTTTCCTCAAGGAGTACTCATATTGTTATACCATACTCTCCTCTCAAAAATTAATAATTCAATAATAATTTGTAATCAACAGAAAATTATTTGGAGTCCATAGCTGGTTCATTAACATTAGAGATCCTCCTTGAAACTATGCATTCTTTCCAGTTGTTCCACCCAACTCCTTTTCTGTGTCTACATTTAATTTAAGAGTATGTGTTTCTTCTTCATATTGGACATGGTATTTCCTATTAGTCAAGTATCTCCAATACCATGTAGCCATTGACAATGAGAAGAAAATCTTTATAACCTCCCTGCTTCCCTCTGGCACAGGGGTCACACTCCACAAAACTATTCATGACCTGAACTGATTGCAGAGCTTAGCAAGTTAGCTTTTTAAAAGTATGCAGGATAGTAAATGATCTACTCCTTTAGCCAATGGTGAACTACCTCTCTGATTCCATCAGGGAGAATTTCACACTTCAAAAAGGAGTAGTAGAGTATTAACACCTTGTTAACACATTAACACTTCCTCTTCTTGGTTAGCTGATCCTTTATTTTCTCTGGTTACATCTATATTTACATTTAGTTTAACACCTCATTAACTGTGATTACATCTTGATCTGGGGAAATAACTTGCACAGGACCAATTTAGATTCTCACATCAAAAATTGTCAGTTATTTTTAATCAAATTTTTATTATGAACTTGTGAGAACTATCATGTTTAGTATGAATCTTCTACCTCTGCAGTGAAAGGAGAGAGGTTCACTTTATAAACTGTTCTCTTGTGAAAAGTTTGTTAATTATAACTACAAAGTATTCTACTGCTTTATTGTTCTATTTGCGTTGTTATAGTTGTGTATTTTGTTCCTCTGATTCTTTTGCAGTTCCTATGTCTTTATGTGGGTATTTGAATTTTTATATTCATCATTTAATACAGTATAATATTGCTTACTATAATATTGCTAACTTAGAGTTATTCTCTAATTGATGAGCATTTGTTTCTCAATATGAATATTTCAGTTTATGTAGTTCCTTTTTTTGTTTGGTTTTGACCTTCTTAGGCAAGAGACCTAAAAGGGGAATTTGGGTTAAAGACTACTAACATCTTAATTTTTTTACATAATTCCATATTATTTTATAGAACTGTTAGACCAATTCACAGTCCTAACAACACTGTATTGAAACCTGTCTTCCTGAAGCACCCAAAACATTATTTTCAGTTTTTTACATCCTTGTTAATCTCCTGAGTATGAGATGAAACTATAGAGTTGTTTAAATTTACTTTTTCTCTTATCACTGGTGATAATGAGGAAAATTTTTTATCATGTAAAATTTTTTACGTGGTTGTTCACTAATTCTTAATTTGATATCTATTTATTCATATCCTTTGATCACTTATCGCTTTCAGAATAACTCAACTTTTTTATATGTGCTCATTCTCTATATAGATTGGATCTCAACTCCTTATCAGAAACCTTTAATACAAAAATTTTTCTCAGTCCATATTTCCCATCTGGTTCTGTCTTCATTGATTTTGTAAATGAAAAGAGGTTTCAATTTTATGCAGTCAATATTATTTATTTTGTTTGTTCTACAATGGAAATATAACTGTCACCCATGGTTTTAATCCCAATATAAGTAGACATAGAAACTCTCACCTGTCCCATTTCTGACCTGGCCTAGTTTATCCTTTCTTAGACAGCCTGGGGGCCGCCCAAACCCGGTGCCTATAGCCACTACTGAGATTAACCTCCTGAAGCACAGAACTTTCAAACTCAATTAATCCACTAGTCTCAGCATCCCTGGTAGCAGGACTTACAGACATTTGTGATCATGACTGGCCAAAAGAACAAACAATTTTGAGAGACTTAAAAAATGTAGTCAATGTAAATGACCAATCACATTTCCAGAGATTGAGGATGAACAAACTTTCCATCTCTTGTCAGAGAGATGAGTGACTAAAGATACAGAATAAGATTCATTTCCCAGTGTTGCTAATGTATTGATTTGGTTTGTTTGTCTATACTTGTTACTTGGGAGTGTTTTTATTATTTATTTTTGGTGGTAGGTGAGAGATTAGGAGAGAAAGTGGGAGATAAGTGAAAGTGATATTAAAAGAAAAAAATTAAAAGTATCAATGAAACACTTTTTAAAAAGAGAGAGAAAATGAAAAATACATAGAAGAGAGAAAAGGAAATTTAGGAGGTGAACTTAGATAATCAGGACAAGGAAAGTATTACTTTATTATACTTAATATGGATTTCTTTTAACATTATGACATAGGTTCACACTTTCATATATTATCCTCTTTTTATTTGTTCTTTGAACATGGAATTACTCAAGTTTGTTAATTTTTTGTGAAATTCACTAAAAAAAAAAAAAAGAACCAAGGAGTTTTCACTAATTTGTACTTAGAAAAGAGGTAGGGAAGTAGAAAGGAAAAAACAATGAGCTTTGAGTAAAAATCTAATACTTATTGATTAGATTTCTACTAGATACTAGCCATTGGTGTAAGTGCTGGGGACACAATGGTAAGGAAGATAATCACTCCTTACTATTAAGAAACATATCTTCAACATCTTATAAAAGATTTGGATTAAATTCATTTACTGTGAGATTTGGAGTATGCCATTTTACTTCTGTGGACTTTAGTTCTCTCACCTGTAAAATAAGGCAATGGAAAAAAACAATCTCTAAGGTTCCCTGCCATTTTACTTCTGTGGACTTTAGTTCTCTCACCTGTAAAATAAGGCAATGGAAAAAAATAATCTCTAAAGTTCCCTCCCTTCAATATGCATAATAGTTATTCTCTTAAATAAGGCTACTCAAAGACTCCTGATGATCAGTTGAGGGCTTTATTTGTTTTGCCTTTGCTTCTTTTGGCACAAAAAGATAAGCACCAAATTTACTGCTTAATAAAAGTGGAATTACCATGCTTAATTCAACACCCCAACTCCAAAAACAGCCCCCAGAAAAATAAAAATAAAACACCTCCACCCCCAACCCAGGAAATAATGGTAGAAAGCTCAATAGGTCTTATTCCACGATGGAGTTTTTGGCTATCTTCTCATAATCTCCATTCAATTATGGGAGGGTGGGAGTGGTTAGACCAAGAGTACATCCTTCCTTCTTTCTCATTCATGAAGAAGCAATTTTTAATGGAGTTTCTGTAGTTGAATGAACACAAACACTACATCTGAAGGCTCATTTTCCCCTTCTATGGAAGACCATTTGGCTGAACATTTGTCACTGGCAGCATGGGAAGTGAACTTTTCAGTACTGGAACTACAGCTGGGAGGGTAGGGTAGAAAGTTTGGGGTTGCCCCCTACAACAAGTGTTTGTTGCTTCCTCAAAAGCCTTGAGACCACCCACAAGCAGCTGGGATCATGAGCATGGCCTGAGAAATGGAGACTATCTTGAAATAGTTAATGAGGGAATTTTGGAGACAATAAGAAAATAACTCATTGGTTAGTAGATTGGCTGACATGACTTTGGGTTATTCAGATGGGGAAGTTTGGTCTGAGAGGAATGAATCTCTTTTTATACCATAAAGGAACACAAACATAGTCTAAACCAAAAGAAACATCCCCTAGTAAAAGGAAATGTGAACAAAAAAGGCATTATCGTAATTAAACTATGTCTTTGTTTTAAGGGTTTTTTTTCCTTTTTATTTTAAAAAGTGGTATGTTAGAACTGGGTGGGGAAAATTTCCCAACTCACAATAATCCGCATATTTTCATGGCAGAATGTTATAAGAGCTAAAAGAAGAGAATCCCTACAGAAATCAGTCACTGACCTTCATCATAGCCTAATGAATGTTATTATTTCCTTGTGTGGCCTGTAGGCGGTTTTAATTAAAGAATGGAAAAATAAATACTTTCAAGTTTTTGCTTTTAATTAATCAAAAGCCATGTTTTCTATTCTCAAGTTGTTAAGAAGTAATCAGAAAATACATTCTGAACATTTGATTTACAAAGTGTCCAAAATGGTTCAGAGAACAAAATTAAGCTGGTTGTTTGACATTGTGGTTGACAGATTGGCTCATTTTAAACAAAACAACAGTAATTTTCGAATACTCTCTTGTAATAAGAAATTCTATATACAATGACTAGCCCTAGCCTTGTACACAACACATATATACACAATTGGATGAATATACTTCCAATGTCTCATCATTCCATTTCATCCAATAGCTTTCAAAGACTTCTAAATTGATCAAAAACTTTCTATATCTAGTTCAATGCTTTTGATTGATTCATTACAGATGTTTTTACACAGTTAAGAGTGTATTCTATGGATGTCTATCAGTTGGAGAATGGCTGAATAAGTTATGGTATATGAATGTTATGGAATATTATTGTTCTGTAAGAAATGACCAGCAGGATGATTTCAGAAAGGCCTGGAGAGACTTACATCAACTGATACTGAGTGAAATGAACAGAACCAGGAGATCATTGTACATGGCAACAAGATTATACTATGACCAGTTCTGATGGACGTGACTCTTTCCAACAATGAGAGGTAAGTTCCAATGATTTTGTGATGAAGAGAGCCATCTATATCTACAGAGAGGACTGCAGGAACTGAAGGTGTATCATAACATAACATTCTTACTCTTTTTGTTATTGTTTATTCACATTTTGTTTTCTCACTCATTTTCTTTCCTTTTTGAGATCTGTTCTTTCTTGTTCAGCAACATAATTGTACAAATATATTTACATATATTAGATTTAACATATATTTTAGCATGGATAACATATATTGGATTACTTGCCATCTAAGGGAAGGGTTGGGGGGGAAGGAAGGGAAAATTAGGAACACAAGACTATGCAAGAATCAATGTTGAAAAATTATTCATGCATACATGTGAAAAATAAAAAAGTTTTAATAAAAAAAATTTAAAAAAACAATTCTAATGCCTTAACTCTCCTGAGAGAGCTCAGAGGTTTCACTGGATAAATCAATAAAACATTTAAACCTATGTTCCATATTTTTAAAAAGTGTATTCCATGAATACTTGTTTTAAATAGGATTGAGTGGGTGGGTGTTTAGGTGATTGATTCCAGTGATTTCCTCCATCATTTAGGCTTAACAAAAAAGGAGGGTGAAATAGGAAACATTAGAATCTGATCTCCATACTTGGGAAAAGAGGGGGAAAGAAGAAGAAAAAGTGAAGAAGAAAGCATATTTCTTTCTTGGCCAGGAGAATAATTCACCAGTAATAGGGTTATTCTGTCAATCTGTTTGTCAATATCTATCCTGTTGATGCTGGTTGAATACTCATGAAGGGATTAGCCTGCGGGGTACAGACCTAACCTTGCCATCTTTGCCCAATTCACCCCCTTACTTCTCTTTCTCATTCCCATCTGTAATCTTTTCAAGCAGTCAAGCTACCCACAAAATCTGTTGAGTGACTTTTAGTTTTAAATTTATGATTCTATAGTAATAAGATTAAAATAATTCACATTGACAATGGGAATGGCTCAACTATTTTCACATTTCAATTTAATATGTTGGCAAGATTTTTGCAGGGAATGCTGGCCTTGACTTCTTCATACTACTTCCATTCACCACTTTCTGCCCCAATATATACATTGGAATAGACATCAACCAGTGGACACTAAGACATTTTCACTGATTGTCTTCTGTTTTTGAAATATTCTCCTTCCTTTTCTCTGCTTCCTGCCTCCCTTGGCTTTTTTCAGTTCTCAGATAATGTCTCACCTTCTGCAAGAAGACTTCCCTGATTTCTTTTAATGCTGGTTCTTTCCCACTGTCATCTCCAATTGGGGGGGGCTCTTCAAGAAGGACTAGCAATTCTGATGTGAGGACCTACCAAGTCTTTCAGGGCATCTCATTTGCCTTTGATGTCCACCTTCACTCAAGCCTTACCTGCAGTTCTAGGAAGTTACAGCATGTACAAGGGCCACCATCCTTGACAGATGGGCTAAACCAGGTTGAGGGCAGTCAAGGCATCTCAAACTTGTCAGTGAGTTAGGGGATGTCTAGCTCCAAGAATGTAAAGACTTTCCCAGTAGAATGAACATATGAGAACAATTTGTTGCAATGTCCATGCAAGCAGCTGCAGGAGCTATGAAGTAGTTAGACCTTGGTTAGACATTAAAAATCCCATGGCATCCTCTGTATCCCAGAGCCATAGTCAGTCACCTTCATTTTTGTTTTGCTACTGAACTTTGATGACTGAAAGAATGAGGCTGATGACTTTGCCCAACTCTACCTCGCTTAAATGTAATTCACATAAAAGTCAAGGCATTACCTGTGACATTATTGGTCCTCTTCAAAAACAAAGAATGAACAAAGGACCGGGTATCAGGGTCATAAATCAGTCTGTGTCAAAACTACATACAGAGTAAAATACAAAGTAATTTGGAGATAAAGACAGTAGCAGTTGGAGACTCAGGAAAAACTTCAAAGAATAACTGGCTTGAGCTGAGCCAACCATCAAGGTTATCTTTTTCTCTTTCCAGGAAGGAATACAGTACCCTCCCCAAAACAATAAAGGAAAAAACCCAGAGAGAGCTTAAAATCTTCTGGCAGAAAAACTCAGGAACCTGAACAGAATAAGACCAGCAGGAGCAACTTAAAGCCCCTCTTGCCACTTGAGTGGAGTCTGAATATCAATCAGCCTCTGGCCCAGGAGTCTTCTCTAGCTATTCCCATGTTCACTCCCTTCCCTCCAATAGCCCATCCTACAAGACTCAAATAAGAGTCTTTATTAAAGATTATTATTAAAATCCATGAAATTGCTCTGGTCTGAGAGAAAGAGGAGCCATATTCCCTCAGAACCCCCAGAGGGACGCTGAGTTGCACCTGGAGTCCTAACACATCTAGCCAGTTCACCATCATCCCTGACTGCCCTATATTTTGTTTCAGTAGTTATTTAGCTGTGTCTGTGGGGGTTTTCTTGGCAAAGATACTACAGTGATTTGCCATTTCCTTCTCCAGATCATTTTACAGATGAGAAAACTGAATCAAATAAGTTTAAGTGGCTTGCCCAAGGTCACACAGCTAGTGAGTGTCTGAGACTGAATTTGAACTCAGAAAGATGTCAAGACCTGATGCTCTATCCATTGTTCCACCTATCTGGTTCTCTGCATTTTGTATCGCCCCTCAATAAAACTAGATCACTTTTATTGCCTGGTGGACACCATGTTTCCCTATATGGGACTGAACTTTACAAGTATTCTGAACTTTCCTGTCTGTACTACTGGACTTAGATGGCTCTGGAGGAAAAAAAAAAAAAAGAATCTAGTAACTTTGCATAGCCCTACTTCATTTAAATCTGATTCACTTGTACTTCATACTATCATCTCCCTGATGTCATAGTGCTCTTTGAGAAAGAAGGACAAACAGATACAATTGGCACTAAGATGCCATCTTATATTTGCTGGAGAGGAGATCTCTTGTTTGAACAGTTTCCATTGAATGCTTTCAGTTAAAGGTATTAGAAGAAAAAACAGAACAAAATAAAGGAGCCTTTTTGAAATCATCTGGGCCACTTTTCTCAAGGTCAAAAACCTAGAAAATTACCCTAAGAATAGAAACAAAAATATTTTCTTCTTTACTTACACAGTTCTTAATAGATAAACAAATTTTTTCATTATTGTTTTCTATGCACAAAATCTATTTTTGGATGTTTTGCTATTTAGTTTTTTTATGCCTACTACTTTGATATGTTAAAACTTTGATATGTTAAAAGAGCTACCTGCCTCAGGAAGATGCCAGAGAATCAGAGGTAAAGTGGTTAATGATAATTATAATAATTAAATATATTATAGTTATAAATATATAATTATAATATGTAATATTATAAATATAATTGCATATAGTAATATAATAGAATTATAATAAATAACTATAATAGCTAACATTTATGTGGTACCTATTATGTGCCAGACATTGTACTAAATCCTTTACAAATATTATCTCATTTGATCCTCATGATAAATCTGAAAGGTGACTTATTGAGGCAGGAAAGTAAATTAATGTGCCTGTGATCACATAACTAGGAAGTACCTACATAAAGCCACATTTGCACTCAGGCCTTCATGATTCAAGGCCCACTACCTTGAAATGAAAGATAGTGAGCTCTTTGGAGAAGACAAGAATGTAAATATAGAGGGGATAGGGTCTGGGCTAGTGATGTCATTAGAAAGGGAACTCCCAAGTAAAAAAACTAAAGTGATGTTAGTCAGTACATTGCATTTCATAAAAGTTGTCCAGAGCCCTCAGAGTTTAAGTAACTTGGCCAGCATTACACAGTCACTATTATTTTTCCTAATATCTCAACCTCAATTATTTGTAATAATGGTTGAGAATCAGTATATCTTCTAACAAAAAATTCTTGGCTTTGTATGAAATCATTTTTTATCTCTTCATATTTGCTATACTTCCAGGAGTAGTTCTTAGAGCTCTCAATAACTTTCTACAAATATAAATTATGGAGTGGTAGTGAGAATTAGGAGGCTTTAGGAGAAGGCATTCCTCACCTGGAAGTTCTCTCTCTATAAGACTTCTTAAACTTTTTCCAATCGTGACCC
Organism: Sminthopsis crassicaudata; assembly: GCF_048593235.1. NCBI lineage: Eukaryota > Metazoa > Chordata > Mammalia > Dasyuromorphia > Dasyuridae > Sminthopsis > Sminthopsis crassicaudata. The sequence continues at coordinate 209,143,141 of NC_133621.1, forward strand.
TTTTTCACCCAATAAATTTTTACATGACCCTAAGTATATAGGTATATAAAATAAGTATAGAAATCAAACATTTACTAATAATAAATCATAACTTTGCAATCCCCACATTCAGTTATGAGATTCCCATATGGAGTTGCAACTCACAGTATAAGAAGCTGGGCTACTAATGAAGCCATAAGTCCCATCCTTATCCCTACAATTAAACAAATCAAAGTGGAATAAGGGAGGTATAAGAAAATGACAGCCAATATTTTAACATTTAGATTAATTTAGTTTTTAATCCTAAAGTTTAATCATTGATCAATAATGTTGTCAGTCATATTGAAAAAATATTGAGAACGATAAATATTTTTTTTTACATTGGGACTTATGAAGTCATGTATCTGGGAGTAGAGGAATAGAATAACCCCCTTAATGTCCAAAGATAAAATCTAATATTACCAAATGTGCTAAAGTAATTATGGAATGCATCTCAGCCAAGGCTCTTAAAGTTATTTAAAATATTAGCACATAAATCACATATTTGGGCAATATTTCATTATTTGTACAGATAAGAAAATTGAGGAGAAGCATTTCACAATTTACCCTAAACTTAAAACTAATGAATAGAGAAAAAAAGAGAGAGAGTGGATAATGTAGGTTATTACCTCCCTTTTTCCTTTACTATTAAATAAAGGAACCTATTTAATGTTTTAATTAAATACCCTTTCCTCTTAGGTCACAAAATCCCTTTAAGGCAGAATGGGAAATAACTTTTCATCAAACTATGGAAGCGTTCTACTCATATATGTCTGTTGAATAGCATTGTACTTTACCTTTGAGGTTACCAAAAGAAACCATACATATGCACTGCAGAATTCTGGGGACAAGAATCTGCCACAGAATCATTTATACAGTTCCCTTTGGGTGGAGGAATAGGTAATAAACAGATTGTTGATAAGTGATTTCCAACTAATGTTTTTGTTGATGGAATCCCATAATAAAGGACTAGAGGTTGTTTATATTGGTGTAGATAAAAGCTAGGAGTCTGGATATGTTTATGGAGGGAAATGAGCTTGATTGTTCAATTTATGATGCATTGAAAATTAGCCTTATGGGAGAGATTTTTACACAATTGTGAAATAATTAGGTTAGGATTTGGATAAAGAAATAGGAAGTAGGTCTTTCTCTTTTTTAGCCTCTCCTTCTATAAAATGATCTCTTTCCTCCAACATTAAATATTTCATATGTCATAGATTTAAATCTGGGAAATACCCATTGTTAAAACCAATATTCCAACTGTGGTCTGACTAGCATAGAATTCAATGGATTATTGTTTCCTATGATCTGGAGACCAATCAAGGAATTAACCTTCTAATAGGGGAAGACAATCCATTTAGGAGAGTGGAATCCAAGGAGATGGTGAATAGAATAGAATTTTCTATCTATTGTACTACCTAGCTGCCCTCTTATAATCCTACTTTATCCCATTACCTGATCCTTCTTTATCCAAGGGAGTACATTTCAGTTTATCAAAAAAGCATATTTACACTGAGTCACCATCACAACTTATGTTGATAGACCTGAAAAGTTTATTATATAATTATTACAAATGATTTCACACAAGTTAATGGTGGAAAGGTAACAAATTAGATTCTTGTAACACAGAATGGCATAATTAACATTTGTATATCTGAAAATGCACCATGTAATCAAAATCAAGCAAACCAAAGGTGTCAAACTAAAGTAAATTTGGATGGCTTAAGTTCAGACCTCAGTTCTGCTACTGAACAAGTCCTATTTCCACCCTCTCTGAGTCTCAGTTTCTTTATCTATTAGATGAGTTAGTAGTACCACAAAACCTCTGAAGTCCTTTAGAAATCTAAGACAATTAAAACATGTCCTTTAACCTCAGCATAGCAGTTTACTTTTTTTCCCACCATTAAATCTTGAAAAGGCTTTTTTCTTTTTTAATAATATATTGATGTCATTTATTTTTACATTCACTTTATTTCAAAATGTACCCCTCTTATTGTGCAATATGAATGAGTATCAGACAGACTATTCTAATATGCAAAAGAAATATTAAACATAAAGGAGACAGTGTTCATGGGCAAAAACAAATTTATTCATTAAATTAATTTATAACTATGACCATCTGCTAGAAGACTGACACTTAAACCTCACAGGAAAACAAAAGAGTTTGTACCATTTTTATTCCTCCACTTATTTGTACCCTCCACTCTGTTCTTCCACTTTACACTTGCTCCACACTGGCTGCCTTGCTCTTTTAGGGATGATTTAGGGAATATCAACTGTTCTGTCCAGCTAAGGATGAGGATCCTTGAGACCTATTTGAGAATTAGTGAGTTCTTCCCTGGAACTGCCATAGCATGAGAAGTCCCGATGCTTCCCACTTCCCTTCTGCATCTCTCTCTGGGCTATCCTTCCTCTACCCTAGCTGTCTTATCTTTATAAGAGTACCTTCATTCTCTTCTCTGCTTTCTAGCTGCCTTCCACATAGTGATTTTCTCCATTTAGAATATAAGCTCCTTGAGAGTAGGAATAGTCTTATCTTCTGGTTTTTGCCAGCATTTAGCAGAGTGCTTGGCATACAAATAGGTAATAAATATTTTATCTATCTATCTATCTATCTATCTATCTATCTATCTATCTATGTTTGCCTGCCTGCCGTCCTGTATATCCATTCATCTAACAAGTAATTTTCTTTCATTACCATCTATCTATCATCTATCTGTCTATCTTTCTATTTATCTTTCCATCCATCTGGTTAGTTATCATCTATTTGTTTGTATGTCTGTCTATCCATCCAACTATCATCATTCATTCATTCATCTATTTATCTCTCATCTATCTGTATATCTGTCTTTCTTTCTATCCTTTCATTTATCTAGTTCATCTATCCATCTAGCTATTATCATTCATCTATCTATCATCTATCTGTCTATCAATCTATCTATCATCTTTGCACTGCTCATAAAATGACTAGTATATGTCTGACAGAATATCTAGGGATTGGGCCAATACTTTTGTTGACATAGGATCATCAATTATGAGTTGGATGGGACCAGAGAGCCCACTTAACCTAACCATCTCCTTTGTAAGATGAGAAACGAAGATTGCAAATCATTAAGTGGCTTTCCCCTAGTCATACAACTTGATGTCAGAGGAGATACTTAATGCTAAGTCTTCCTGCCTTCAAGTCCAGCTCTTTATTCTTTCTATTGTTCTGTGACTGCACTCTGAGAGCAATAAGTGAGCATCTGTTAACTCTTTCTTTGCTGCTATTTGGTAGGACCCTAGACCTCTTGGACTTATAAAGTCATCTCAAGCCTGGATATGTTCACTTTGTATACTATGCTTGGTCACCCACTCAGAAAAGGAAATGAGACAGAAAAGGCATAGGACCAAGCCCAATCTCATCTCTGAGTTTTTGCCTTGACAGAGAGTGGGAGAAAGCACAAACATTCCCAATCTCCCTTCCCAATATGGAAATTGGATAGAGAATGGGCCAATTATCACATTGAAGAGTCATATCAAAGAGCCAGAGCCATAAGCTCTGTCTTCTTTTAACTGATGAAACTCCCTCGTCTTGCTCTTACAACTGTCCAAGCACTAGGCTACCATATGGTTCAAAGAACTCATATAGTTAATGGGAACCAGACAGTGTGACTCTGATCATGGCCTATGAAGTTATCCCTATACAACAATTCAACCTTGCTATACTAGCAAAAGTAATAAGACAAAAGAAATGAATTTTCATTTGGAAAATCTTAGAGAAACAAAAAAAAAATTTGAGACAATGACTAGCTTCAGCAGAGTAAAAGTATACAAAACAAAATCTTAAAAATCAACAACATTTCTGTATATCAATAACAAAACCCAGGAGGGATTAGTAGACAAAGAAATCACTTTCAAAATAACTACAAAATGCTTTAAATATCTGGAAATCAGCCTACCAAAAATAGATACAATTAAGAAACACTCTTTGAAGAAATAAAGAATAAATGCCAACCACTGAAATGAATTGCATTCTTCATGTTACATCAAGGAAACTACCAAAGGGATACTTTCAAAATACAAACAAAAATCATTTAGAAGAACAAAAGATGTAGAATCTTGAGGGATACAATGAAAAAAGCAAGAATAAAGGGGAACTAGTGTTTCCAGATCTCAAATTAAAGTATATTTTGTAGCAGACTATTTGGTTTTAAAAAATAGAAAATTAGATAAAGTGGAACAGAGTAGAAAGGAAGGTATTGAGAGTTCAATGTCAGGGCAAATGGTAAGCTCCAAGTGGATGGCAAAGACCAACAGGGCTGGAGGTTTCAGCTTCAAGTTGAATGATAAGATCCTGTGGTCTGGAAAACATTGTGATGGGTCATTGGTTAAGATTCCATCCTAATGCTGGGGAAGGAACTGCGGAAGGCATAAGCCAAGAAACTCCTCTTAGAATAGATACTCAAGCTGAAAAGATACCCACGCAGCAATAAGGATAAATTCAATTATGCTATGAGGCATTAGCCATGGAATTTAGGACACAATGAGATAGCTGGGAAAATGATTTGAATAGTTTTTTGAACTACCAGAACTCACCCCAAAATTGCAGCTTCATTGAAGGTGGACATCTAATATTTAAAGATAATTCTACTTTTCTAGAAAAACAAAAATAAAACCCAAAGGATCATGGAATTAGAGAGGAGTGGACAAAAATCCCTTCAAGCCCTCACTAGTGAAGCAGATTTCAAGATGTTCTTAGAGATTTTTTAGGCATTCCCTTCTTTTTTGCCTGCTTCTCTCCAAAGTGGGATTTTAGCCTTTCCTGCTTAAAGTTGTTTGGATGAATCCAGTGTTTGATGTTGCTGGAACTACATCAAACAGCCAGAGATAAAGAATACACTGGAGGATTTAGTCTGCCTGGGTATGAGTGTTAGTGAGAAGAAGAAAAAACAAAATTTCCTCCAGTCATCATAAAGCTTCAACTTACTGTACAAAACATTCTACTGAGCACTTTGCTCTCTAGCAGAGTCCCCTAATGTTAGGACTATTCAGAGGTTCTTCACTCAATTTCACCAACAAAATGGAGTTAAAAAAAGAATGGATAGGGGAAAATGGAAGAAAATTGTGTATGGTGGAGCAGGGGGAAAGAGAGGAATTATAATTTTCCTTTTCATAAAAAAGCCAGAAAACTGAAAGGTTTAATTAAATCCCAAAAGTCTTTAAAGAAGAATCACACAATCTTTTATACAAGTTTTATATCAGTTTAATTTTCATGCCTCATGGTTTGCTTTAGAGATAAAGATAGAGACTGGATCTGTGATTTCACTGATTTAGAATATTCCCAGATAAAGACTCTCCTTACTAATACAGGTCAGTGCCATCTCTGGAATTTAAAATATTAATAGAGTTAGCTGAGGCACTGAAAATTAAAGTTACTTGCCCAGGATCACACAATTAGTATGTGTAGAAGTAGACTAAAATCCAAATCTTCTTGCTTTATGGCCAGATCTCATACTCTCTGTCACTATCTCCATAATAATAATAACATATTCATATAATGTGTTTGGATTTGTAAAGCACTTTATACGTTTTCTCTTTTCATGCTTACAATAACCCTGTGAGGTAAGAGCTATTATCACCTCTTATTTTACAGATGGAGAAACTGAGACTAGGAGAGGTGACTTTCCAGGGTCACATAAAGAAGTAATAAGTGTCTGAGATAAGATTCTAACTCAAGTATTCCTGACTCCTGATCCAACACTTTTATTACCTGATATTACCTAACTGACATTAAGACACATTTGCTTTGAAAGTAAAAATGCAAAGTAACAAATGATTTTGAGAAGATAAACTAGTGAAATGTCTACAAATCAGATAAGACAGCTCCAGAAGATAAGCCAAAAGGCTATGTACTAGAGTAAAATGAATAAATAGAAATCTAATGCATAAGGTTTCCTAGGTAACCTTCCCATCATATTCAGCATTGCTCAGCTACTTATTAAAATTATCAATATAGATTATTAGAATTATATCTGAATGATATCTTAGAAGGCACTTAGTGCCCTCTCTTTTTTATAGATAAAGTAATCTTCTTTCCAAATGGGCACTACAACTTTAAAAGAAGGACAAGAACTTGGAATACAGAAAAGAGCAATAAAGATAATGAAAGCTGGAAAAAAAAATCACACCTCTGCTGACAAATTGAAAAAAGGATATAAAATTAGACTGAACAATTAATAGAAAGAGGATGAGACAGATTGTTTAAAAAGAAAAATTAATTTATACAAGCTAATAATAATATTACCTAAAATTGTTATAGTATAAATTGCTCTTCTGGCTTAGCTTATTTTATTCTTCATCAGTACATTTAGGTCTTTCTGTGTCTCTTGAAGATCATATATTTCCTCATTTCTTTTTTTCATAGCTTTTTATTTACAAGATACATGCATGGGTAATTTTTCAGCATTGACAATTGCAAAACCTTTTGTTCCAATTTTCCCCTCCTTTCCACCACCCCCTCCCCCAGATGGCAGGTTGACCAATGCATGTTAAATATTTTAAAGTATAAATCATACAGTTATTTTATTGTACAAAAAGAATTAGAGTTTGAAATAGTGTACATTTAGCTTGTGAAGGAAGTCAAAAATGCAGGCGGACAAAAATAGAAGGATTGGGAATTCTATGAAGTAGTTCATACTCATTTTCCAGAGTTCTTTCGCTGGATGTAGCTGGTTCAATTCATTACTGCTCTATAGGAACTGATTTTATTTTCTCATTTTTTACATTACAAGAGTATTCCATCACATTCCTATACAACAACTTATTCAATCATTCTTCAACTGTTGAACATTCCTTAATTTTCAGGGTTTTATCCTCCCATAAGGCACTATCATAAATATCTTTTTAGCATATAAGGATCGTTTCCTTTTTCCTTGATCTCTTTTGAGTATAAGCTTAGGAGTGGTATAGTGGGTCAAAAGGCACATGCTATTTAGTAATTTTGTGTATTTTTATACACATCCACACATATTTCCAAAATAATGGCACCTATTCACAGCACTATCAGCAATGCATCAGTGTGCCTGATTTCCCATAATCCTACAACGTTTATCATTTTCCTTCTTGCAATCTTTGTTAATCTGATGGGTATGAGATAGACTCTCAGCATCACTTTAATTTGCATTTCTGTAATTAGTAGATATTTGAAGCATTTCCTTTTTATCTCTGTAGACTATTTCTCAATTGGGGGAATGATTTTTTTTCCCCTTATAAATTTGAATAAGTTTCTTACATGTCTTAAAAAGACCTTATCAGAAAAAATTTTACAAAGATTTTTTTCCTCTGTTGTTTCCCTTTTAATTTTAGCTTTATTGGATTTTTCTGTGCAATAGCATTGAACATGTCTATTTCTACACCAAACTCTGTATGTATTTTTATGCTCTTAATTTTTTTACCAGTTTACATGAAAGTGAAGTAGTCCATCCTTTCCATGTTTGTGTATAATTTTACTTGCACAATTATTATGCTTGTCAACAATCTCTTTTATCTTTCCTCCCATTTTCTCTTAACAAATTCCTTCACCCTCTCCTCCTTTATCTTATAAAAATTTTAAAACAAAACAAAACTACTTTTAGGTCTTCCAGACTACTTCCATGACCCCTTTTGATATTAAGAAGAACCCTTTTTAGCATTCCCCCATTCTAAGTATATATAAGAATGTAAACAGTTTATCGTCATAAAGTCTCTTCTGATTGTTCATTTTGTTTTCATTTTTCTCTTGAATCCCATATTTGTATTTCAGGTTTCTTTCAACTTTCTAGTTTATGCCTTTTTTTTCATCAAAGATGTTTGGAAATCTATTCCATAGATATTCTTTTTCTTGAAGGATTATACTAAATTTTTTTCTGAGTTAAGTTACTCTTCCTCATTTCATGTTTTCCATTTTTTAACAATGATACTTGTTAAATCTTATGCAATCCCAATTACAGTTCCTTGATAATTTGAATTCTTTTTATTTGTATTCTTACAGTATTTTTAAATACTCTGGATCTTAAAACTCTGGAGTTTTGTAATAATATTCCTGGAAATTTTCACTTTGGAATTTCTTTGGAGGATTCTGTTTTCACATTGCTCTATTATTCTAATGTGTAGTACACTTTTCTTTAATAATTTCTTGAAACATGCAGGAGAGTTTTTGGGGAGTCATAAATTTCAAGAATTCCTATGACTCTTAATTTATCTTTCTTTGCTCTATTTTCCAGATCAGTTTTTTAGATGAGATATTTTGTATTTTCCTTTATTTCTCATTCTTTGAAGTTTTAAGAATTCTTGTTATCTCTTGTAGTCATTAATTTCTATTCAATCCATTCTGTTTCTTGGAGATTTTTCTTTTTTTAAATTAGAGTAAGGTTTTGTACCTGTTCTGTTAAGATAGTGATCCTTTCCCAAGTTTGTTTCATAACTCTCAATTTTAAAATTTATTCTTTTTATAAGCACTTACATCACTTTTTTGAAGAATTCTAATTGTTGTGGACAATTTTTTTCTTTAAATTTGGATTGTTGGGATTTTTCAGTTATTCTCTTCTGTTTTTGTGTCTTGATCAACATGGGTATCATAAAAATTCTTTATTTATCTTCTTTTTTTATTTTTATTTCTGAGACCTCAAGCATTGAGTTCTGGGCCTACTAAGGCAGGAAGGTGGCTCAGTGGAGAGAGTATTAGGTCTAGTATCAGGAAGATCTGAGTTTAAATCCAGACCCAGAAATTTGCTAGCTGTTATCTTAGACAAGTCACATAACCTGTGTTTGCTCATCCCTTTCCCTTAGTCCTCATCCTTTTTCCTTACTTTCTCTCCTCATTATATCTCCTTCTCTGTCTCTCTATATCTGTCTTTTTCTTTGTCTTTCTCTGTCTTTGTCTCTTGCTATCTCTCTGTCTCTGTCTGACTCTGTCTCTGTCTCTCTCTGTATAAGTTTGTGTCTTTCTTTGTCTCTTCTGTATTTACATACACACACTCTTAAGAAAACAGACATTCAGTCCTTGATACCATGCCACATTATTATAAATGAAATGTGAAAAAGTGACTCAGAATATACTTTTAGTCAGGAAATAGAACTCTATACCATAACATTGACTTGTGGCCTCATCACTGTAAGACATAATTTTGCCAGAGTGTGGGTCAGATGAGTACATAGGGAACATAATTGCTAACTCTTCCCTTCAAGTTATTACAACCCACTTTTCCCCTAAAGAATATGGTCTCATCAAATATTCCTTAAACTGCATGTCTTTTATATCAACTTGTGGCCCTCGGGACAGAATGGAAAACTTTTGACAAGACCTGAACTAACCCCAGGCAAAACTATGAGATGGGTGTAAGTTCCTGTTGCTGTTTCCCTTTCTGCATTCTCTTGTCCCTTTTAAGTATTCCCCACGTTCGAGATGCTGAATGCTTCAGTGTCACCGTGTTATAAGAAGGAAACCTCCTGATCATAAAGATGATTTACATTTATATAATTCCTTAGCTACCAAGCTACATACATTTCCTTCTTTGATCTTCACAATAATCCGTGATACAAATTATGCAAATATTATTATTCCTAATTTATAGAGGAAACTAGTCCCCAAATCATGTAGACAATAAATGGCTCCCTTTCTAATTTGATTTGCTGTTATCCTTCTCTTAAAGGATCACTAGAGGACAATAACGTTTATCCCAAAAGAATGAATCCTAGCAAAAGGATTTCAAGCATCAGTGACAATTCATTAAAAAAAAATATTTGAAGGGAAGGGAATTATCATCTCTATGTGCCTACAATCCAACACAAGACAAACATCTAATAGGCAAGTCTTCTTCAAGATAGAATGACCTTGACCAAAGAGTGGCTGGTTTTTCTTGCTGAGATCTTGCTAATGAACAAAGTAGAATGCATTTATGAAGCACCTATAATGTGCCAGGAAGGAAGATCCCTCCATCTCTGGTCTCCATGTATAAAGTCAAGAACATCAAGGATGGATTAATACTTCCAGTACTTCACCTTTGTGTGACGATTTTAGCTCACAAGGTGCTTTCACACATGTCTTATTTCATCCTCCTAACACTCCTATAAGCCTAACTGGAAGAATAAGAAATGTCTTCCAATCCTGTAGTTGTTGTTGTTGAGCTGTGCCTGACTCTTCTCGACTCTGTTGAGGGTTTTCTTGGCAGAGCTATCAGAGTTGTTTACCATTTTCTTCTCCAGATCATTTTACATATAAGGAAACTGAGGCAAACAGGATTAAGTGATTTGTCCAGAGTCACATGGCAAGCAAATATTTGAGGCTGCATTTGAACCCAGGTCTTGCTGACTCCAGGTCTAGAATTTTATCCATTGTGCCACAGTCTTATTCTGTTATCTTACACAAGACAAAACTGAGCTTCAAAGAATTTGAGACTTGCTTTAAATTTCATTGACAATGACAATTGGATTCCCAAATCTTCTAACCCTATATAACATTTTTTCTACTGTGCTGTATTGCTTCCTTGTGAACCAAAAGGAGCAGAATGAATGAATAAATGATTTTTAAAGCATTTATGAAGTGTTTACTATGTCTGTGAAGCATTATTGCAACTATTAGAAAAGTAAAATGTCTTTTCTTCTTAAGAAACTCATCCAATTGAGGAAGACAACACATAGAGGAGATTTCAGCTCTAGATTAAAAGGGAAAATCCCATGGTCTTTTAGATACAGCAGCAAACATATGGTAATGTTTCTTCTTTGGCTATATTTGTACTGATAAAAATCACATCAATTTCTATTGTTGAAGCATCTGGCAAGGGCTTTGGCAGTAAAAACTTGGTTTTCTCGGTCTTCAGTGGATAGAACTTTGAGTTCAATATCAGGAAAATATGAATTCAAATATAACCTCTGATGCTTACTAGTTTTGTGACCCTGGACAAGCCATTTAGCCTGTTTGTCTCAGTTTCCTCAACTGTAAAATGGAGGTGATAATAGTTCCTTGTTGTAAGTGTCAAATGAGAGAATATTTTTAAAGCGTTTAGCACAGTGTCTGGTACACAATAGATGTTTAATAAATGCTTGCTTTATTTTCTTCCCCTCAATCCTTTTTCCTTTCTTTTTTTCCATTTCTTTCCTTCTCTTTTTCTTTCTTCCCTTCCTTCCCTCTTTCCTTAATCCCTTCCTTGCCTTCTTCCCTTCTTCTCTTCTACCTTCCCTTATTTCTTCCCTTCCTCATTCTTTCCCTCCCTCCTTTCTACCTTTTCTTCTTTCTTCTTTTGTTCTTTCCTTCCTTTCTTCCTTCTGTAACTGTAGGTGCAGCCCCACAGAAACAGTTACCAGGCTTCATTTCAATAGGGATTGCTTTCTGAAGCCATGGTTGCTCAGGTCTGGGCTTTGCCTGGGAGCAGAATTCCTATTGTGAGTATTATTATTTCTTCAGTCTTCAGGCCTGGTGCTCTATCCACTGCATCACCTAGGTGCCCCTGATTCTAACTTTTGATTTGTTGATTGGCTTTGCTAAAAAAAAAAAATGAATCCTCTTCTCTTTTCCCCTTTATTATAAAGGATGTCTCTCTCTAGGAGAGAGGAAGAGGAACATGAAGAAATATAACTAATGCAGAAATCTATTAAATACTTATTAAGCTTTTGCTATATACTACCAGGTGCTGAAGGCATAAGTCCAAAAAAAGACAGATATGAATAAACATTTATCTTTAAGGGAAAAAATATAAAGAAAGAAAGAGACTTCATCCCAGCACTTTAGACAATTGTTCACAAGATCTTTTTCTGGTCCACAATGAGAATGAGAGCTTCCAAAATTTCTGGTACGGGCATGTTTAGGCGGTGGCACATTTACATATTCATATACAGAAGCAACATTTTCCTACAGATGCCTTGCTTGCCAAGAAATGACAATGAACTAAAGGAATGAGACTAATTGAATGCAGCAGAGACATAAGAATCAAGCAGGGTGTTTTTTTAAATTTGTTTTTGTTTTTTCCTTAGCTCAATAGGAAGCCTGAGTCCAAATTTTAGAGCTAGCTTTCTAGCTCTGCCATCATTCCCTTGCTCCGTGGGTCAGAAACTGGGTTTGTGCCAATACATGTTTGGAGTATGTTGCCAAGGGTCCATGGCAACTACTGCCAAAGTGATGGCCATGGGAACAATCCTCCTCTTGCCCTCTCTATACCAGGTACCCAGACTCCCCTTCTAATGTTTAGACAACCACCCAGCAAGCACAATCAAGAAATCCCTGCTCCCCTAAGAAACCCACTAAAGAGCCTGATTTTCTGCTTGTAAAGCATTTCCTCTACTCATGGTCCTATGCTCTGAGCTACTTTATACCATAGTGCGACTTTATGTTCTGCCTTCCTGACTTTTCTTTTGCTAATATGACTCTCAGAAGTATGTGACTTGGGATTCACTTATGCCAATTCAGTAAAATGGACCAATTCAATATTCACAGAAACATAAATTAAAATCTTCCATATCTTGATTTGGAAGATCAAAGCCATTTTATAATATATTATATTTATATATAATATGAATTATTATATTAGCTATTTTATAATATATTAGTTGTCTGTTATAAGTGCTTTGAACCAGTGGTGTCTGCCATATTCAGTCTCATTTGATCTTGTAAGCTAAGAAGGGATGAGTCAAGTTAGTATTCAGAAAGGATGTATCTTGAGAATATGGGGTACTTACTACTTGGAGCAGGATAGTACAACTGAGTAAACACTGATTCTGAAGGAACTAGGTCAAGCCTGATCTCAGATATTTAATACTTCCTTGACCTGAAACAGACACTTAAACTCCCTAGGTCTAGGTTTTCCCTCCCACAGCTTATTCACACTTTGTCCTAAGAGCACCTCATCATGACCACTACAAGCATCTCTCAGTTTCCTCTGTATCCAAGGGCTAGTGAGTTCTACATGCCATCCCCTTTTTGGTTTTGGTGGAATGGCAAGAGTTTTAGGGAATGAGGAGACAATGTAGTTTGCAATCTGCATCACAGATTTCCTCATCTTCCCCTTCAAAACCAATCCCTCTGCTGATCTTCTGTTACCATTAGTCTTCTAATCAGCCAATTTTTCCTGAAATATTTTTGTTTCCTTATTTAATACGTTCTTCAATTACTCATAAACACTTATTACCAAATCAGTTGACCTCTTCTCAATAATGTGTCTTGCCTTCGCCACAGCATTTGACACAGCTCTCTGATCCTGAATACTCTTGCCTTTCTGGGTTTTCCCAGAATTGTTCTCTCCCAGTTATCCTCTTGCCTGTCTGACAATTATTTCTCAGATTACAGTGTTAAGACTTGCAGATGTTAAGATTCATATCACATGCTCTAACTGTGGATTTATCTCAAGGTTAGTTTCCTTTCTATATTCTAAATCTTGCTTAACTCATTTTCTCTATATATCTTGCTCTTTCTAGCCTCTAACTTTACCCTTACTAGGATTCCTTTTTTGTCTTTTAAAATCTCTTCTAATTTTGACTCAGATCATGTACCAATTTCTAAAGGACTCTTTCCTAAGCTCCTCTGTTTTTAGTGTCCTTCTTCCTAACATTATCTGTATGTATTTTGTCTATGTATGTATATGTATATATACTGTCTCTTTGACTGAATGTAAACTTTCTATTTCATTGTTGTTTTTGTATCCCAACCCCTAGAATGATTCCTGTCATATATTAGGTATTTATGTAAACCTTGTCTAAAAAGGACTAATTGCATGGAATTCTCTCATCATTAGTGAACACTGATTACTTGATCTCCCAAGATTTCATGTGGAAAGGGCAGCACTAAATGAGAGCAAGAGAGGAGACATCCTGACCTTTTTCAAGTTTCCACTTTTGAGATGTCCCTTTCCAGACTCATTTCCACTCACTGAAAGGGGAAAGACTCTTCAAAGAAGCCAACATATAGAAGAGCCAGTATTGTGTTCATGTTCCCTTCCCTAGCTTACTACATTAGAAACTTTGGGGAATTCTCCCTTGGGTGAGATTTGGTTGAGCAGATATATCTTGCTCCCAATAGAACTCATTCACTCTGTATTGTCTAGAATAGATAGAGGGATATCCTATTTCTATTTGTTATCTGTTTGGATAAACATGCTAATTTGCCATTTACTGTGTGTATTCATTGTGGAACTGCCAACTGTATGAAGGGACATTAGAGGTATAATTTAGGCCACTCCCTTTCTCATTAAGGAATAGCAACAGGAATGTAGCTTAAATCTTAAAATTATTTCACATACATAAATAACAATTAAGAGAGAAAAAGAAAGACATAAATCGAGTCTGGTATCTACTCTTTCTAAGAAGAACAGAGTGGTCAGCCTGTGTTCCAATTTCTTGTCTTTCTTCCTGCCAATAACGGAAATCTTTCTTGAGAAAGAGGGATGGAGGAGACTAAAGATATCTACTCTTGCCTCCCTGTGAGCCATATCTAGACAGACAGATGTGGACACACAACTCAGAGGCAAAATATAGCACCCTACATTTAAATACTTATGTATTTGATTGATTGATGATTGATGTAAGAAGCCGCGCATTTAGCTGCAAATTAATTCACTGATTTTTTGAGCATTTAAGAGATTTACCTGCTTAGTTTCAACATCTACAAATATAACTGAAATTTTGAATTAATGAAATAAGTCACAAAAGCAAGATTTAAGAACATCTGAGAAGAGATATGCAATACATTGAAAATTATTTTTTTTCAAAGTTTTAGATTCCAGTGGTTGGGGGAAATGCAAACCTTTTTCAGAAAATACATTATCAAAATAAGCAAATGAGAAAAAACTCCAAAAGATCTCATAGGCTACCATTTTCTCTACACCAAGGTTCACTGTTTATCTCCTGGCAAAATGCTCAAATGACTTGTCTAACTTTAAAAATTTTCTCCTTCAAAAAGATGTGTTCCAAAATTGCTGACTTTTATTGTTATTACAACTATCAGCAATAACCTTGCTAGAAGATATTTTTTTAAAAACTAAGTATATAAAGGCAATATTTTAAAGATTTTCATTGATGACTTTTGTTTTTACTTCATTTTTGTTTCCAATATATTCCTCCCTTTCCTACCCCAACCCAGAAAGCTATTCTTTGCAATTCAGCAAAACTAACAAACACACTATCACATTATATGCAGCACTCTATACTTGCACTCATTCACCTCTGCAAAAAAGGGATAGGAGTGAATTCTTATACTGTTTTCTCTGGCAACCAAGATTGGTCATTATAATTATACAGCATTCAGGCATTCAATCTATAAACATCTCTTACACACATACTATGTTCCAGGTCCTGTGGGATACAAAGACAGATCAAAAAAGGAAGAAAAAAATCCATGCTATCAATCAGCTCATAGTCCACTAGAGAAGACAATAAGCAAACAACCATGCACAAATAAAATGAATACAGGATCAACCAGAATTAATCTCAAATGGAAAGCTCTAAGATTAAAGATGATTGAGAAACTCTTCTTGCAGAAGACAGAATTTCCTTTTTAATTGTTGCTGTTATTCTTTCCATTTACATTATTGAGATCTTTATATATATATATTATTTTCCTGATTCCAATTTCTTTGCATCAGCTCATGTATATCTTTCCATTCATCTCTGTACTTATCATAGTTGTTGTTCCTCATGATACAGTAATATTATGTCACATCAATGTATCAAAATTTGCTTAACTATTTCCCAATCAATAGACATTTACTTTTCTCCTGTTCTTTACTATGACAAAAACTGCTATTATAAAGCTTTGGGTTTATATTGATCCTTTTGATTATTGACTTCCTTGGGTAAATTTAACTAGAAATGGGATCACAATGAATGGAAATTTTAGTCAGTGTCTTAGCATAATTACAAATCACTTCTAAGAATGGTTTGACCAATTCTCAATTTTACCGTTAATGTGTCTCTATTTCCATAGAAATAGTCTTATAATGACTATTTTCATCTTTGATCCTCTTTACTCATTTTCTGAGGGTACAATAAAACCTTAGAGTTATTTCTATTTGAATTCCTCTTATTTGTCATTTGGAGCAATCTTAATATAATTAATAATTTGTATTTCTTTTTAAAACTTTACACATTGTTTGACCATCTAGCCATTGGAGAGTTTCTTTTTCCTTATATATTTGTATTAGTTCTGTATATTTCTTTTAAGTCAGACAAAAGTTCTGTTTTAACAAATGAAAAAGTAATTGACATTTGAAAGAAATTAGTGTCATGGAAGGGGTATTTTAAAAACTATTTCCATCATTATAAGATTTTGTTGCCCAAAACAATATAGATATGTTGTAAAACTGCATACTTTTAAATCTTGGAAACACTATTAGGCATACATCCCAAGAGCTGCTATACACATACATGCTGGAAAATGTGTATAGTAGCTCTTTTTGTGATATAAAAAAAAAACCCTGGATTTTAAGCAAGTGTCTGCTTATGGAGGAATATCTTAACAAATTACGGTTTGTGAATATAAATAAATCAATATACAGAAATTGCATGCTTAAACATTTTAACTGCAAAAATTTTGCAGCCACTTTAAGCTAGATATAGATATGGATATTATGTATATATTGTGAAAATATGTAGTACAGTGCCTAATAATGTGTGTATGTGCATTGATTAATTATCTACTATGTACCAGACACTATGCTACATGCTTTTATTGATCCTCATAACAATTCTAGAAAATAGGGGTTATTGTTATCCCAATTTCACATTTGAATAAACTGAAATAGAAAGCAGTTAAGTAACTTGTCCAAAACACCATACCTAGCAAGTGTCTAAGTTCCAATTTGAACTCAGGTCTTCCTGTCACCAGACTCAATACATCACTAAGTTGCCTGTCCATGGTTCACTGCATACTAATTGTGCTCTATAAATAAGAAAATAATTCAAGATACATGTCCTACTGGCAGTTGACACATTTCATTTTGTCCTTATATTCTCTTTGATGAATGTTCGTTTAACTGCATTTAGGATTATAGTTCTTAGGTACCTTAGAGTTTTAGTCATTTAGGCATGGGATCCTCACTTTAAAGCTGGAAATGAACCTTAGAGGTATTCCAGTTCAATGCTGACATTTTACAGAAGAGGAAACTGAGGTCCAGAGAGATTAGGTGGTTTTCTTAAAATTACCTGGGTAGTAGTAGACATGTATATTTAACTGATTGACTTAATATTTTAAAATACTTGTCTTTTTATAGGTTCCTTAAAGTATCAAAATAAATATATTAGTATTTAATATATTTATTCTTGTCTTTATAGTAAAGGAGGCCATAGAGATCATAGTATAGCTCATTTTGTAGGTAAAGAAATAAATACCCAGACGGATTAAGTAAATTGTCCATGACACAGTAAATAGCAAAATTGGAATTCAAACTCAGACCCTCTGATCCTATTCTGAATCTCAGAATGTCTCTTACTTAGTCTTTCCCTCACAATTTCACAAATTACTGCATTCAAGAAAAGAAAAGATTTAGCTGGGTTCCCTTGGTTCTCCCAATGTCACTTGGGCAAAGTTAAGTAGCCTAGCCCTTTCCTATCTTTCTCACCCATATTTACCATCCTCCTCCTCACACATGTGTTGCCTTTTATCTTCCTAGGTTAAATGTTTTCAGAAATCTGTGGATCTTTTCCCTGACTTGTTTGGAGATGAAAAGAACATGTTTTTCTGTAAAAACTGATTAAATTGAATGTAATATTGAAATGAAAACACAATTTCTGGCATGGCCATGAAAACCATGTGAATGTTTTTTCAAATATGTCTGTTTAAATCATAAAGTTGGGTTATTTATTCAGATCTTTTGTTATATAACACAAAACTACAATAGCAGGAAATATATTTGTTGATCTCTTACTTTCATATAGATTTAGCATTTCTTACATTATTTTTAGACATTACATAAGAAGTAAGCACCAGGAGGAGCCCAGAAAAATATATGTATTATTATTACTCCATTTTTCAGAGGAGGTAATTTATCTCTAGGTCATGAGTCCAACAACTCTAAAAAGGGAACACAACAACAAATGTTCTACTCATAAGAAGAGTCAGGGTAGTATAATGGAATGGCTTTTAAATCAAAAGAGCTGGAGTTTTATTTTTGCATTGAAACTTGCTACTACCAGAGGGCTAGTTAGGTAGCATAATGGGTAGAACATTAGACTTTAAATTGGAAAGATATGACTTCAAGTTCTAACATTTACTGTGTGACCCCAAACAAGTCATGCCTTATTTTCCTCACCAGAAGAATTTGGATAATAATAGCACCTATACTTCTCTGGGCTTCCATTTCTTTATCTGAAAAAGTAGAGATAATTATATAATTGCATACTTCAATAGGCTTCAGTTTCCTCATCTGCCAAAATAATGAGGCTAATCTAGGTGACCTCCAAGTTCATTTCTAATTCTAAACCCTATAGACATTAACATTAATAATAACAAAAACATTTTCAGCCTCACTTTCCTCATCTTAAAAAGATAATAATAGCATCTACTTTATATGATCATTGTGAAGATCAAATGAAATAATTTCTAGAAAGTATGTATATATACCTTAAATCACTATAGAAATTCTATTTATTATTGCTACTGCTAATTGTAATCTTGAGCAAGTCAGTTTATGCCTCTAGAAAATGAAGCTGACATGTGCAATCTCCAAAATTGCTTTGAACTCTAATTTCTATAGATATTACTATTATTAATAATAAAAACAATAAAAAGCTATCAACAAATTACTACTCCAATGTCTCATTTCAGCATGAAAATAAGAGGTCAGCCAGCAAGTACTACCAAGCTGGAAAAGTTTCAAAGATGATCCTGAAAATAGAGGGTGTCAATCATCAATCTGCCTAAAAGACTGAAGGTAGTGTGCATTAGCACCACAACCCAGTGCAGAATGAATTATTAGGCCATGGTAATTCATAAAATTAAAAAAAAAACTAAAAGGTACTGAGTTCTATAGAGCATGCTTGTTTCCATTTGTGTATGGTATAGAGTACAGATGGTGCTAAGAATTGGAGAATTTTTGGACCTTCAATAAATATTAAGTTGATGCATTAGTACATTAAATTTGGGACCTTTATCAAAAGATCAATAATCCATATGATTCAGGGTCCTCTCTTCTTTTTGAATGGCACTACACTCTAAATGCATCTAAGAACCCCCATGAGTTTAGAATACAAGTTTCTAATTTCCAAAAATTACAGAGGAAAATGGAAAATGACATGTCTCACAATATGATCAAAAGCAGCAGGAAAGAAAATGAACCTATAGAAAACTTGGCATGAGACCTAACTGAATCAGATAAGTAGTGTGATAAATTGTAGTAAAAGCACTAGATTTGGAGTTAGATGAGAAGTACATTCAAGTTTTATCTCTGAAAGAATCATAAACACACATATATGTGTATATATATATATACACATATATGTATGTATAAACATGTGTGATGTGTGTTTATCATGATTTAAAGATTATAAGAGCAGAAAAGATGTCTTTCATAACTATGAATAAGTGGTGAGTTCATTATAGATTCTGAGATCAAATGATGAGCTGATCATCATGTACAAGCAAGAGATAGAGAAGGTCCTAGGAGATTTTATGCATTGCATAAAGTTTAAAATTGTTTCTTGCCCAAACAAAATCAATGCCATTAAATTGGAAAGGAAATAGTTAAATAGGAGAGGGAATCTCAGCAACTTTTTCTGATTAGGATCTGATAACAAGAGTTATTCCTCAACAGGCAAAGGGTCAAATGATATGAACAAGTAATTCTCTTTTTGGGGAGGATTCATATATATATATATATATATATATATATATATATATATATATATATATATATATATAACTTTTTTTATTTACCAGATATATGCATGGGTAATTTTTCAGCATTGACAATTGCAAAACCTTTTATTCCAAATTTTCCCTCCTTCCCCCCAACCTTTCCCTCATTTGGCAGGTTGACCAATACATGTTAAATATGTTGAAGTATAAGTTAAATACAACATATGTATATATTGAACAAGTAATTCTCAAAAGAATAAAAGCAAAGCATCAACAATATATGAAAAAATGCTCCAAATCTCTAAGGGAAATGTAAATTAAAACAACTCTGAGTAGAGAACAATTTGGAACTATGCCCAAAGAGCAATCAAATGGTATATACTCTATGATCCAGCAATACCATTACTAGATCTGTATCCCAAAGAGATCATAAAAAGTGTGCAAAAATGCTTATAGCAGCCCTTTTTAAATATTGGCAATTGAGGGGATGCCAAATAGTTGGAGAATGGCCAAACAAATTGTGTTATATGAATGTTACTATTGTGAAGTAACAAAAAAATGAACAGGCAAGTGCCAGAAAAATCTAGATTTATATGAACTGATACAAAGCATGAAATGAACAGAAATAGGAAAACATTGCACACAGTATTGTGTGACGATCAAGTATGAATTAGATCTTCTTAGAAACACAATGATCCAAGACAAATATAAAAGACTCGTGATGGAAAATGCCAAGAACCTAGGAACTCTAAATGCAGAACAAAGTACTTTTTTACTTTATTTTTTCATGTTTTTTCTTTTTTTCTTCTTTCAAAACTGTGATTAATATGGAAACATTGTATATAATTGTAACCTATGTCAAATTTGTCTACCATATTAGGAATTAGGAAGAGGAGAGGAAAGAGAGGAAAAATTTGAACTCAAAATCTTGGGAAAATGCTAAAAATTGTCTTGACATATAATTGGTCAAAAACAAACAAATAAATAAATAAAATACTATTTTAAAAAACTCTGAGGTTTTACCTCACCCCCATCAAATTAGCAAAGATGAAAAATCAGGAAAAAGAAAATTATTGCAAGAGTTGTGAAAGGACAGGGATACTAATGCAACTGTTAGTGAAGCTGAGAAATAGTCCAAACATTCTGGAAATCAATTTGGATCTTTATCAACAATGTCACAAAATCATACATACCTTTTGAACTAGTGATATCACTTCTGAGTATATATCTATCAAAGAAATCTGATAAAGTGGGAAAGGATCCATATTTTTAATAGTTTTTTTTATTGTAAGGGAGGAGAGACAGAATTATGGGAGGGAGAAAGGCACTAGCAACTAGAGAGATTAGGAAAGGCATAGTGTAGAAGGTGACTTTGAATTAAGGTACGCAGCAATTTGAAAGTTGTTGAACAAATAATGGTATATAAATGTAATCGAATATTATATTATAAAAATAATGAAAAATATGGATTCAGTTAATGTATGAAATAATGCAAAGTAAAATGAGCCGAACCAGGGGGACAATTTCTGTAAGTACTATAAACATAACTTGAGAACCTTGATCAATGAAATAGTCAACTATAACCACAGAAAACGAGTGATGAGCCATACTTAGAACCTCCTGATGGAGAAATGATTATCTAGAGGTACCGAATGAGACACATTTTTGTCCTTCTTGATGATACTTATTTGTTACAAGGTTAAGTTTAAGGGAGTGAAATGGAGGGGACTAGTGATAGTAATGCCAAAAATTAAGCAAAGAAAAATTTTAAATGATGAATAATTTAAAAAAATTTCAGAACAGAACAGAAGGAGGTTTGGAGGGAAACATAGATAAGCAGGGCAATTTTGAAATTAATATGTTGAAGTCATTACATATTTTTTAAAAGGAAATAAGCAATATAGCATGAAAATACATGGCTTCGTAAACAACTCTTCTTTCCATTTTTTATATTTGGAAATGCTGGTGATTGAGACATTCAAAATAAGAAAAAATAATCCTAAAAAAAGATTAGGAAGTGTCAGGTCAAATAAAGTAGCACTGCATAAAGTCTCATTGACTCGCTTTGATTTGAGAAAACTCAAGGAACTAACTTTCTAAAAGTTTCAACAACCATAATTAGAAACCAGAAATTGAAGAGAAGCCATTCTGCAAAATGTGGCTTTCCTACACACTTGGTCAGCATTGTTCCTTCCCCTATCCTTGGCCCCAACACATCTTAATTATGATTTTGTTGCCAAAATATATCACCATCATTCTTTGGGTTAGCAAAATTGTTTTGTCTGGTTTAGTTGTTTGTTTTTTCTTGATGAAGGCACATTATCTTAGGAGGAATTATAGAGGAGATAATACAACTTCCTTACTTCTATGACCTCAGTTCTCCCATCACAAGGAAGACAAAATTTCCTAAGAGAGGCAAACCATAATTGTACAAATTCCTTTGAGTCCAGATGAGAGCGCATTCTGGGGTGGCTGGCTTGGGCTATGGAGAAGAGCAGTAAGTTCCTCCCTTCACACTGGTTTTGTAACTTACTATAAATCAAGGGGTTGGGGATGAATGAGAAGAATAAGGTGGGGAGGGGAGTAGCTGATGAAAGTAGGGCACATTATGGTTTGTGAACTATAAAATAGCCCATCTGGATGTTTACTTATAAGTGACAAAAAGAATAAGATGAAAATGAGAGGGACTTGGAAGACACCAGCCTCAACTGTATTGATGCTTAAATAAGAGGAGTGAACCATAAATGGAACTGGACAACATCCTAAACTTTAACCACAAACATCTGCCTGCTTCTTTGAACCTCGTATCTGCCTCTACTCTTAAAAATGCATTATTTTTGAGGGACCTAAGTTGCCCTCAACCCTTGAGGAGTCTCTAAGGTAGCAGACAATTCTACATAATAACAAGACAGCTATTGATATAGGTTATTTAGCAAATAACCGCATGTCATTTTGCTGCTAATAAAAGGTACCTCAAAGCAGTGAGACCACCCACAGCCAAGGGAAATGCCCTAACTTTCCACATTCTCCTTTTCCAATGCCTCTTATTCAAACCATACCAACTTTCCTGGAATGTATGTAAAAGTTATTGCTTTACCAAGTTGGCATTCAACAGATATTCCATTCCAACCATATCTCTATAAAGTTGAAAATAAACTTTGAGATTTGATGAACGACAAATATTCAAGAACAGTTAAAGAGGGAAAAATGTTGGGGGAAGAATTCTCTGAATCTGAATCTTAATTTTTTAGATGTAGTTTATTAAGCTAATCCATGCTTTCAAAAACAGAATGATTCTCTTCTCAAAATGTACAAATTCAAGAGTTTGACATTCAATAGATTTAATTGAATTTTAAGAGGGCTCTCTTCCCAGTTACCTAACTCTTTTCAGTGATGAGAGCTCAGGTACTCTCATTACAAGCCCACTCTGACACTTGTGAACCCCACTAAAAACTAGGGGACATATAAGGAAAATATTACTTCTGTATCCTAGTGCTTTGGGGGGTGGCAGTTGCCTAACTGATTCACCTATGTGTAAGGCCAGTGTGAATTTATCCAATTAGAAATATGGCTCAAACCCTGACTTAGAAATCTTCCAACATTCTCCCTGGTCTGTTGTATTTCATTGAATACTGATCATAAATATGATCAAATAGGCTGAACACAAACATACCATAACTCTATATAGTCTTTACTCATAATAAAAATGTACAAGGTATACAATCAAATATTTTTATAAGACTACATGGGCTATAAAACTGTAGTCACCCTGTTATCATTTGTTCTTCATGCCTGAAGAGGAACAAAATGACATCACAATGTTGGGGTCAACATATAGTATATCTAGTTGTGACTCATACTACTACACTTCAGAAGGCTCTATTGCAGGTTGTGCACAAATAGTCCCTAAGAACATTTGGAGTGGCTTCTCTAACATTGCGCATCTTGCATTTCTTCTGAACTAATTCAATTCTGCTTTGCTTATAAAGTGTGCACCTTCTCTGATGAGGGCACACCATGCACAATTCTGTACCAGAGTCTCCCATGTTATACAATAATTCTAAAGTTCTTAAGAGAAACCTTGAGAGTTTCC
Organism: Sminthopsis crassicaudata; assembly: GCF_048593235.1. NCBI lineage: Eukaryota > Metazoa > Chordata > Mammalia > Dasyuromorphia > Dasyuridae > Sminthopsis > Sminthopsis crassicaudata. The sequence continues at coordinate 209,167,047 of NC_133621.1, forward strand.
TTGTATTATTTTTTCTGACACAGTTTAAGTGCTTGCCCTGTGTGAGTTCTGCATAAAATAATCTTTTTGGCAAGTATACATTTGGCATTCAAACAATAAGGCCAGCCCAATGGAGTTTTACTCTCTGCAGTAGAAATGGAATGCTTGGCAATTTAGTTCAATAAATGACCTCAGTATCTGGTCTCTTATCCTGCCAGGTGATCTTCAGAATCTTCCTAAGACAATTCAAATGGAAGCCATTCAATTTCCTGGCGTGGAGCTGACATACTGTTCAGGCTTCACAAGCAATATTGCTATTACATATCATGTTCTCTTGGTTCTGCTCAACCCTTTGCATCAGTTCATGCGAGTCTTTCTAGGTATTTCTGAGAGGATCCTACTCATCATTTCTTATAGCACAAGTATCCCATCACAAGCATATAAAACAACTTATTTAATTGTTTCCAAATTGAAGAACATCCTCTTAATTTGCAATTCTCTGCCACCACTAAAAGAGCTGCTATAAACATTTTTGTACAAATAAATTATTTTCCTTTTGAAAAAAAAATCTCTTTGGGATATAGACCTAATAAGGGTATTGCTAGATCAAAGAGTATGCATGGTTTCATAATCCTTGGAGCATAGTTCTAAATAGCTCTCTAGAATGATCGCATCAGAGCTATACTGAATTCTAAGTCGTTCTGGCAATTTGTTCCTTGTGCCTAGAGAGAGGATTTTTCTCCTGTGAAATGCCCAGTATTCTTAATCTAATCACTCAATTGTGGAGAGATTGAGAGTTTAAAAATGGAGGAACTGACCCTGGCTAATTCACACAATCTCAGAGAAGAATTCAAGCATGGCTTCCAGAACCCTAACTTTCCTTGGAGAAAATTTGAGGCACTACATCTTGTGCCTAGAATCATGATCTTGCTGTTTGGAGATCAGAGTCCTCCCAGCTGAGAATCCAAAGAATTAGAATTGTTCTGAGTTTTTCTTAAATTATCTAACAGTGCCTCCATCAATGATGTTATACTAGCAAGGAGCTAGAGGCACAGGGACTGTGACCAACTAGCATGGTAATATGCTCACAAATGAGCTGGCTCCTCCATCGGAGCAGAATAATTGATCTAGCCTTTCCCAGCAAAAAAAATTATAGGAGAGAACATAAGAGGAATTGCACATCCACATATATGTACTATGAGTGGAATCCTTATATATGACTTCTACATTTATTCATTCTCTTTACTGGTGTTTTGGGTGGTAAATGAACCCTAAGTTTATGGAAGAATAAAATTTACTATGAAATTCTGATTTTTTTCCAGTAAATGCTTAATTTTTTTATTCTAACTGTGTCTTCTGCGTGTATAATGAAATATAAACATATCAGTGGAGGCTCGTGAGCAAGATAGTGCCATATATTATTCATAAAACATCACCTGTGTATTTTCAAAGGGAATATGGAAATGTAAATAAAGTTCATCAAAATTTTCAGAAAGTTGAACTTGATGTAGCTACATTTTCCCAAACTACCAACTCACCACCTAGTCTCTCCTTTTCCCCTTCCTCCATCCTCTTTTCTTTCTGTCTCTCTTCTCTCTGATTTTCTCCTCAATGTCTCTCTATGCCTTTGTTGCACTGTCTGTATGGTTTTGTCTGTCTATCTATTTCTCCTCCTTCCTTACCCACTCATACAGTTTGGGGAAATGACCGGGGGGCCAATCAAGACTGAGATTTCATGGTCTCTTTATATCTTCATGACTAATAGTTCTTCAATGTAGTCAGAGGAAAACACCAAATAAACAGACTGTGAATCCACAAAGTTTTCATTTCAAGTCTTGGGATATAGTAACCTCCCTATTCGTGCTTTTCTATTGTGGATTTTCATGGAGGCTTTAAAACTTGCCATGGTATTTATGGTAATTTAATTACAAACTGCATCTTCATCTTTTAATTTCTTTCCTATTTATAATTATATGACTATAATTAAAAGGTATTGCTGCTATAAACTCAGCCTGGCATAGCAGAGCTATAATGTTCAAGAAATATCTCTGGTTTTATTTCATTTCTCCTTTTTGGAAGGGGTGGGAACTGTGAGTGGGGGAAAGGAAGAAGGGAGTTGTGGAGTGGGAGAGGAAGGCAGTGGGGCCTTCTTTGGTCATTAAAACCTCAAATCCTTTCATCAAATTCTCTTTGTTCCTTTAAGAAAATAATCAGAATTTTTCCAAACATGTCTCCCCAAATAAAATGTTTTGCTGTAATAGTTTCCATCTCAGCTTCTTGCCACATCTAAAGTGTATTCTATTTGGGCCCCAGAGGAAAATGCAAAGGACTCCAGAGGCATTCCTCTGAGGAGTGATGGAGACTCCAATTCTATTCGGTCCTTTGGTGGTGTAACAAGGACCTTCTGCCACCACTGGTAGGATCCTTACAGAGATCCACTGCCGAAATTATTTTCTTTATATTCTAACAAGTAGAAGGCATCTGGTACAGACAAAGGGTTTTCAGTACTTTTCAGTGGAACACTGTTCAATATTTTAATGAAATATGTCCAGGAGGACTTTTGACAGACAAGAAAGCTGAGTACTGAGGGAGAAGTTTTCCTAAAAAATTTAAATAGTCAGACACTAATAATAAGCATTCTCTGAAGAGACTCTATATCTGGAACTGTGGCAGACAAACATTCCTTTTCCTCATGTAGCTTACAATAGTGTTTGGTAGGCAACTAGATGGTACCGTGAAGAGAGTGAGTACTAGATTTGGAGCCAGGAAGACCTGAGTTCAAATCATAACTCACATACTTAACTATGAGCCAATCATCAAGAGTTTTTTTCTGTATAATAGGAATAAAAGCACCTACCTTGAAGAGGATCAAATAATATATGTAAAGCTCTATGTAAACTTTAGGAAGTTCTAAATAAGTTCCAAATAACTAATAATATCAAATAACCAGAATATTTACCAAATTAAAAAAATTTACAAGAATATCCAAATTAAAAGAACAGGAAATAGAATACTTAAATACCCTATCTTAGAAAAAGAAGTTGAAAGATATAAAATGAACTCCTAAAGAAAAAACAAAACCAAACCAAACTCAGGATCAGATGGGTTTACAATTAACTTCTTATCAAACATTTAAAGAACAATCAATTCCAATACCATATAAACTGTTTGAAAAAAAATTAGGTAAAGAAAGAGTTCTACCAAAAGTGTTTTTACAACACAAATATGGCCTTAATACCTAAAATGGGAAGAGTCAAAACAAAAAAGGAAATCTAATGAGCAATGCAACTAATGCAAACTATGCTCATAAAACAACCTGTGTGCTTCTAAATACTGTGATGCCAGATTAAAATATAATTGAAAAATATTTAACAAAATAAATAAAAATACAATGTAGATAATAATTTGTGATTTTCTAAGTCAATATATAGACAACGGGGGATTCATTTCTATTTGAAACTGAGACCACTGGTTAGAACCAGCCTCAGAGCCAGCACTGTGACACAGATTGCCTAGAAAGGATGATATTAAGTAACAGAAGGAAATATGGCCTCCAGATTACGGAAGAGAGTTCAGGAATCTATGAATAAGTATTGAAAGAAAAAGAAAATGAATCAGCATCTGAGACAAAAGTTATTGTAAATTTCCAAGAAAGCATGGAACAACAACAGGATGTTTGTTTTGTTTTTTTAATTAGAAATTGTGGAAGTGAAATTTATGACACATAGTAGGAATAATTGACAAAATAGAAAAACTTGAACCTGCAATGAAAAGTCTCACCTAATAAAGAGGAGACAATTGACTATGAATGTAAATATCTAGAAGTGAAGGATAATTTGAAAAAAGCAAAGTAAAAAAAAATTAAAATAAATGACATATAATCAAATGGGAAAAGCATAATTGATCTAGAAAATAGAATGTATAAAGATAATTTAAGGATTATAGAGGTTAGAGGAAGAAAAGTCAAAAAACTGAACATTGTAATAAAGAAATAATACCAAAAAACTGCCTAGAATTTATGTATACAGAAAATAAAGTGCTAATTAATTAAAAGGAAAATACAGATTACCTCCAAAAAAAGAGTGGTAGGAGAGTACCATAGTACAAAATCCAAAACACACAGAAGTTAAATTGAAAAATCCCACTGATAAATTACAAGTGACCAAGAGAAAGACCTTTAAATATAAAGGAAAAGAAAACTGAATAACCCAAGACTATTCTGTACCCATCAAAAACCACTGGAGGGGCCAAAATGTTTGTGGCAGCTCTTTTTGTTGTAGCTAGAAACTGGAAGATGAATGGATGTCCATCAATTGGAGAATGGTTGGGTAAATTGTGGTATATGAAGGTTATGGAATATTATTGCTTTGTAAGAAATGACCAGCAGGAGGAATACAGAGAGGCTTGGAGAGACTTAAATCAACTGATGCTGAGTGAAATGAGCAGAACCAGAAGATCACTGTACACTTCAACAACAATACTGTATGAGGATGTATTCTGATGGAAGTGGAAATCTTCAACATAAAGAAGATCCAACTCACTTCCAGTTGATCAATGATGGACAGAGGTAGCTACACCCAGAGAAGAAACACTGGGAAGTGAATGTAAACTGTTAGCACTAATATCTGTCTGCCCAGGTTGCATGTACCTTCGGATTTTAATGTTTATTGTGCAACAAGAAAATGATATTCACACACATGTATTGTACCTAGACTATATTGTAACACATGTAAAATATATGGGATTGCCTGTCATCGGGGGGAGGGAATAGAGGGAGGGGGGGATAATTTGGAAAAATGAATACAAGGGATAATATTATAAAATATATATATATAAAAGAAATTTAAAAAAAAAACCACTGGAGGGAATGGAATAATGTGTTCAATGAGCCAATGAGCTCAAGATGCAGATCAAGTTGATCTACCCTACACATCTGAACCTAATCATAAATGAAATAATATGTAAATGAAATTTTAAAAAGGCAGGGGGGTCCAAGTAGGTGGCATATTGGATAAAGTGCCTGGAGTCAGGAAGACTCATCTTCCTAAATTAAACTCTTGATTCAGATACTCACTAGCTGTGTGACCTTGGGCAAGTCACTTAACCCCATTTGCCTCAGTTTCCTCACCTGCAAACTAAGCTGAAGAAAGAAATAGCAAACCACTCCATTATCTTTGCCAAGAAAATCCCAAATGGGTCATAAGGAGTCGCACATGATCAAAATAACTGAACAACAAATCAGTTTTTAAAAGGCATTTGAAATATTTTTAGAAGGAAAAGTAGACCTAAAAAAATGATTTAATATATCCCAGTCAACAGCAATTGAAAAAAAGCAATCAATACAACAACCAAGGACACTAATAACAAAGAACAGAGAAACTACTAAGAGATTTCTTTTTTTGTGTACACAACCTTGCCTTCCACATTACAACATTCCTCCTCACGTAGTATATTAAGGGTTGGCATAAGAAACTAAATGGAAATTTTGAGCGAGTTCTGTGAAAGCCAACAGATGGCACAGAAAAAATTTAGAAATTCAGAAATATATAAAATGTATATATAGTATTATGCACTATAAACACGTTTTATCTTTTAATATGATAATTCAGATTTCTCTGGTAGGAAGGAAGGGCCAAAAGATTTCATGTGGGTTTTCCAGAACATGGATGCCCCATGTTCTTAACCCCTGTGATGTAGAAGGGATAACTTTATAATGGACAAGAATTTAGTAGAAGGCACTAAATATAACATCTCTCTGGTAGGTGAATTTTTGTGAGACTAAAAGAGCAGGTAAAAAAGAAGAAGTGAGGAATAAGGTAGAGAAAAATATATGCTATATTCTAATCACATCAACAGCAAGCAATGAAGGGAAAACTCTAGGAGTGTAGAGTCTCTCAGGAAGAAGAGACCTGTCTGTCTTATTGACTATCTTAAGGAGTGATCTGCCTTGACAAAAATTTGCAATTTTTCTAAAGGTTGCTACTTCTGGGACCTAGCCTCTTATGTCCTCTGTCTCTGCAGCCTCAGAACTACCTATTGACCATCACTGATTATTCTCTGGAGTTTCCTAGTCTCTTTAAAATTTATTTATTTGCTGTTTTTACTTTTACAATAGGTTTTTTCTCCATATAAAGAAAAGTTGTTTTTTTCATTGAAATCTGAATGAATGCTAGTCTTCAAGATATGAACTACACAATGGGAAGGACAAAAAGGAACTCATTGACAACCAGTTATAACTTGTATTGAAATTTTCTTCAGCTCTGAAGATACAAAGAGGGACTTCATTTTGTTATATGAGGACCATATTGCTTCACATCAAAAAATGAGTTCTGTTTTAAGGGAGGCAAAAGGCTAACACTAATGTGAATTCCACCTGCTACAAGGCCTTTGAAAACCGTTGACCTCTCTGACTGATCCCAGCTGGCACTTGTGTTTGTGCTGGCTTTTATGAGCTATAAGAAAGAATACATAAGGTGTAAATCAGCTCTTAAGAGAATACAGAAATTTAGACGCCTAATCTTGCTCACTCGGACCATCTTTTCTTTTTTCCAATAAGTTAATGGAGATAGAGGATACTAATACACCAATAAAATGCTAACTCATAGTAAATTCCTGTGTATATTCATGATAACTAGAAAATGTGAATGGTTATATAACCAGTGATATGCTGGTAAATATTTAACAACTGGCCCTCAGGGAGTGGAACATGAACATAAAACCTGCTTTTAATTTTAATCTGCATTATTAGCATTCTTTCCATCACTTCTTTAAGTTTAGGCAATCAAGAAAACAATCAATCAAGCCCCTATTTGTAGCAGTTACTAATTTTTGAGGTATAATTTCTTAAATTGAAATTTTAATAACTGGATTTCACCATTTGAGCATTATGAGTTTTCTCCTGTGCCCCTCAAAGTGAGTCCACTGGAAGAACAATAAAATATATAACCATCACATTCATAAGGGACTGAAATGATTAGAACATCTTAATTTTGTATTGTATGGATAAACTCAGAAGTAATTTCCAAACTAAAACCTTAATGAGTTCCTTTTACACACACAGGGATTTAGTGTACAAATGTTTCAAATGGAGGGTTGGTTTCATTGTTTTGGGTCTCCCTCAAAAATATTGCTCACAGTCTACTGCAGAGAGAGAGAGAGAGAGAGAGAGAGAGAGAGAGAGAGAGAGAGAGAGAGAGAGAGAGAGAGAGAGGAGAGGGAGAGAGAGAGAGAGAGAGTTATGATTCCTAAAGTCCCATTTATGCATTGTAGACATTCAGTTCTATCCACCTGTGCTTTTTTGCCATCAGTAAACCGGAACAGGTGAAATTAGGAGGAAATTTAAATAAGATCAAAAGACAAGTTCAAAAGAATTGGCTAAGCCATCTGGAAGATGTCAATGCTGCCAATCACAAAGACCAACCCCCATGGCATTGTAAGTGGAGACTCTGGTTCCCCATTTTTTTCAACTATGTATCTCCTTCTTTGAGAGAAAACTCATTGTTCTTAGGGATTAAGTTAATGACATGTTCAGGAAGGCTGTTTTCCCCACTGCTAGGAAGAATCTCAGAAGAAGAAGAAAAAAAAACAGAATAAGAAAATGCAATACATTAATGTAGGAGTTCAAATCCTACCTTAGCCATTCTGGGCAACACCCTTCACCTTATGAAGACCTTGATTTCCTCATTCATAAAATGAGGGTGTTGGACAAAGTGACTTCTAATGTCCCATAAGGTAATTCAGTGGATAAAGCTCTGAATCTGGCATCAGTTCAAATTGGACTTCACACACTTATTGGCCTCAGTTTCCCCAATTGTAAATCAGGAAAAGTTTTACTTTCTTGACAAGATTGTTGATAGATGTTTATTTCCTAACCCCATAAGCACCTCCCTAGATTTCCTTACTGATACTTCCTAATGTGTTTGGTTTAATAGAGAGGGAGTTCAATAAAGATCCCAGACAATCTGGCTCCAATTTATGGTATTCAAGCCTCTCATCCTTCCTAAGTTGGGGAATGTCTATTTTGAAGTTGAAGTTACATTTCAATGTCTTTCAGCCTCTGAAAACCTTCTGTTTTTCTTGAAGTTCTCCTTAGGGTATCCCCTCTTAAGCTCCCTTTTTAAAAAATATTATTTTTTTTCATTATTATGAACTTAACCAACATAACTGTTTTCTTATACAAAGATGACCAGGAAAAAGAAAAGGCTTGAATATAACTGTGAATCTTTATTTAATTATTTATCTTTACACCTGCTTTTTAAAAGTAAATATCAAGCTTAACATGGAACTTCCAAAATTACACTGCTTATATTTTCTGAACTTTCTGCTATCTTCTGTGTTTTTTAAATGTTTAATTGATGCTCTTTTTTTTTCTCTGTAGCACTATCCCTGCTCTCTGTAATCCTACCTAAAAGTACCCTTCCCCCAAATGTCCTCCTTTGTAACAAATAAACTGAGTTGAGCAAAAACTAATCCACATTTTGTCTGTGTCTTGAAATGGATGTGTTTGTTGTTCAGCCTGCTAGTCTTTCACCTCAAAGCCAAAGGATAGAAAAGGATGGGAGAATGTTTTATCAGTAGACTTCTGGGTTCATAATTGACACTGATTGTTGTTCTTAGGGTTTTTAAATGTTATATTCATTGTATAATTTGTTCTAATTCTTCTCACTTCAGTCTGTATCACTTCCCCCAAGTTTCTCCAGTTTTTACCTAACTTTATTCCTTTTCTATTTTTCTTATGGTGCAAAAATAACCAATTATTTTTATAATTCAGGAGGAGCTGAATTCAAATTTAGTGTCAGACACTTAAAACTTCCTAACTGTGTGACCTTGGGCAAGTCACTTAATCTCAATTGCCTCAGAAAAAAAAAGAAAAATTGTTCAACCATTCCCTGATTAATGGGTATTCACTTTACTACAGTAAAATAACTCCTATAAATGTTTTTGTGCATATTTTTACTTTTCTTCTTTTTCTGATCTCTTGGAGTTAAAATTAATGACCTTAGCTACAATTCCAAATTTGTTGGGGCTTTTTTTTCTGGAATGACTGGATGGAACCATTTACAACAAAGTGAGTTAAAGCCCCTCCAAAAACTGTCATTTTTCCTTTTTTGGTTATCATTGTTAATTTGGTGAGTGTGAAGTAGAAACTCAGTTGTTCTAATTTGTGTTTCTCTTATAGAACTAGAATATTTTAAAAACATAGTTGTTGATAACTTACTTTTTTTTTTAGAATTGCCTTTTTATATCATTTGACCAGTTATCTATATTGAGGAAAAGCTCTTATGATTATGAATTTCCAACAATTCCTTATATATCTTGAATATGAGAACTTCTCAAAAATTTGTAATAAAGATATTTTCCTGGCTAATTATTTCTATTCTTATTTTAAATGCCTTGATTTTATTTGTATAAAAACTTTTCAATTTTATGTAATCAAAATTATTTTATTTCTTGTGATACTCTCTATCCAATGTTTGGTCAAGAATTATCCCTCTATCCAAAGCTGGGAAAGGTATCTCTTTGTTTTCTCTTCTAATGTGATTTTGATACAATTCTTTATGTCATGTAGCCTTTTTTAGAGCTTACTAAGGTCAACATGTTGATTTAAATCTGATTTATGATAGGTGGCTTTTAAACTTTCCCAAAGTTTTTGAACAAAATTGAACTCTTACTCCAGGAGACTTCAGGCTTCTTTAACACAATGCTTCTTTTTAAAAAGATTGTTTCTGGGTCTTGCCTAATTAACTAAACTGTTAAAAGTGAACAACTTTTCCATTTTTTAAACCAGTACCAAAACATTTTAATGATTACTACTTTGTAATGTAGTTTAAGATCTAGCGATAAAAGGTCAAGGCAGCTAGGTAACACAGTAGATTGAGCACTGGGACTTGGAATCAAGAAGCATTCATATTATTTCATTAGCCTTCATTCCTTTAAGCATAATGGAAGTACATTACTTTTTTTTTTTACTTTTGCCTTGGCTGAAATCATGACTGCTATCTCCAATTTTAAAAAATTCATTTAAATTCCAATTTGACTCCACACTCATCTCAGGCATCCTTCAAAACACTTCCTGGTGTAGGTAAACATGTGCTTAGTCTCCCTCTATAACTGGCAATGCTCATAGCAGTACAGAGTAGCACATGAGTAGTGAACTCTGGGGCTCTCTTCCTTTTTTTATTCTGACAGCTTGGGGCTACCCCCATTGCCAGTGTTCCTGGCAGCTTGCAACTCTCTCAAGAGATGACTATTCTTTGTTCAAAATTCTTGTTGGCTTCAGAGCCATTTACCAAAATTTACAATGGTTTAAAAGGCATGGTTTTCTTCCAGAACCTCTCAGGAGACTACTTCCCAGGCTCCATTGCCTTCTGGTTGTCTTTTTGTGTAATTTTGAACTGAATGGAGAAATTTACTTGTATATACCTTTGATTTTCTTTATCACTTTTTTGTATTGACCCTTGTCAAATATTTACTGGGTATTTGGGAGAAAGACTAGACTCCTCTCCAACTTTCACATCACCATCCTAACCAGAAGCCTCTCCAACCTATCTTTTCAGATTCATCTCATTTTACCTCTGTTATTTTCTGGGTTATTAGAAGGCTTCAAAATGTTTGACCATTATCTGGATAAAAGAGAAGCAATATGCTATTTGGTTTCTTACAAAAGACTTTTAGATATCCTGCTGCTTAACAATATTTGTGAAAAAAATAAAGGCACCCACAGAGCTCTTAAGACCCCTTATTAACTCTTTAAATGTACAGAGTGCCTTTCATATAGTAGTCACTTAATAATGGCCAACTCTAGGGTGGAGAGGAAAGGGAAGATAAAAAGGGAAAAAAGAAATTTTCACAATAATTTAGTTATATATTTGAAATGAATAGCAAATTGTCATAGTAGATTTGCAGTTTCATAGGCAATCATCTTTTCTATTGTTTGCTATGTTATGAAAATGCTTATTTTATCCCATAAATTAAAAAATATATATATAAATATATTAAGATATATAGATATAGACATATTTTGCGGTTGGGATTGAAAGGAATTCATTGTATGAGATATTGGAGATACTAGTGGGGAGGGAGGAATGGAACAATTCAAATCCTTAAATAATTTAGATTTAACTTGAGTGCACTACTGTTTCTTCATCTATAAAATATGGGATTAGGATTATATAACTTCCAAGGTGATTTGCCTTTTTGATTCTATGAATTTAGTCAATACTGATGGCCAATATTAATTCCATGATGTACATGGGGAAACTGATGTGCAGAAGTATTTTTATGACTTTCTCAAAATATCACCAAATATAAATGACAAAGCCAAGAAGAAAAATCCATTTCTCTTCCCCATCTCTGTTTAATCGATCACACATCTTGAAGTTCATGAAACAAACTCTGAGAAATGCCATGCTAACATACCACTGTGCTTGTTCCACTAAAGAGGGAAGTAGAGGAAATAAGAATCTCATATGAAAATTGTACCAGTAAAGTTATTTACATGTTGGGATCATTATCCAAGAACTATTTTTGGGTCAAAGTGACATACATCTATCCATCTTCTATTCAGAAATATGCTTCTCTGTGGGACAAAAAAAAAAACACACACCCAGCTGTTATTTATGGGAGCTGTTAGGAACAGAGCTATGAATAAAAGTACACACATCAAGGATGACTTTTTCATATGGTGTCAGAAAATATTTCATTGTAGTGGCTTCTTTTGAATGGAGGCCAAAGTCAGAGCTAGAATAGGAAAGGCTTTTTTTTTTTTTTTACAATGAAGTCTCTTGAAAACAGATTCATGTCTATATTTCTGTGAAACAGATTTACACATATTTTTCCCTAAGTAAAACCATAATTAGCAACAGAAGTCTAGAAGGTTCTCCAAGCAATGAAATTGACATTATGGAAACTTCAAAAGATTATTAGTTATATGGTTAACTGAAAATCCAACATCTTATTCTATCTGATATTTTTACCATTTATATTTTTAATATTTATGTAGAAAAAAAAACAAAGACCAGAAATATTAGGTCTAAATTAAAAATGAATCAGAGGTGGGGGTGGGGAACCTTTAAGATTATCTCTAATACCTCTAGAAGGCTATCTCCAATACAGATGAGGAAACAGCAGATAAGATATGAAATAAAATGTGAACTCCATGAGGGCTTAGATTATTTCATCTTTTTTTATTAAAACTTTTTATTTTCAAAAAATATGCATGCATTATTTTTTAACATTGACAGTTGCATAGCCTTGTGTTCCAAATTTTCCCCTCCTCCCCCCACCCTCTCTCCCAGATAGTAAGCAATCCAATATATGCTATACAATATTAGACTATTTCATCTTTTCCCTGGTATCTTTAGTGCCTTGTTCATTATCTTCCAGTTCAATGTATTTATAAAGACCCTTCCATATACAAAGCACCATTCAGCTCAGGAATACAATAACAAGATGAAAAACAATCCTCACCCTCAAGAAGTCGACATTCAACTGCCTTAAAAATACTGTTTTCTTGAATTGCATAGATTTTGTCTAAAGTTCACACAGAAAAAAAGGTGGAAGATACAGGAGCTGGGCTGTATAAGTCAATTTCCAACATTCTACGGGACTACATAAAAGCAGTTCAATCATAGAAAAATTCTTTACTAAATCACTATTGATCAGAGAAATGCAAATTAAGACAACTCTGAGATATCATTACACACCTGTCAGATTGGCTAAGATGACAGGAACAAATAAGGATGAAATGTTGGAGGGGCTGTGGGAAAACTGGGACACTAATACATTGTTGGTGGAGTTGTGAAAGAATCTAACCATTCTGGAGAGCAATCTGGAATTATGCCCCAAAAGTTATCAAAATGTGCATACCCTTTGACCCAGCCATACTACTACTGGGCTTATATCCCAAGGAAATACTAAAAAAAGGAAAGGGACCTGTATGTGCCAAAATGTTTGTGGCAGCCCTTTTTATAGTGGCTAGAAAACTGGAAAATGAATGGATGTCCATCAATTGGAGAATGGTTGGGTAAATTGTGGTATATGAAAGGTTATGGAATATTATTGCTCTGTAAGAAAATGACCAGCAGGAGGAATACAGAGAGGCTTGGAGAGACTTGCATCAACTGATGCTGAGTGAAATGAGCAGAACTAGGATATCATTATACACTTCAACAATGATACTGTATGAGGATGTATTCTGATGGAAGTGGAAATCTTCAACATAGAGAAGAGCTAATCCAATTCCAATTGATCAATGATGGACAGAATTAGCTACATCCAGAAAAGGAACACTGGGAAATGAGTGGTAAACTGTGAGCATTGTTTTGTTTTGCTTTCCTTCCCAGATTATTTTTACCTTCCGAATACAATCCTTCCTTTGCAACAACAACAACAACAAAATTCGGTTCTGCACATATATATTGTACCTAGGATATACTATAAAGATATTAATATGTATGGGAACGCCTGCCATCTAGGGGAGAGGATGGAGGGAAGGAGGGGAAAAATTCAGAACAGAAGAGAGTACAAGGGATAATGTTGTAAAAAAAATTACCTATGCATATGTACTGTCAAAAATGTTATAATTATAAAAACTAATGAAAATAAAATAAAATAAAAGAATCTTAAAGCTTCAAAAAAAATTCTTTACAATGCAACATCTTTATTCATGCTTTGTCCCCCTGACTGAGACATTGCAAGGTGCTGTAAATGCAAAGAAGGGCAATGGGAATAAAAAGAGTCTGGATACCATGGCACACAAGGAAACAAGGGAGAAAAACAGGAATATTTACTCTTGATAAAAGAAGACATGATTTCTCTTCAAATATTTGATGGGCCATTATATGGAAGAATGGGCAATCATATGGAAGACTTATCCTATGTAGCTCTAAGAGGGAAGAACTTCTAAGGTCAAAGCTACAGGGGAACAGATATCATCTTAATATTATCATTTAATCCATGAGGCTCTTGCTATGTTCTAAGGAGGTAATGTCTGTGGATTGCTTAACAATACATCTTAAATGGGGTGTGTTGTGCATTCCAATCTCCTGACAATGCTATACTTTAAATGTGGCACTATAGGACAGATCTGGTAACAAATTAGTGCATAAATATCCCATCAATGTCACACTGGAGCCTCATAACTTCTCACTAATTTTGAAATACACTACTTATTCTTAATCTCTTTCTGTCTCCTTCTTGTCCTGTCCTCTGTCCTTGTCTCTGTCTCTCTGTCTCTGTCTCTCTCTCTCTCTCTCTCTCTCTCTCTCTCTCTCTCTCTCTCTCTCTCTCTCTCTCTCTCTCTCTCTCTCTCCCCCCCTTCTTATTCTCCCCCAAAAGATATGATTACTTAAAAGGAATAAAAATCTTCAAAAATAATGTTTTTCAGTATAAAACAGGTTACCTGAATAAAAAAGAAAAGGAAGGAGCATATGGAGCAATGTGACATTCAATGATCACATATGTTAAAAAAGGAAACAAAGGTGAATCCAAATGACGTATAAGAACTTATAGAATGATGTGAGGAAGGATAAATAAAACTCAAAGAAAGAATAACATGAGGCTTATTTTAACATAATTTAAAGTTTGGAGAAAAAGGAAGAAACAAAGGGATATGCTGCTTGAGAAATAGAAAATGAGACGTGATGGAGGAAAACAAAACTATTTATTCATTTTGTTTCTGTCATCTTTAAAAAAATGATCTTCAAGCAAAAATGAATTTATACTCACAATTAAAGGAAACTGAAGAAATAAATAGGCAGTGACTATGCCTAACTATAGTTGGGGACAAAAGCTAAAATGATAGATAGCCCCCCATAGATCAGCCCCTAGGATCAAAGTCAGGTCATGTGATTCTAGTAACCATGGGTTACAGTGAATTTTTGTTTCTTTCTTTTATTTTATATATAATTTGTATATGTATATGTGCATATATATATATAATTTTTTTCAATTACATGTAAAAGTAGTTTTAAATATTCATTTATGTAAGACTTTGAGTTCCCAATTTTTCTCTCTCTTTCCTTACTTCCCTCCTCCCCAAGATAGTGAGAAATCTGATATGGGTTATACATTTACAATAATTTTAAACATATTTCCCTTTTAGTCATGTATGTTGTAAAAGAAAAATCAAAACAAAATGGAATTCACATTCAAACTCCATAATCCTCTCTCTGAGTGCAAATGGCATTTTCCATCCCAAGTCTATTGGGATTGTCTTGGATCAATATATTGCTGAGAAGAGTTAAGTCTATCATAGATGAATCATACAATCTTTTATTGTATAAAATGTTCTCTTGCTTATGCTCATTTCAAACAGCATCAATTCATGCAAATCTTTCCAGATTTCTCTGAAATCAGCCTGGTCATTATTTCTTATAGAATGATAATCCCATTACATGCATGCCATAATTTATTCAGCCTTTCTCCAACTGATGGGGATCCACTTAATTTCCAGTTCCTCACCACTTCAAAAAGAGCTACTACAAACATTTTTGCACATGTAGGTCCTTTTCCCTCTTTTAAGGGTAACACTGAGTCTTGAATATGCTTGAAGATTTAATTACACAACAATTGTTGAGGGATTCCTTGAAGGGAGTGGAGCCAAGATGGTGGAGAGGACACAGGGTTTCTTTCTGCTCTCCTCCCAGGACCTTCAACTAACCACCAAATTCAGCCTCTAAATTAGTTCTAGCCTGGCAAAATTCACAAATATGGGAAAATACAATAGATTACCAGCAGAAGATAATTTCAAAGAACACCAGAAGAGGTCTGTTTGGGTTGGGCACAGAGGGAGGTCAGGCATAAGATGCCAGCATATGCTGTGCAGGCCTGGGGTGGTGCGGTCTCCTAGCTGTGGAGAATCTATGAGGAGGACTCTACTAAAGTATTAGCTACTTTGCCCTTGTTGCAAGCCAGTAGATCAGCAGAGAAGTTATAAAACATCCAACATAAACACAAAAGATAAAGAGTGAACCTCAAAGGGATGGAGTCTCATGGGACCTGACTACACCCATCCAGCACCAGGAGTGAGTCAGCACTGATCTGTGCAGCAGCTGCAGATCTGCTGCTGATCCACTGCTACTTCACTGCTGCCTATAGAGGAAGCTTAGTAAACTTCTCTTACCTTAAAATCAGATTCCATTTTTTAAAAAAATGAGTAAAAAGGCAAAGAGTACTCTAACTGTAGATAGATTGCCCAGATTAACAGAGGAGGAAGTAAATTGCTTAAATATTTCTATTTTAGAAAAAGAAATAGAATAAGCTATTAATCAACTCCCTAAGAAAAAGTTCCCAGGACTAGATGGATTTACATGTGAATTCTACCAAACATTTAAAGAACAATTAATTCCAATACTATTTAAACTATTAGAAAAATTAGGGAATGAAGGAATCCTACCAAATTCCTTTTATGACACACATGTGGTACTGATACCTAAACCAGGTAAGACGAAAATATAGAAAGAAAATTATAGACTAATTTCCCTGATGAATATTGGTGCAAAAATCTTAAATAAAATATTAGCAAAGAGATTACAGAAAATTATCCCCAGGATAATACACCATGACTAAGTAGGTTTATACCAGGAATGCAGGGCTGGTTCAATATTGGGAAACTATTATCATAATTGACTATATCAATAACCAAATAAACAAAAATCATATGATTATCTCAATAGATGCAGAAAAAACATTTGATAAAATCCAACACCCATTCCTAGGAAAAACACTGGAGAGCATCTATTTAAAACCATCAGTAAGCATCATATGTAAGGCAGATAAATTGGAACCATCCCTAGTAAGATCAGGGTGAAATAAGGTTGGCACTATCACTCTTACTAGTCAATATTGTATTGGAAATGCTAGCTTTGGCAATAAGATATGAGAAAGAGATAAAAGGAATTAGAGTAGGTAAGGAGAAAACCAAATTATCACTTTTTGCAGATGATATGATGGTATACTTAGAGAACTCCAGAGAATCAACTAAAAAGCTATTAGAAATAATTAACAACTTTAGCAAAGTTGCAGGATACAAAATAAATCCACATAAATCATCAGCATTTTTAAACAGAATTAACAAAATTCCATTTAAAATAAAATATTTGGGAATCTACCTGCCAAGGGAAGGTCAGGAACTATACAAACAAAACTATAAAACACTTTTCACACAAATAAAGTCAGATCTAAACAATTGAGAAAATATCAAATGTTCTTGGCTTGATTGAGAAAATATAATAAAGATGACAACACTACCTAAACTAATTTTAGTGCTATAGCAATCAAACTTCCAATAAACTATTTTGCTGACTTAGAAAAAATAATTACAAAATTCATCTGGTCAAGAATCTCAAGGGCACTAACCCTTCATCTGGACTGGAATCAGTGGGAATGGCTGAATAACTTATGGTAATGAATGTAATGGAATATTAATGTTTTATAAGAAATGGCCAGCAAACTGATTTCAGAAAAGGCTGGAAATATTTACATGAACTAATATTAAAAGAAGTGAGTAGAACCAAGAGAACATTGTACACAGCAATAAAAAGATTATGTGATGATCAACTGTAATGAACTTCACTCTTCAATAATGAGGTGATTGAAAGCAATTCAATAGATTTGTGATGGAAAGAGCCATAGACATTCAGAGAACTACAGAGATTGAATATGGATCAAAGATGTTGCTGTTTGCTGCTCTTTTTTTTCTCATTTTTTTCCTTTTGATTTGATTTTTCTTGTGCAGTGCGATGAATATGGAAATATGTTTAGAAGAACTGTACATGTTTAATGTGTATTGGATTGCTTGATGTCTAGGAGTGGAGGGAATTGTCAAGGCTGCTCAAGAGACCTGGATATTACTAACATGAGGTTGGCTTTGTGCTTTATATTGGCTTAAGTAACATTCATTGTTCATATTCTATGACCAAACATCTAGGTTCATATTCTATGAACAAACATATTCACTAAAATAGATGTACTTGGAATTTGGATTGTAAAAGTCTGGACTAGTTCCTTGGAGGCCTCAGGATCAGCCTGAGTCAGGATAAGTAAAGTTCTTGGCTTTAGGGGAAGAAGCAGGCAAACTGACAGGAGTTTAGCAGAAGATCTCTTCTCGATTCTGGAGTCCAGAATCTCCACCTTTCTCCTCCTTGTCCTGCCACCAAATCAGTCTGGCTTGTCTCACCCCATTCTCTAATCCTTATCCCTATACACCAAACATCAAGCCAGCACCAAACAGCGAGAAGGGCCATTTTTCTAAACATATGCTAATAGAATCATTGTCCAATAAGTAATTAGCCTTAAGTGCTCAGTTGCTTAATTCAAGCACACCTTTTAAGAGTTTCAGCCCTTTACATTGGACAACTTATCCCTCTACTAAAGTAATTTTCTTCTCAGAAGTCAGGTGTTTTCTGACAATTGTTGTCAGCCTTTGTGGGTTCAAAGCAAGATACTGAAGACTTAAGAAAGCAAAGTGGGAAGAAGGAATAATGGAGAAGGAAAGGGTTCCAGGTCAATCTACTAAGGGGCACTCTACATATTTGTCTTCTCCAACTAATTGTTTGGTAGATAAGATGATCAGAAAGAATTGTACAAGCAGGAGTGTGCTGGAGTCAGCTTGAACTGAGTATTAAGAGCCAATTGTTAAATTTTGTGTGAATATTTACACCTCAGAAACTGACAGGGAACAAATCAGGGTTTGATTTATTATTTTTCTAGACTTTAGTGATAGAAAACTGTTAATATTGCAAACTAAACTTAAGAAGTATGCTGCATACATCTTCCCTCCTTCACAAAGAATTACCAGCATACTCCAACCCATTAAGCATTGTCAAGCTGACAATTTTACCCTCTTTCAGATTCTGTCTCCTTCATACATTCATTTAGGCTTTTGGCCTTCTATTTTTTCTCCAAACATGACATTGGAGTTTCTACTTATGTTTCTTTACACATAGAACACCCATGTTTGAAATACATTCACTCTGCTTCATAACTTCCATCTAAGTATAGCTTGGGTTTTACCTCCCACAAGAGATCTTTCTTTATACTTACTAGCTAGTTATTAGTATTCTCTATGTCTTGCAATGAATTTGTATTACTTTCTGTATTTTTTTATTTACATATGTGGGTACATGTCTTATTCCTCTAGTAAAACAGAAGCTCCTTCAGGCTGTTCAAGTCTTTATATCCCTACCGACAAGCACTGTGTTTGTTGAAATGAATCCAATACCATTAAATTTGTGAATGTGTCTGGGATCCATGGAGAGCCATTGATTTCTAACAAGAAGTTCTTATGAAGTTTTCTGCCACAAGCAGTGCAGTTCTTTAAAACCTTGATGGACCAAGATGGTTTTTACCACCTCCAGTATCCAAACTTTCCCCACCAGCACAGAGAATACTAAGGACTTAAAAGTGGTTTGGGGGCTCCCACTAGGACCAGTTGGAATATACTAACTAGTCCTCTAAGGTTAGTGTCTTGATTTTTTTCTTAATCTACCTATTTCAGAAGATAAAATGTGATTCAACTGAAGGAATCATATAATCATACATTCAGAGTTGGAAGGAACCTTATAGAAAAGCTAATTCAATTCCCTCATCTTACAGGTAAGGACTCTGAAACCTAGATATTAAATACTTTGCCCAAAGTCATAATTCAAATACACGTTCCCAGCCTATAAAACAAGAATTCCTTCCACTGCACTCAAAAGTAAATACTTTCAAATTAAATAAATTTTAATTTACAGATCCAAGCAATGTATACTTCCTGAACATAACAGATAAATTGAGATTTCAAACAATAATTTCTTTTGGCTTTAGTGTATTTTGAATTAGTGAAAAATCCCAGTTTTGATAAATAACACTACCACTTAAGAAGGAATTATTAAATTGAGGGGAAAGGAGGGAAAGAAAACATAAAGGAGCCTAAAAGAGTTGGAAATGAACAAATTTTAAACCTCTTAGGAAGTGTGAATAATCATTATACTTAGCATCTTTTCATTTTTAAAGTTCTCTACAAGTTAAAATAAATAAATCTCAACATTATTTTAATAATACCATCCGGTATTATTGTATTAATAATGTATTAATGATGTCTTA
Organism: Sminthopsis crassicaudata; assembly: GCF_048593235.1. NCBI lineage: Eukaryota > Metazoa > Chordata > Mammalia > Dasyuromorphia > Dasyuridae > Sminthopsis > Sminthopsis crassicaudata. The sequence continues at coordinate 209,187,114 of NC_133621.1, forward strand.
GTAATACATCATACCTTTTATTCATGGGTCTCAAAGCATGTTATAAATGTTATAAAGAGGCTACCCATGTTAAAGCTGAAAAACTCTGGGAGTCACAGAGACTCGGTGTGAATAAGGAAAACTTACTGGATCTCATATGTCATAGAGCTCATCCATACCTTCATTCCCCATTATTACAAACCAGAGGATGGTCTGGTCAAACATCCCAAATTAGACTAAAGTGGTGATATGGGACCAATTTTAGACAGAGCTATGAAGTAAGTGGAGTTTGTATTCATGGGTCCTTTATAAAAACAGCCCTTTTGAGTACCAAATGCTTTCCAACATTGCTGGACAGTTCCTCCCAATCCAGGGATGAAATGAAGGGAATTACTGGCAAGGGGCTAGAGCTAGTCCTCCATACATGGCAAGGAAGGCCAATGATTACAGTGATCAATTTGTTGGGAAGACAATTACAAAGGACAATTATTAACAAGTAGCACAAATAGGCAGAAGTAGGGAATATGCATAAATTGTAGAAATAAGTCACAGTTTGAAAGGATGAGGGTCCAAAGGGACAGAATTGGTAGATGTGTTTTCTGAAAAGGTAAAAGGGTAAAAGGTTTTCTGAAATGTTAGCTTTCTAATTCAAAGCCGTGGGCTTAACAAACACACCAACACTATTTAAAGCCATACACACACACACACACACACACACACACACACACACACACACAGCCCCTTTATTTTATGCCCAATATTCAGCTATTTAGGAAATAGTCAAATTAATAAGTTAACAGATACCCAGAGACAGAATTAGAGTAGAGGTGACTGGGATTTTTGTCCATGGGGAGTAAATGTCTTGTTATCAAGACTAATTAATTAAAATAGAAAGCTACCAAGTAAAAATCCTGGAAGAATTCCTTCCTATCCCATGGTGATGTCTTCCATTAATTGAGAGTCATTCTCTTCTTAAATGTGATTTTTAGTACTTAGTTTGTCATTTCCTTTTTCAGCTCATTTTTAGAGGAGGAAACTGAGGCATAAAAGGTTATGACTTGCTCAGAGTCACATAGCGAGTTAGTGTCTGAGGCCAAATTTGAACTTATGAATGAGTCTTTGTCTGGCATGTTATTCACTGTGCCATTTAGTTGCCCCTCCTAACTATTGGAGCTGTCCAAAAGGAGAATAAGCTATTCCCAGAGGTGATGAGTTCCTCTTCCCTGAAGGTTTCTGTTCAATGATTAATACATTATAATGGGAATATGAGTACTAGATGGTCATTGAAATCCCTTCCAACTCTAAAATTCTATGATTCTGCAATTTCTCACACCCTAAAATAGTTTTCCCTTATTATTTTAGTGACTCCCATTATAGAATTATGGACTACCAGAACTTCTACATTACTTCTCTTGGTGATTTCATAGACCAACTATGACATCCCCCTTAAAATTTCTCTTCTCCCAATTCCTTCAAATGACATTCATATGACACAACTCAAGGTCCTTCACCATTCTGATTGTTCTCCTCTGAACATTCTACAGCTTATAAATGTCCTTCTTAAATGATGGAACTCAAAACTGAAAACAGTGTTCTGGATGATAACTGTTAAGGGGAGAATAATTTATGACTAACTGTTATTCAATTGTGCCCAACTCTTCATGACCATATTTGGGGTTTTCTTGGCAAAAATAAAAGTGGTTTGCCATTTCCTTCTCCAGGTCATTTTACACATGAGGAAACCGAGGCAAGCAGGGTTAAATAACTTGACCAGGGTCATTCAGTAGGTAGCACCTGATATTAGCTTTGAACTGACTATAACCTTCACATTCTCTAAATGAATGCCTCTCTTAATGTAGTTCAAAATTGCATCAATAGTTTTGTTTTTGAGCTACTGTATGATACTCTTGACTAATGCTGAATTTGTAAACTCCACTAAAACCCCCAACTTTTTTCAAAACAAATACTATCTAACTAAATTTCCTTTAGGTTGTACTTATAAAGTTCCTGGGGGTAAGGAGGGTATTATAAAATAGCTAAAATTTATTTAGCATTTGCTATCCTTCTCAACAATTAATAGCTATTTTGGTCTTCAGAACAATTCTGAGAGGTAGGTATTCTTATTACCTATCCCCTTTGAACAGATGAGGAAACTGAGGCAAAGTGAGGGAAGTGACTTGACCTGGATCACACCAATAATAAATACCTAAAACTGTATTTGAACTTAAGCCTTCCAAACTGCAGATCCAGGACTCTTATCAAGTGAAAGACTTGACATTGAGTTTCATCTTATCTTCCCAGTGTACAATCTATCAAAGAATCCTTTTTAGTTGCCAACTCTCACCCAGTATGTCAGCTGTCCCTCCCAGTTACGGGTCAACTGCCATTCTGATAAGCATCCTATCTATGCTTTTATCCAGATTAACAATAAAAATGTTAAACAGTACAGGGAAAAATACAGATCCTTGAAAACTCCACTGGAGATGTCTTGCCATGTTGACATCAAACCATAAACAACCACTCTTTAGATCCAATTATCCAAACAGTTTTTAATTCATCTGGCTGTATTACCATCAATTCTATATCTCTCCATGTTCTCCACAATTACAGTTTGAGGTAGGTAGGTAAGTAAGTAAGCAAGTAGATAGCTAGTTGGCCCACTGAATAGCCCAGGATCAAGAAGACCTAAATTCAAATTTTCAATTTCAATTTCAAACACTTACTAGATGTGTTGTTCTAAAGTTCTAAGTAAGTTATTTAACCAGTGTTTCCCTCAATTTCCTCATCACAGAAGTGGAGATAACAGTAGCACTCACTTCTCAGAATTGTTTTTAGAATCAAATAAGATAATTGTAAAGTGCTTAACACAATGCCTGACCCATGGAAGGCACTATTTATGGTATTGTTAATGATGATAACAATGAAGTCACTGTTGAGTCCATTTCAGTCATATCCAAATCTCTACAATCCCATTTGGATTTTCCTGGTAAAGATCCTGGAATGGTTTATCATTTCCTTCTCTAGCTCATTTTGTAGATGAGGAAACTGAAGAAAACAGAGTGAAGTGATTTTCCCAGTCATACAACTAGTGTCAGGTCAGATTTAAACTCAGGAAAATGAGTCTTTTTGTCTCCAGGTTCAGCAGTCTGTCTAATACCACATAGCTGCCCGAAATTATCACTAAAACAAAACAAAAGATTATTATCTGCTCGGATTATCAGAATATCAGCAGATGCTTAGTAATTGAAGTAAGTCCCCCATAACTATCACATTACATCTTTGTGGCAGGATTGTGGTGTTTTCCAAACTTTTTACCTATTTCATTTCCATTCAGGTTATCTGTAGTATGCACCAATGACAAAATCACTTCTTTTCCACACTCCTGATCTAGATTTCCATACATGAAAATACTTCTTAGTATTCAGTCCTACCCTATTACCTCTCTTTTAGTGCCCTGTGTTATTATGCCCATTTGGAACCATAGTAGAATTATGAGCTTTATCCCATCCAGTCTCTCACCTTTGTAGCCCCATTATACAGTGGGAGGAGGATCCATGGGAAGATATTATCATTCTTGGGAAAATTAGTCTTTTGGCTGAATTTAAACTAGATTGGATAAGGAAAAGAATAGAAACAAAAAGAGTAATGATAGGATTATTAAAATAATCTCAGCATAAAGTAAAAGTGACATCAGTGGAAATGAAAAAGATGAATATGACATTTTGAAGGAAAAACTTAAAAAGACATAACTCATTAGAGGAAAGATAATATGGCAAATGGATAAAGATCCAGACTTGGGGTCCAGAAATCCTGGGTTCAGGATGCCTATGATAAAAACTATATCTGTGACCTTGGGAAAATTTAGGTTACAAATGCAGGTTACTGCCCCCAGGTAATTCTGAAACATTATGGTTGGTTGATGTCCTTCCTTCTTCAAGAGGACCAAAATGACATCATTCTGAGAGGTGAATTATAGTATAACCAGCTGTGGCTGATCAGACCCATATGAGCTCAGAACACTCTGCCACATGCAAATAATGCCTACAAGCATTTGGGGTGACTTCTCTAACTTTGTGCACCTCATGGTTTTTCTGAGCTAATTCAACTCTGCTTTGTTAATCAAGCCCAGCACCTTCTCTAATGAGGATACTCCATGCAGGAAAGTCACGTGACAGTGTCCCCCATATTGTACTATCAATTCTAAGGGTCTTGAGAGACCCTGAGAGTGTCCTTGAATTGCTTTTTCTGTCTACCTTGTGGGCTCTTGCCATGGGTCAGTTCATCATAAAATAATCTCTTTTTTGGCAAATGTACACTTGGCATTTGAACAACATGACCAGCTCAATGAAGTTGCGCTCTCTGCTTTAGAGTCGGAATTCTCGGCAGCTTAGTTCTAAAAAGGATCTCAGTGTCTGGTATCTTATCCTGTCAGATGATCTTCAGAATCTTCCTGAGACAATTAAAATGGAAGCAATTCAGTTTCCTGGAATGTTTACTTCTGGGTTACTACCCCCAGGTAATTCTAAAACACTATGAGTTGTAGACAGGTGGCTGAATGTTGGTGGAGTTTTCAAAATGAGAGTTCACCACAGAGAGGAAATCAGAGGTCAAAACCTCCCCACATTCTTTAAACAAACAAAATCTTAAAGGAGATTCATAGGATTTGAGGCTAGAAGAGACCTCCCAGATCAACAAGTTCAATCCACTCACTTTATTGACATGGAAAATGTCAAGTCACTTGTTTAAGGTCACACAACCAACACAGCAGAGACCCAATATTCAAACTTAAGTGTTCCGATTCTAAATCCAGCTTTCAAACAACATTTTCTAAGAAGATCTGAGCATGAGTGACTCAGGAAATGGAAGCTTACTGATGGAAACAGGGAAGGCAGCACAATGCAGAGCTGTATTTTGTTTCCCAAACTATATTCCATGGTATCTGGATAGTCTACAATGTAAATAGAAAGCCACAAAATAAATAAATAAAAAACCCATCAATGCTAGCAACATTTTTCCTTCCAAAATACAAAACAGGAAGTTATGTGTCTATCAAAAACATTTATGTACAGCCATTTTTCTTATGAAAATAAATTTAGTTTTCTCTTATTTTGCTCCAAACATTTTCCAAATCTTCTTTATTGAAGGAGGGAGGGAAACATCCCTCCATATTAGCAACTATGGATCTTTCTCAAATACTAGTTAAGAATATTTGTTTTGGCATCTGGGGACCTGGCTTTTATCATATATTGACTGGCTTATCAAAGACTAGTCACTTAATCTCATAAGGTTTTGGTTGCAAAAATAAGTGGATTGATTGATGACACTTTCCCAAGAGGATGAGATAGCTTTCTACATTCTCTACCTTTGTTAAGTTTCTATTATTTTATCCCTAATATCTGCTCTTCTACTTTGAGATTTGCAAATAAATTTCCAGTGCACCAAAGAGATTTGCCAATTTTCCCTGTAAGACTACGGGGGCTGAGCTCTTAAAAAATCAAAACCCCATAGTCTAACCAGTTGTCACTCTTTTTTATCACTTGCTACTTTGAGGAAGTTTTTCTAGCCTAGGGATAAGCTAAAATCATTAAAAATAGCTAGTCAATAAAACAAACTTCAAAATTGTTGCAGGCCATACTATTTCTAAGTTAGGACAGCACTTATTGCCTGATTTTCTTAGCAGCCCTCATGTTTCAGCCAAGATAGGGGAGAACTCCCATGCTCTGGGTCAGGTGAATGAGTATGGAAGATGAAAAAAAAACCTCTAGGCCAGGAGTTCCTAGCTTTTTTAATGGTTAACAGACTCCCTTTAGTAATTTGGTAAAAACTATGGACTTCTCAGAGTAAAGTTTTTACATGCATAAAATAAAAAAATAGAGGATTCTAAAGTATTTTCAAAAAAAAGAAAGAAAATAAATAACTTAGACTGCAGGATAAAAACTCTTGGATCCTATTCCTTTCCCAGGTGCAGAAATCAAGAAGTAAGGCTGCCAAAATTTGGCTATCTTTAGATAAGATCAGTCTTCTTGACTGCCTTCAAATGAGAACACCATAATTTTCCACTGGATATTACATCTCAAGGGAGAAGAGTACCATGTAACAATAATAATAGCTAGCATTTTTACAGTGTGTTAAGGTTTTCAAAGCATTTTACAAATATTATTTCTTTTTATCTTCACAAAGATCTTGTCAGATAAGAGCTATTACAGAAGAAGAAACTGAGGTAACCAGAAGTTGTCAAAAGGTCAAACTGCCAGTAAATGCCTGAAGCAAGTTTGGAACTCAAGTCTTCCTGAGTCCAGAGCTAGCATGCCATTTACTACACCATCTAACTGCCTTATGTGATCATAAAGTTCTTGCAAGGATCATGGAGGTCTTCTAATAGTCCTCATTTTAGAAGTAAGAAAACTTTATAATACAGTCTTTAAATAGATATATAAATGAATGGATAGATAGACACAGACAGACAGATGATAGATAGATAGATGAGATATAAAGGTATGAGCTGACCCACAGAACGTATGGAAAGTGGTATTTCAAAAGTGATTTTACCCATCAATTGCCTCCTAGATAAAGCTAGGTTGAGTGATGGATAGAGGGTCAGAGCTCAAGTCAGGAATATCTAAATTCAAATCTGCTCTCTGAAAACCCTGGAAAATTCACTTTCATGATTTCTCCACTCTCCATGGAACCATGGAATGAGAAGGGTCTTTAGAGCATCTTGTCTAAAATTTTCATTTTTCTTATAAAGAAATTGAGTCATAGAAGATGAGAAGTTTGGCAGAAATACCTTTTCTCCTGAAGCACAGTTTTTTTTTAATTTTCATAATGTCTTTTTTATAGGTCTTTATTTTTCTCAATTTTCCAAATATATGTAAAGATAGTTTTCAAAATTCATTTCTGTAAGAGTTTGTGTTACAATTTTTTTCTATTTACCTCCCCAAAAATTCTCCCTCCCCAAAACAAATTCTATTCTCCCTCCCCAAAACAGCAAACAATCTGAAATAAGTTAAACATATACAATCCTTCTAAACATATTTCCATATTTGCCATGTTGTCTCAAGCACATTTTAATGTCACATTGAAAATTAAGTTGAAGCCTAGATTTCTTTCCTCCATGATTTCATCCTTTAGTTTTCATTGCCCCCCTTCTCCCCATAAAGGTATTCATCTATTCCTTGCAACTTCAAGTCAACATGAAGTTCTGACATTTTATTAGAAGACTATAAGCTTCATCTGTAAAGTGCAACAAGACTGGTGTCAAAGGACCCTGATTCAAACCCTCCATTTCTGCCTGCCTACTTCCTAGTTGACAATAGGCAAATCACTTATCCATCGTGGACCTTAGTTTCCTCACCTGGACAATGAGAAAATTGGCCCTTTTATATCCCTCCTGGTTCCAACATTATAAACCTATGGTTTTTTGATTGACATAAGGTTTTAGAAACACGGATTTACAGCTTAAAGAGGCTGTTGAGTCCGGCCTCAAAGTTTTACAGGTAAGGACACCGAGAGCAGGGGAGATGATGTGATTTGCCCATGATGATACAGATAATAAGAAGCGGAGGTCCCCAAACCCGACACTGTGTCATGATGTCTCTCAGTTACACCCAAGGAAAGTTAGACCAAAAATTGTGCCCATCAGCAATTTGTTTCTGTTTCACCGCTCTGGGATGCTTCTCGGGGCATTAATAGGACCTTGACAGAGGAAGCAGAGATGGTGATTTCTCTACACTCACTCGCCCACAGCCTGGCTCATGAATGAGCTCATACTTCTTCTCTTCCAGTCCAGAGCAAACCAGAAGCAAAACCTAACCATTTGTTTCCAAGGGCTTAGAGCTAAGCCCGCTGACAGAAAGCAAGTCTGAGGAGTGACAGAGCCATATGGCGAGATCAATCATCAAGCCTCGGTTGGCTCTGAGGCTGGCCATTCTCATGTCCCTTCTTTGGGGATTCTGCCAGCATTAGTACTAGAGAAACAATATGGCATACTAGAATCAGAGCTCAATGAATCATTCATTTAGCAAATTTTGATAAAGTGCCTACTATGTGCCAGGAGCTTTGCTAGCACTGGAGGTAGAAAGGCAAAGAATGAAGCAATCTCTACTGAAAAGTTGCTTATGTGAGAAATGTCCAGCACATTATTATATGCATGGATATTATATATCATGGTATGCATGTGTGTGTACATATAAGTATATACAAAACAAATAAAGAAAATGAACACAGATAAATAAAAAGTATTTATCTATATTTAAATAAATATAATGTATTATACATATATATAAATTAAATAAACAATATAATCTTTAAATAGAGATATGAATGAATGGATAGATAGATAGATAGATAGACAGACAGACAGACAGACAGATGATAGATACATAGATAGGTAGAAAATGAGATTTAAAGGTGTGAACTGACCCATAGAATTTATGGAAAGGAGGATTTCAGAGATAATTTTATTCATCGATTGCCTCCTAGATAAAGCTAGGTAGGGTGGTGGATAGAGAGCCAGGTCTCAAGTTAGGAATGTCTAAATTCAAATCTGGCTTAGATACTTACTAACCTGGGAAATTCATTTAATTTTTGTTTCTCTTATTTTCCTCAACTAAATGGTAAGACTTATACCTCCCAAAGTTGTTGTGAGGATCAAATCAGACAAGTGTAAAATGCTTAGAACAGTGCTTGATGCTCAGTAAATGCTTATTTCCTTCCTTTGCTCCTTCTTTCCTTCCTTCCTTTCTTTCTTCCTTCCTCCATTCCTTTTTTCCTTCCTTCCTTCTTTCCTTCTTAAAACTCTAAAACACTTTAATTTAATAAATAATAAAATTTTAAAATAAACTAAATGAATGAATTTAAATAAAATACAAATAATGAAACAAATTTAAAAATGTTTTAATTAAAAGACAGCTTGGAAGGAAGGACACCAGCATTTGAAAGGATCAGAAAAGATTTCTTCAATCTTAAAGAAAGTGTAGCCTTAGGTGAGGCTTAAGTAAAGAGACCATGTGTCCTGGAGCTAAAGGATGATCGGTGTGAGGATATAGAGATGAGGGATAATAGTGTTAAGTTTAGGGAAGAGAGATAAGGCCATGTTGTCAAGATCACAGAATGATGAAGGGGAACTGAAGCTGAAATAGTAGTTTGGAGCAAAGTTGTACAGGATTTTTAATTCAGAATGAATGAACAAGTTGTGGCATATGATTGTAATGGAATACTATTGTGCTGTAAGAAATTATGAGGAGGATAGTTTCAGAAAAATATGGGAAGAACTATATGAACTGATGCAAAGTGAAGTGAACAGGACCAGGAGAACACTGCACATAGTAACAGCAATGCTATTGTGATGATCAACTGTGAAAGATGTAGCTACTTTGATCAATATAATGATCCAAGATAATTTCAAATGACACATGCTGAAAAATGATGTCCATTTCCGGAGATAAAACTGATGAGCTCTAAAATCAAACTGAAATAGAATTTTCTTACTTCCTTTATTCATTTTGATTTTTTTAAATAATATAACTAATAAGGAAATATATTTTGCCCAATTTCACATATATAATTGATAACATATTGTTTGCCTTCTCATGGGCGCAGGAAGGATATAAGGGATGGAACTGGAAAAAATATTTTAAGTTAAAAAAAGTTAATAATAATTTTAAAATAATAAAAATAAGTAAATAATAATTCTTTGAAACTGTGTTAGGTTTTTTGCTTTTTAATTCTAGAGGTAATAGGAGCTGGCAGTGTTTATAGAGTAAAAGAATAACATGGTAAGGTCTGAACTAAAGGAAAATGACTTTGGCTAGAATGTGAGTACAGTAGGATGGATTGTACTTACTACTTGCTACTCCTTATTTTTTCAGATCCTGTTTTTATTATTGTTTACTAATTATGTGTCCATAGGCAGATGACAACTTCCCTGGACTTTTTTCTTTATCTCTAAAATGAGGATAATAATCCTTGTCTTAAGTATTTCACATGATTGTTGTGTTTAAAAAAAAAGTTCTATAAATGTGACTTGTAATCAGTTTTATAGTTAAGCAATTGTATAGTATAGCATAATTTATAATAACAGAGTTGCAGAGTTGCATAGTAGTTGATTTTATAGCTAATAATTGTAAAAGACAGCAATATGTGTAGGAGATGAAGAGCTAGCATGGAGTCAGGAAGACTGGCTACAGGAGGAACTTTCTCAAACATAATGCATTGTAGAATCAAATTTGGATATGAGGTGGGTCTGTCTTGGGCATTACCCAAGAATATTTAGTCACTAAAATACCAAAAGACTTCAGATTTAGCTAGTTTCCCCTATATGGTAATGCTCTGACACAAAAGCTAAAGATAAACTTTTGACAAGTGCCAAGGTATTTCTAATACAATACAGCAGATTCACAGGCCTGTAGCATATAAAGTTTTACTAAAAAACAACAACAACAACAACAACAACAAAACTCTGAAACATTGGGTGAGGGAAGAAGGAAATAAGCATTTAAAAAAAATTATCTATTATACTGAGCAGCTAGATATTATAGTATATGGAATACCCAGCCTGGAATTTGGAGAATTTAAGTTCAAATCCAGCCTCCAATCACTTACTATGTGACTTGACCAAGTCATTTAACCCTGTGCGCCTCAGTTTCCTTGTCTGTAAAAATGAGCTGGAAAAGGAAATGACAAATCATGTCTTTTCCATGAAATACCAAATGATGTCATAAAGAGTAGGACATGACTTAACAACAACAAAACTTATGTACAAGGCACTAGGGTTTATAAATATTATCTCATTTGATCTCAAAACAACCCTGTGAGGAAGATGATATAATTATCCCAATTTTACAGTTGAGAAAACTGAGACAAATACATAATAAGCATAAAGCCAGATTTGAACTAAGGTTTTCATGACTCCAGCACTCAATCCACGGTACCACCTAGTTCATTTTAGGAGGGTTTGTGGGTTAACGCACATCTGAAGTCCTGCTTTCCATACATTTACATTGTGTCTGGGAACTTCAAGACCAAAAGTATACATACAAATTGGAAAGAGTTTGAAGAAAGCAGTAAAAATGACTAAGAGAGCATAGAAACTGATGAGGAGAAATTAAAGGAACTAAAAAAAAAAGTATAACCAGAACTATGTAAAAACTTGAAAGGAATACATAGGGTAGGAAAAACATCTATTGGAGTCTTGCCATGTAGGCTAGCTAGTTTTTCTCTAAAAGATGGGGAGTAAATTCTTGCCTGACCTATAGATGTGGCTCTTCAATTGCCTAAGGAATAAAAAATTCAGTATTCCCTACCCAGCCCCCAAGTTCTTGCCAATATGGGCCCTCATGTAGATGTTCAGCTCAGTGCTGAATAATTATTCTTTCTACCAAGGATGAGGGTCTTGCAAATATATGAAACTTCAACCCCAGTTACATGCTCCCATGAAAAGTCCTCAGACTTAATGGATGTTGCACTGCCCTGCAAGTCAACACACTCGTCAGACCTGAAATGTTTCTATATGAAATGAGAGGGGCTGCATCTCCCTCAACCTCGGCAGTATCCTTGCTAAATATCTTTTCCATGCTTTTTGTTGTTTCATCATTTTTCAGTTGCAAACCTTTTCGATGTTTTCTTGGCAAAGATCCAAGATTTCCTTCTCTAGCTCATTTCACAGATAAAGAAATTGAGGTAAAAAGGGTGAAATAGTGGATCATACAGTGAGTGTCTGAGGCTAGATCTGAACTCAGGAAGAGGAGTCATCCTGACCCCAGCTTCATCACTCTATCCGCTGTGCCACCCAACTGCCCCATGCCTTCCCCCCATGCTACTGTTTTCTTTTTTGGTTTGTTTTTTAATGGCTTAGCTTTAAATGATTAAATATTTACAAGTGGAAGGATTTCATTCAATCCTAAAAATGAACATTGATCCAACCCAACTTTGGCTTAACCCATAAAAATATGAGTATTTGAAAAATACTAATGCTGAAGAGAAAAATCATTTTATTTGATATCAAAAAACATAGGCAAAGGTTCTGAAATGAACAAAATAGAAAAATAAGAGGTATTCGTTTATAGTAGTATGTCTCTGCATTAAGAGATCACTGGTAACTAGGGTGAGCAGCTTCTGTTGGTTAATTAGATTATTCAATGTGTAATGACATCAGAAGCCAGATTGCAAAGTGGAGGGGGTAGGGAGGGGGGAAGAGTGGCAAGAGAAGAACCAGAAGTAATGAGAGTAGAAATTTTTTTTCTTAGGATTTCAGATAAGAAAGAAAGTGTGTTTGGGGGTAAGGAGGGATGAGAAAACCCAGAGTAGGAATGCTTACCTGGGAAAGTGCTGAGGGATGGGGAGACTGGATGTCAAGATAAGGTTGAAGAAAAGATCCAGAAAGAGTAAAGGAGATGAAATTATAAGAAGTTATGATTACAGTATCATTCATCTCTCGGATACCTCTCTATGATCAAATCATAGATTCAGCATCAGAAGAATCTTCAGAGGTCATAGAGTCTAAGCCTTTGATCTTATAGATGAGAATTCTGAGTAAATAGAACATTGGGTCTGAAGTCAGAGTTCAAACCTAGCCTCAAATGCTTCCTAGCTGTGTGATCCTGCGCAAATCACTTAACCCTCTTTGCCTCAGTTTCCTTATCTGTAAAATGGGGATAGTAATAAGATCCACCCAAGTTGTGAAGATCAAATGAAATAATAATTACAAAATATTTAGCACAATATCTGGCATTAGTAAACACTGTACAAAAATTAGATATTATTATTATTATTGCCTAGAATCATATAGCTATTTTGTCTGAGGCAGAATTTGTCTTCCTTTTTTTTTTCTTTTTAGGATCTAAGCAAGTGGGAAAATATCTTTTCTTTAGCTTTTTATTTTTAAAATACATGCATAGTTTTCAACATTCACCTTTGCAAAATCTTGTGTTCCAAACTTTTCTCCTTCCCTCCCCTAAATAGAAAGTAACCTAATATATACTAAACATGTGCAATTCTTCTACATAGATTTCCACAACTATCATGCTGAACAAGAAAAATCAGATCAAAAAGAAAAAAATGAGAAAGAAAACAAAAAGCAAGCAAACAACAACAAAAAAAGTGAAAATATTATATTGTAATCCACACTCAGTTCCCACACTCCTCTCTTTGGGTGCAGATGGCTCTCTCCATCACAAGTCTATTGGAACAAGTCCCATGCCTTATCCCTTAGACCACTGTTTCTGCCCAAGCTCATTTAAGAAAATGTCAAAGAACTATCTTAGCTGTATTAGGTAAAAATGAAAGACTGCTATGTCCCCCATAATATGATCTAGTAGTGAACCTACCAGAAGAGGACAAGCCTGAAACTTACTGTTTTTGTAGTTGTAAGAAGATAATTTTGGTTTTCCATTTCAATTTTTCTCACCATCAGAACCCCCACACTTTATTTAATGTAAGAATAAAATAGCAACTTCCTCATTGCAGTTTTGGGAAGGTTTCTCATTCATTTTCTATGAAACTTCTTGAAAGTTGAAAAAGTGCTGAGAACCAGTATTATTAGCACTATGCTTTATTTTTGTTGTTGTTATTTTTGTCATAAAGGAAATCTTTCCTATAATGTCACAATTTGGGCCTGAGATTAAAGCTTTCTCTTGCCTCTTTCATTATTGACTCATGTTGACTGGAACATCTTGTAGAAAAATGGGATGTAGATTGATTTTGTGATTATCTAGAAATGCTTCTCTTCAAAGGCACTCTACCCATTTAGAAGATACAATCTTGGTCCGACAATTATAAGGTAAACAATACTATTCTGTTTGCTAAGAGAATAGAGTAGTCAAACCCTCCAACTTAGCCTGGATAGTTAGTTCTAAAAATAACACAACTTTAGATGAAATAATATTGTTTCGGGATGGGAGGAACAGTTAGTTCCTTAGCAACATTGTTTTACATGAAAGAGAAAAATTTCTAGATCCAGAGCTCAAGGAATCTCCAAAAACATCTATTTTAACCCACTCATTTTACAGATGGGGAAACTGATGCCCAGGGAAGACAAATGACCCGTCAAAGATTGCAGAGGTATCATTGCAGAAGTAAGCATAAGAGTTGGAATTTATATCCTATGACTCAGCAGTTTGGGGGGGCAGTCCAAATTCAGTCCACAAATACCTTAAAGTCAGTCTGCACAGAAACCTGAAACCTGAAATTATAATAGGACTAGGCTGGAAGGAGTTGGATAGGGTTATAGGTATAGTTGACAGATTGGAGTGTGGAGAATTAACAGCACTTAGGATAGTGCTTGATACATAGCTGCTGTATAATGTATGTTTGGTGACTGATTGACCAAATAATCAGAGGACTTCAGGAAATGCAGTTTAGAATGGAGATTATCTCTCTTGGACAAGAAGCAAAAAAATTCCATTCATCAAATTCAATTCTCCTGGGATCAAATGATCATAGATTCAGAGTTGGACTCATCTCAGAGTTGGGCTCATCTATCTTGTCTAACCTCCTCACTTTACAAATGAGAAAAAAATCAAAGAGATTAATGACTTGCTCAAAGTCACATAGCTCATATGCAATTTAAAGGAATTCAAATCTTGGTCCTCAGATTCCATAGCCACATGGGAAAACTTATTACTTTTTTTCTCCCCAGGAATTCTCGAACTTTTGTATTTTGTACTTTTGTATTTTGGAATTGGAGAGAATCTTTAAAATTATCTAGTGCAACTTTATTATTATACAAGATGAGGAAACTGAAGCTCATAGGGTAGGGAAATCATTTGACTAAGATTATATATTAGCAGAGACCATACCTGTGTGCTCACATTCAAAATTCATCTCAAATCAACAAATGTTTACTAAACTTAAAGGAATTATTCAGAGCAATGAAAATATAATGATAAAAATAAAAGTATCCCTGTCCTCAAATTTTATATTTTATATTTTGTTGGGATGATATAAAAGTAAAATAAGATCAAAGGGTAGTGAATATTAGTACCTGGCAAAGGAGGGGAAAGGGAAAGAGGAAACATCTCAGAAAGACTTCTTGCAGGAAGTGATTAGCCTTGAAAAAAGCTAGAAATTCTAGGATGCTGAGGCGAGATGGGAGTGCATTCCAGACATGGAGACAGAAAATGGAATGTGTTGTTTGGGGAATAGACTGAAGCATGGAATGGGAAATAATGTGAAGTAAGATTGGTAAGACTGTGGATAACTTTGAATGGTTTGCATTTTTGTTCTGGAGAAAAAATGTGGAGTAGGGGGAGTCTTTCTTTTCCCATCATTAATCTGTTTTTCAGAGCTAAGGAGGATGCTTATTCAGGAGAGACGGACAACAGAGACAGGGAGAAAAGTACTGAGCTCTATAGAAACATGTGGAGAAGAGAAGAGGATTGGAGGTAGGGAATGTAATTGATTAAAATTGAAACCTGAGATTCAGGGATCAAACTCCTAAATCCAAGCTCTTAAAGATGCCAAAGGAATAGAAAATCCAAAGGAGAATGATTTTGAACTTTCAGGAGCTCAACTAAAAGTTTAAAAGACCTATTTTGCTTTTGGTTTTTTTTTTCTATTCTTTTCCTTTATGTTCCAAAGCAGTTGATAAAAAATTCAAGTTATTGCTTCCATTTGTGAAGCAAGTAGTGTTACTAGTGAAAAGGGTTTGACTCTTATTAATCAACTGATATATAAATTATTTAGCATCTCTATGGGAATGTGATAGCCCAAGAAAAGAAAAAAAAAACCAGAATTGAGCTGAGTATGTTGAATGTGTCATTGGAAGACATTATAAGAACCCAATTTCAGAACAAATTTTTGTAATATATTAATGACATTGTGAAACAATATTGGCTATTTTATATGGTGTATTCTTTTATATATATATGTGTGTATATATATATAGATATATATATAGATATAACAATACGTGGACATGACAACTTGCAAAGACTGAAGAAAGAGAAAGCAGGAGGGATGGATGGCATTTGGAAGGAAAAAGAAAGGACTAGAGATTTTGATCTCAAACAAAAAATAGTCTCAAGATGGAAGAACATTAGGGATTTGTGTCTTAGCTACTATTGGAGAAAGTTCAAACAAAAGAAAAAGCACCTCACTTTCTACTTTTTTGAGTGGAAAAGAACAGTGAACTAAGGACAGATTGAGCAGGGGATGCAGAGTAAAGGAAGTTAGCTTAAGAGTTCTGATATTCAGCATCAAGACTGGAATAAACAGACTTCTTTGGGAGCAATGGTTATTTATGAAATAGATTCTCTTTAGTTTTGATTCTTCACTGAATAAAATTTTCTTCTAATTTATTGTATATTGTATACTTACAAAGCATAAATATAACTTCAGCATATGCTAGCTGGGTGGTATCATGAAGAAATTTTCCCAGGTTTCTGGGTGGAGACTATAAACCAAGAAAATGATGTAGTGCCCGGGACCACACCTCAATTTACCACAATCATGTTCCATTATATTCATCTGCCACAATTTATTCAACCATTTCTCAAGTGATGGGCAATCCATTTCCTTCTAGGTCTTTACTACTGAAAAAAACTGCTACACATATTTTTGTACATATATAGAAATTTCCCCTCCTTAGATATATGTCTTGTTGTAGTACAACCAAGAGGAATGAACATTTTGTCCATTTTTTCATAATTCCAAATAGTTTTCCAAAATTAGTGGACCAATTTCATAGCTCCATCAAGAATTCATCAGTGCTCCTATCTCCCTACAGCTCCTCCAACATTTACTACTTTCTCCTTTGTTATCTTTGTCAATCTGATGAACCGTCAGAGTCGTTATAATTTGTGGTCATTTTAATACAGTTGTGACAGAATGAATTGCTTCTTTTGAAAACTCTATACTCCTTATTTTACACATAGCACTTCATAGGTATTTAGAAAGGATCTCTATGGATCTGCATCTCCTAAAATCATAGTGCATAAGTACCTACCAATGTTTTTCATTTTAATAGTCAACCAGATGTTCAACGAAATAGTTCAATGAAAAAACTTTAATGATATAAATCATTTTTTGGAAAACATAGCAACAAAAATTTCTCCTTCCCATAAAACAAGTACAACTATATGTGCATATGACATTAATGCAAGGACACATGTTTTGATATAGGAGATATATGTGACAAGTGCACATATGAAAAGACACATGTGTGAGAAATGCATGTGATCAAGGACCATTGTGGAGGAGCCTAGGAAACATGTGAACAGAGTGCATATGAGAAAAGACAACCCTCACTTTTGATCATGGTATTTTTATCAAGCCTCTTCTCTTTTAGTCTCAGTTTCTGCTTGATGCTAAAGAGATCCCATTCAGGGCATACAAATATAAAGAGCAATCAATAGGGACGTCCCCCATTGCCTCACTTACCCAGTTTCCATCCAAGGCATTCAAGGGAGAAGAGAGACATGGCTGCTCAAATTGATTGAATGAGTAAGAATTACCACTATAATAATTCAAGTAAAATGGAGGGATTTGGAATATCACATACATGCCATTGCATCCTAAGGAGTTATGAACTCTAATAACACAGTATTAGCATTGGATGTACTAAAATGGCAGTATTATTACCATACACTCTTTTTACCCATAAGATTTTAGAGCCAACTTAAAGCTCAGCTCTCCTATAATTAAAATGGGATGGCTTTAAAAGCAAGGACTGCTTCATTTTTTCTACCTTTTCCCCAATGTTCTACATCTGATTAGTGCTTAATATATATGTTTTCCTTGATTTATGCATTTACCAAAACTTGTGGTCTCTAGCACTACATGCTGCTCTGCTTTAGTCTCTTCCATGTACTATTCTACTGAGACCCTGCTGAAATGGATGCTTCTCATCAAAGGCAATTTAACTGAAAGCTTATTGTCTACTGATTTCTGTTTCTGCATTAGCTAAAATTTTTGGTTACCTCTCCCTCTAGGAAAGAGTGAATGGTCCCATATTCTTTTACCTTAAACTATATATAGACTATAAGCTTTTCCTAGCTCTTAAAAAAAGAAAAACCTTTCTCAAGAACCAGCAAAAGGCTACTATGAACTCCTCATCTGGTCAGCAAGAGCTTATCAAGTTCAGGCTCTAAGATGCATCTTTCTACCTAGTGCATTGCTTTCAAGATTAATCTTTCTTTAGATTTAACTTCCTAATTACTAGATTTTCATTCAGGCCCCTTTCCCTGCTTTCCAGTTTCCCTTTATGGATTGTCTTTTTCCTTTAGAATGTAAGCTCCTTGAGGGCAAGAACAATTTTCCTTATTTTTCATTTATATCTCAAATGCTCAGCACAGTGCCTGGCAAATAATAAGTACTTAATAAATAAGCACATTCTTGCTTATGAACTTGAATTGGAAAATACTGCATCTTACTTTCAATCATTTATAGTTAAAATTTAATGTTTCCTTCAATTATGAATTCAGGCCAACAAATACTATTCTGAGAAATGATCTGCAGATTTTACCAGATTGCCAAGGGAGTCCATAACACACACACACACACACACACACACACACACACAAAAAGGTTAAGAACTCTTGCTATAAAGAACTAGAGAGAACAGAGTCTCATACTTCCATATTATGAATATTTTCTTCAAGAAAAAAATTGGGAGATGTTAGGCATGGCAAAAATCAAACCTACATGAAGTGAAATTTGTTATATTTTTAAAGGCATACGAAAATCATTCCTAAACCATCAGACTTATTACAGGAAAAAGAAAAAAGAAAAAAGAAAACAAAACTATGTGAATAAATTAAAATGATTTTTAAATGTCATTTAATGGTAGTCCAATATAACTTATTTAAACAAACTATTAAAGCCCCTCAAAGATTAAATGGATGGAGAAAAAGATATTAACACTAATTATAACAATTTTATACAAAATTTAGCCAATATAAATCAATTACCATAATAAGGAGACAAAATCACCACAGCCAGTAACCACTTGATCTCCTTACCAGTAACAGGGATATGCCAAACTACAGCCATAATTGAGAATGTAAACTCATTATAAAATCTTACAGAGAAGGATGGTAGAAGATTATGAGCAAAACTGCCTCATAAAACATTGAGAAGCCATAAAAGGAAAAACAATGAAAGGAAAACAGTAAAAGATCCAAATAAGGAAAATTATCCCAAGGGCATTTAATTTTGAGACTGAAATAAGGACAATAAACATGAAAATGGGAAGAAAAAAATTTTCAAGATTTTTACAATAAACTTTTTTCATGATCAAGATCAATGTAGTCAGCATCTAATGTTACAATCCCAGAGGTGTGCTTTGAAGAAATAGAAATGTTTCTCAGGATAAAAAGGTGGCAAAAGCAGCTTGTCTAGATTTAGTATAAGAGGAGAAGGAGGAGAATGGATTTTTCCCATTTGAAATAGATAATTAACTCCCAATGGTCACTTTATGAAGTAATTTGAATGGAGGAGCCAAGTTCATTGGTTGAGTTCAGGTTGTTTTGTGGAGAAGACCTTTGGGGTAGGAGGAATGAAGGAAGAGATGACTCTCACCTCCTTACCCCACTTCATTAGCCATGACAGCTAGCAGCAGAGAGGGGGACCAGGATGAATGTTCGTTGGTTTGAAAGTTCTAGGCATAAGCAAGGGGGCAGACGCAAATTCCAGATGGGCATGAATACTGGAAGGAGAAAAGCAACTCCAAGGGATGGAACTCTTGTTAGCCTAGAACACAATTGGCTATGGAGAGGAACAGAACTAAGAAGCAACCAGGAGCCCTGTACAATCAAGAGGCTGAGCCCAGGGAGAGTTCTAGGAGGAGCAAGGGTTCAAGGTCCAGCAATCAATCAATGAATATTTATTGACCACCATGTGCTAAGCAGCTATTCTTTGGCAGAGATAAGCCTCCTTACTATCATCCTATTTTACTCACAGATACTGTGTGTGCTTGTGGAAGAATACAACTCAGGCTTATATAAATATAGGTACTGCTTTTATTCTTTTATTTTATTTTTATTCTTTGAAAATGATTTTGCTAAGAACTAATGGTGAACAATCAGCTAGAAAACACCATTAGTTCTTAGCAAAATCACAAGATTGGTAAGATCACATCTTTAATATAATAAAATTGACAGAAAGATGTAAGGAAAAAAGATACCATTTTCTTTATTGTTGATAGACTATAAAAAGCTTTTGACTCACTAAAGAAAAATGCCTCTGTGAAGGTTTTTCTCCTACAATGTGTTTAATATGTATATGGAAAAATTACATAAAATTCCTTTAAAAATGCAATAAAAAGTCAGTAACTTTATTTTTATTATTTTATTCATTTTAATTAATATAACATGAATATTAATATTAAGTGAAGCATAAACTAAGTATGTAAGGCTTAATAAGCTTAAAATTGCACCAAGACTTTTGGGCCATTCTGCATTGCTCACCAAAACTCTATCATTCATGGTAGAGATTCAGTATAAAGTTTTAGTTGGAGAGAGAGACTGCCTGGAAATAGTGAGATTCTGTCAGTGTTCCTGTTTGCACATGACATTGTGCTAATTGCATCCATCCCCAGAACATTGCAGAAACTCCTAAATGAGATCCATAATTGCTCATAAGTGTTTGGTCTAACTTTCCAAAGAGGAAAAAAACAAGGTATGTGTGTATATGTGCGTGTGTGTGTGTGTGTGTGTGTGTGTGTGTGTGTGTAAGGAGGGAGAAAGTGATCCTTCACACAAATAAGATTTCACTTGTGACATGAGGAACTATCATTGTGTGTAGCTTGAAGAGAGAGAAAATATATAGCTCTAGTCTCTTTCTCCCCCACCCATATCTAAGGGAGATTTTTACTTTCCAGGACAGGAAGCAGGACCTTGAAGCCAGAAGCTACCACTTTCTCCCCAGAAAAGGGAGGGTACTAGGCTAAAAGGATGTCTTAAATCCCTTAAATTTTATTAGTCTTTTGGGATATGACTGACTTCCATTTAACTTCTGATAGCTTTGTCATTTGAGGGGAGGGGATGATTAGGGGTATTCCAAACTGTATATCCAATATTTTGACTCCTAATACTGGTTCTACCATGAACACATATAATAAATAGCAAAGAAGCCCATTTCCAAATTGGAGCCAAATGAAAATCAGAGAAGGTATACACAAAGGAGAATAGTATACCAAACAATAGAGAGTGAAGGAGCTGTCTCCATTGGGAATGAAATAACTCAGATCAACCATGAGAGGTCTTTGGATCTTACCTAAAGGGAAACCCTCTGAGTATTCAGACTGGGAATAGAGACATGATAAAGACTGCCCATGTCTTCCCAGAATCTTCTTTAGCCACCTGAAGTAGGATGAACTTCCTCCATCTTTTCTCTCAAAGCTATAAACCAGGAGAAGTCAAAGAAATTCAATGATAAAAAAGATTGGAAATTTGATAAGTTCCCAAAGGAAGAACTCCCACTTGAAAGGTTCCCAAAGGGGATTTGCCTGAGAACTGAAGCTTTTCATCTCTCCACAATTCCATCCCACCTTCATGCAAGTCATGTATGTATATGTATATGTATTATCCTGGGCTTCATCAAGTGGCACTGGCATGCAGAGTAAGGAAAGTGATAATAAAGTGATAATATCACTATTTTCTGCTCTAATTAGAAAATATCTATTTCTGCTCTAGATAAAACATGTTCAGTTCTAGGTGCTATAATTTTTTAATTATTTAAAAAACAAAACAATGATAAGCTGAAATTAGTCCAGAAGGAGATAATTAAAATAGTGAAAACAATAAAAATCATGCTATATGAGAATCCGTTGTAGGATTGGTGATGTTTATCCTGGATAAAAGGTCATGAAGGAGGGGACAGAAGCCAGATAGCCATGTTTAAGCAAATTATAGGGCTGACCTCTGAAAGAAGAATTTAATTTGTCAATTACTCAATAAAAAATATTTTAAAATGCTATATGCTAGACACTGTGCCAAATACTAGGGATATGAAGAAAAAACAGCACCCCTCCCTCTCAAGGAACTCACAATCTAATGAGAGAAATTCACTGCTCTGGTTGACTTCAGAGGATAGAACTAAGGTTGAAGTCTCAGAGATGCAAATGTGGATTTGATACAAGAAAAGGCTTTCTGACAATTAAGCAATACAGGCTCTCTTTGTTACTTGTAGGTTTCTTTTCACTGAAAATGTCTAAGATGTTAAATGACAACTTATCAGTGCTGTCAGAGAGTATTTTTGTTCTAATGCTAATGGATTTGATGACCTCAGAATTCCATTCCAATCTTCAACTCTGTGCTTTAAAGGGGGGGGGGGAAGCATCTGTGTAAGATAATTTGAAATCAGCCCTGAAAAATTTGGTAGACTTCAAGAAGTTAGAGGGAAATGTGGAGGATGCTCTAAGTGAGGAGAAATGCATGAGAAAAAGTTTCAAGACAGTATAGTATGAGACATGTTCAGAGGATGGTAAATAGAATCTGACTGTAGTTGAGAGTTGCAGGATAAATAAATAAAACTGAAAATAGATTGAGGTTAGATTATAGCAAATCCTGATACCAAGTTAAGGACTCTGGATTTTATCCAAATGGGGAAATGGTATTAGGAGCCATTGATGGTTTTTGAAGAAGGAAGTGATATAATTGGAACAGTGTCTTAGAACACTTAATTGACAGCAAAAAGATGGAAACTGTATACAAGGCACAGATGCCACAGAAAAGAGAGAACAAAATGGTTTTCTAATCAATTCTCCAACCACTGGAATTCTCTAGGACATCTTGTCTTTAAAAAATATAGTTTCTCTCCATTCTACTAGGAGATGACAGGATAGTGAAAATGGTCTCCAGCATTCTCTTCCTCCTTCTTTCCCTCCCTTTAGAACAACACCCACATATGCACAGCCTTCTGATGACTTTCTGCTAATTGAGTGTTGATGACTTCCCTTGGGTGTCATTGTGAAATATTGAGTCACACTTAGTGTTACCAACATACTCCCAGATCCTTGGATCCAAGTGAGAGAGTGGGTGGGCCACTGAATACCAGATACCCTGCTGCACACAGCCAGAACTGGGAAATAATTTTGGGTTGAGTCATTTCAAGTAGTTAACAAAAGATGTGGCTTACTGAAAAAAGAGGGGAACATTGTCTCTTTTTGGCCTTGTTGAGAATTAGTTTCTCTGGCATTAATAACTAGCCTTTATATAGTGTTTTAAGATTTCAAAATGCTTTACATATATTATCTCATTTGATCCTCCTAATAGCCACTTAAAGTGGGTGTTATTATCATTATCCTCCATTTTTACATTGAGAGGACTGAGGTATACAGACATATTAAGTGATTTTCTCAGCTAATAAGTGTCTGAGGTGGAATCTTCTAAACAAAGACAAACCCTCTTATGTATTTGTACTACTTAAGTGTTCTGAGAGTAAAGACGTGCTATAAATTCACAACATTTATTAGCTTTAGAATTGTAGACATAAACTGGGGAAAAGAACACTGGCTCTAGGGTTCAAGAACCTGAGTTCAAATCCTAAGATTAAGGTACTAGAGCTGGAAGGGAGACTTCAGAGGCAATCTGAACCAACCTACTCATTTTTCTAATGGGGAAAGTGAAATTCCCGATACATTGTAGACTATAAAAGGAAACATGATACAAAATAAAATGAAATATCTCTATAGTCAAGGGACCTGAGTTCAGATCCATCTCTCTCACTTACTGCTTTGAGCAAGTCTCAATCTCTTAATTTTCTCTTAATTTTCTCATCTGTAAAATAAAGGGGTTGAACTCAATGGTCTCAGAGATGTTTTCCATCTCTGGATTTCTGTTTCTATTTTAGGATAAACCTTTACTATAGATTCTAGTGGTGAATTTAAGAGCTTTAGAAAGATTTTCTATCATTTGCCAAGAGTGACTACGCTATTCCTTCTCTTCTCATTCTAAAGAGACAGAAGGGCTATTTAAAATACAAAGCAATTAACTACCCAACAGTACAGATCATCAGGCAGGCCATGATATGGGAAAAGTAGTTGACATCAACCAGTGGTTAAACTGCCTAAGATACAAAGAGGAAACAGAGGTGAGAGGGGAGGTAGGAAGGGGAGATATGGAGATTGGTATCTTGATGGGATGTGAGGAAGTGGATTGTTATGGAACTCTGGGGAGAGTGTACCCATTATGTAAATGACAGAAAAAAGGGAATTTTCCTTGTTGTTTGTTTTACTATACTAAAAGAGATTAATTAAATGTCTGTTTTAAATAGTGTTACTCTGATGGCACAAGGTATAGAGGACTGAGCTTAAAATAAGGAAGATTCATCTTTATAAAGTCAAATCTTTGCTTAGACACTTAATAGCTGTGTGACCTCAGGAAAGTTTTAATTTATTTGCTTCAGTTTCAAAATAAACCCAAGGAAAAGATAAACCAATCCAGTATCTTTGCTAAGAAAACTTCAAATGGAGTTACAAAAAGGCAGATGCAACTGAACAACAGCGTTTGGCAAAATCTAGATTGTTCTTTATTTTTTTTAAGGAATGTTGGAAGGAATTTGAGTTATGGTTTTGACTGGATACTGACCCAAAATATACTATATGCTCTGAATACCTTTGAATGTGTTCACAATTGAAGAAGACCATATTATAATACTTTGTTTACTCAAAATTGATCATAAAAATCTAGCACGAGAAAACAGAAAAGAGTAGTTAAGCTTGCTTCTTTGACCATGACATTCTTTAGGCTCTGAGTATTTGTTAACTCAAGTAGCTTATTAAAACTATTAAATAACAAAAAGCTCCTGTATATGGCTTTTTCAGGAGAAAAAAGATGAAAAATTATGAAACTCAAACTTCATCTATAACACAGCCTGAAATTTTGTGTCCTTTTTCTTTCTCCCTCAATTTAGTTAGAATAGAGGTCATGGGGAGAAAAGGAATTTCTCTCTTCACTTACTGTGGATGGAATTCATTTAGAACATCAAATAAAAACTATAATCTTTTAGAATTTAGAGAATCTTTCATCCTCTTATTTGAAGTTTCTAATGTGAGAAAAATGTTGTCACATTCTCTATAGGCAGCATCTCTCTAATATCTATCCAGGAAATAATGCCAAGAAAAGAATCAATATTTAAAATCTCAAGAAGTGAATAGTTACAAATAAGCTAGAGACTGCAGTCCATTGTTGCAGAGCAGTCGAATTTTTGAGTGAAATAGAATTTGAGAGCTGAGAGGAATCTTTGAATCCATCCGGTTTAACATCCTTTCCCATGCAAGAATTCAAACTTGTAGTATGAATGAAATGTATCTCTGATAGGTTGTCATTTAGATTCCACTTAAACACTTCCATTGCCTAATAGGACTCCACTCTTTTCTTGACAGTTCTGTTTATTAGAAAGTTCTCCCTCACAGTGAACATAGATTTGTTTCCCTTCCTAGCCTACATTATGAAACTACATTAAATAAGTCTGGCCCTACTCCCATATTTCATCCATTTAAATATTTTTGTAATAAAATTTAGTGTCCATTAACAAACCTAATCAAATAAACATGAAAAGCAGGGCAAATTCTAAGAATAAAATCTCTTGACTCTAAAAAGGTATAAGCAAGAGAATTTAAAAATCAGCATTCTTTTCTCTCTAGACTATCAGGTGACCTCATCAGCTCACATGGATTTAACTATCATCTCTATATGGTTGATTCCTAAATCTATATACCCAACTCTAGTCTCTGTGCTAGGATTTAATTTCACATCTCCAATTGCCTTTTGGCCTTTTCCAAGTAAATAAGCCATGGTCTTCTCAAGCTTAACATATCCAAAATAGAATCCACTTTCCCCATCACAGATACCCATCCCACCCTCTTCTGAATTTGTTTATTTCTGTTGAGGGAATCACGATTTTTCTAGTTACCCAGACTCGCAAACTCTTATTGTCCTTGACTTCTCATACTCATCCACATGTTCAATAGGTTGCCAAATCTTGTCATTCTAATTTTTTACATCAGTGTCCTTTTCACCATTCATATCACTCCTACCCTCATTCAAGTTCTCACCTTGACTGTTGCCAAAGCCTCCTTATCACTTTCCCTGCCTCAAGGATCTATGAGCTTCAATCTACAAAGCTGCCAAGGGGTTTTTTCCTAAAACATAGAATTCACTTTGTCACTTCCCTACTCAAAAAACTTCAAAAATCTCTACTTCACAAGTCAAATATAAACTCTTCTGTTGGGCATTTAACTTGGATGTCCCACAGGCATTTAAAACTCATGATGAGATAGAGCACCGGCTCTGGAGTTAGGAGGATCTGATTTCATATCCAGACTCAGACTTAACTGTGCGATGCAGAGCAAGTCACTTAACCCCAATTGCCTCCAAATAAAGAAACAAACAAAAAAAAAACCACATTAAAAATTATGGCAAAATTTATTATGTTTCCTCCACATTTCTCTTTAGAATTTACCTATAACTGTTGAAGAAGACACCACCATATTTCCAGATATCTAGGCTAACAACCTCAGGGCTCACCTCCATTCTTCCCTCTGATTCACCTCATATACCCAATCCATTGTCAGATGCTGTTGTTTTCTAGCTTTATAACATCTTTTATTCATGTCTTTTTTTTTTTTTTTTTTTGCTACTTACATAGTTCCACTCCAGTTCACCCTCATAATCCATCTCCTGGACTATTGCTGTGGTTTTAGCAGGTCTCCCTGCCTCAAGCCTCTCCCCACTTCCATTCACCCTACAAAAAACTTCCAAAATTAATTTTTGGTGAGGTAATTGGGGTTAAGTGACTTGGATCACATAGCTAGGGAAGTGTTAAACGTCTGAGGCTGGATTTGAACTTAGGTCCTCCTGACTCCAGGGTCCTTTTCTCTATCTACTGCCCTCAAAATGATTTTTCTAAAACACAAGTTAAATGTACATTTAAATATGCATTTAACATGCATATTTATATGCATTTAAATATATACATATACTCATATGTGTGTTTATACATATGTAAATGTGTTTCTTTATACTTATACATGTGTGTTTACATATATGCTCTATGCATAGTTATTTATTGTATGTTTTTTATTTTATTAGAATGTGAGCTTCTTAAGAGCAGAGTTTATTTCTGCTTTTCTTTGCATTCCCAGCATTTAACAGAGTACCTGGAATATTGCAAACAAAATTTAATTTAGTGTTTGTCAATTAACTGATTACCAAAATTTATCCTTTTCATTTCAGTCCATAATTTCAGGTTGTCAATGTTTTTTTTTTCCCCAACCCTGATTGAATCTAATCTATCAGCTATTCCAAAACATTTACTTTACACAGGCTGAAATGACTTCCCTTTAAGGAGAGCCAAGTTCTGGATTAGTTGGTTCAGTGGATCACCCAACTTCTGGGGAATCAATGTTCCTTCACTTTGGTGGCAAATACAGAGGCAGAAAGGAACAGTCTATGCTCTTACAAATATAGAGCCCCACCCTCTGCATATGATATACAAACCAAGGAATAACTGATGTTTATTGGCCAACTTCAACAAAAATCTGTCAGTGCATTGTATATTTTAACCTGAGTCTAAAGTCAAAGTGCAATTGGAAAAAATCATGTACTCATCATCAAATTCAGGTGCACCTTCTCCTTTCTTTTGTTGTGTTACAAAATGATTCCCATGTGCAAGTAGAAGATAGAAATGAAGTAATAAATAAAAGAGATATGTTCAAGCTAAAATCACTCCTTAAATTTCTATAGTATATTTTATTTTATTATGAAGTTCTATCACACTAGAAAAGCTTCAAGTATAGGCCCAACAATGAACTTCAAATCTGTGACTTGAGGACCAACCTAATGAAGGTTAGAAATTTCATCTCCAGAAATAAGGCACCTGGAACTAGAATTTAAGAGTACCTCAAATGATCAAGCACATTTTTGCAACAATTAACACTCTAGGTCCTTCTGGTGCTATGGGGTTCTATGGATAGAAGGCTGGAGTTGGAAAGTGAAGTAGAGCTGAGCTTACTGGTCTTCATCATTGAAGAAACAGACAAATTGTGGAATTCTTGAGGTCTTGAAAAACAGAAAAATACCAATGATATAGTCTTGAGGGACTGTGGTTATGGACAGTCATTTAGCCTCTCCCCAGTCTGTTCCAGAGGACAACAGATTATTTTCCAATTGGCTAAGAGTAAAATGAATCCTTGGCACTATTGAGAATTTTAAGTGGGCTTTCTATCATTGGGAACACATTTCATAGCCTGATATTATGGGAATTTGATGAAATTTCTTTGTTATAGTCATTCAACCCACTCAAAGCTGCTATTCTAGATTCTATCTATGATGGATGGTTGCTTGGGTCACAGAAAGTACACACTTCTTTTTTCTTATTTCAAAATCCAGCCAAAGAATTAGTTGTCAATCTGCAAAAGGGGAGAATAAAATTCACCAGAAAATCTAGAAATGGCTTGCCTTCTCTGTAAGTGGGCTTGGGATGAATTGTTGAATAATATTAATGAGCTGCCAACCTATTTTTCAACTCCTCTTCCCAAACAGCTAGTAAGGCATTACTGTAAGTCAGAGATTCTTTTTCCTTCAAAGTCAGAATGCATGTCATTTAACCTTCCAGTAAATGCAAAAATCAAACTGATTTTGTTACCCAGTTAGGCTAACTGCTGAGTAACCAAGACATTTTTCCAAGATTATGCTTGCTTAAATAGTGATTACTGGTATCTAATTCCCTAATCTTAATTCTTGCTCAAATAACTTGGTCATTTAGATTTTTCCTGTTCATCATAATATAGGTACGATAACAGGAATACCTGAGTAAAGAGGAAATGCATGTAATTTATTGGGAAGGTTTTGGCTATTTCATAGATAAAGCTGGAACTTTTAAAAACTCTCTGTGCATTCACTGGTATTCAAATCAAAGAAGATTTGATGTTTCCTAGAAAACTTAATTAAAAGTTGCTCATGGCTGGTGTACTACATATTTTAATCATAAGTCTAAAGTTCATGATACTACTGAAAGGAAAGCAGGTCTCTCGATAAGCTAAAATACATATTCTCCTTCCCTTGATAGTTACACAACTCACCAGCAATTCCACACAAATCAGTGTGGTGGTAGAATCATAAATTTCAAATTGAAAGTGAACTTGGAGGAATCACATCTAACCCCTTCCTTTTACAGGTGAGGGAATCCAGAAAAAAAAAAAAAGATTAAGTGATTTACCCAGGATCAACCAGTTAATTAAGGGTTTGAGTCAGGATTTAAATTCAAATGTTCCTGATTTGAAGTCTAGCAATCTAGCCACTATTCCATCTAATTTCCTATGCCATCTAATTGTCTCAATAACACATTTTTCTTCTTTATTGGCCCACAAATAGTTTAAAATAAATCATTTCAGAAATACAAAACTGATTTCTTTCATATTTTTCTTTTGTCTATTTCTTTTCATTGTCTTAAAGGCAAAAATAGAAAGATTGAATGACATCATTTATAAAATGTTGGATTATGAGTCTGAAGACTTGGATTCAAATTCTATTTCTGAAAATCACTAAATGTAGTACCTTAGACAAGGTCCTTAAACTTCTTGAAGCCTCAGGTAAACCCCTAAAATTATAAGTTGTTGATAAAGAGCAATATGTCTGTAAATTTATTAGTACATACACCTAATTAATAAGTGTTTATTAAGCATTCACTATGCATTAGACACTACTAACTTCACCAGACACAGAACATACCATGAAAAAGAAACAGTAGCCACACTCTCTTAGAGTTTACAATGGATAGCATTTCAACTCACACAAAGGCATATATGGGAATGAATGCCAAGCTGAGAAGGAGCCAGTAGTTAGTGTGACTACAGTGTAGAAGTTGTGAAGAATAATAGTGTGTAATTAGTCTGAAAAAGTAGGTTGGAGCCAGACAGAGATGAGAGAGGAAATGAGATGGAGACAAAGACATACAGAGAGAAAGAAACAGAGAGAAAGACAAAGACAAAGACAAAGAGGGAGAAGGAAAAGGAAAAGGAAAAGGAGGGAAGTGAGGAAGAAAGAGAAGAGGAAGATAATAGGAAAATGAAGAAAAAAGGGGGAGTAGAGGGATAAGGAAAGGGAAAGAGAAGAAGTGAGATCAAGAAAGAAGGAAACAGAAAAAGGAGAGGAAGAAAAAGGAGAAGGAAAAGAAGAGGAGGAAGAGAAATGGAAGAGGAAGAAAAGAAGAAGGAAGAAGAGACAAAGACAAGCAAAAGTTAAAGCCCTGTGAATAGGGGACAGGACATGGATACAAAGGGAACTGATGAGAAAAGAAATAAGACAGAAGAATGTCATATCCTGTGAAGTAGTGAGTATTCTGAGTGGTCAATAGTGTCAATGGGAGCAGAGAGGCCAAAACAGTTGATGACTAAGAAAAGACCATAGGAATTAGCAATAAAGAGATCACTAGTGACTTTGGAGTCCAGTAGTAGGGATGGAAAATAGATATCAAAAATTTGAAAAGTGAGTGGGAGGGAAGAAAGCGGAATATAGTTAGTTTTTCCCCTTTTACTTCCCTTTTTATGACTATAACGTGAAGAAAAGAGAAACAGGGAAATATCTTAATGGGATGGTAGAAGTAAGCGATGAAGGTTTTCTAAAGATGGAGGAAATCTGGAGTGTTAAAAGCATCAGGGAAAGAATCAGTGGATAGGAATGGTGACAATTAGGAATGGAGAAAGGGGACATTCTAAGAGAAAATAAAAGGAAAATGAGATATTCCTTCCACCTGAACACTATTCCAAACTTATGGAGGAGACATGCTTTTGTTTGTTTGTTCTTCTCATATGCCAAAGTCAGCTCACATGCTATATACAATAAAACTAATCAAGGTTTTGCAATGGGATAATGTACTTATGTGGAGTTCTGTGGAGCAACAGTGGCATCTAGTGATAAGTTAGTCATACTTATTCTATGTACTACTCCAGGGAGACTCAACCCTCATGGCGTGACAGGATGGTAGATTTAATCCTGAAAGACTTCTTGAAGGACATCAAATCCAGCCTCACATTCTTGAGATGTGGAAGAGACTTGTTCAACTAGAGGAATAGATCTGAACTCAGGAAGATGAGACTTTCTGACTCCAGGTCCAGAATTCTATCCACTGTATTCCATAGCTGCCAATCTCTCTATTATATGCCATATACTATATATGTTCCAAGTTAGTCCATCAATTAGCACTATATTAGGCACAGGACACACCAAAAAGGAAAAAGGTCCCTCCTCTCAAGAAGCTTATGTTCTAATGAGGAATATAACATGTAAATAGATTCAGAATAGTTGAAAGGTAGTCTCAGGGAGAACTAGGTGGTACAGTGGATTGGGTGTTAAGGCCAGAGTTCAAATCTGGTCTTAGATACATACCAGCTGTGTGACCCTAAGCAAGTAACAACTCTATTGCCTCAGTTTCCTCATCTGCAAAATGAGCCCCAAGAAAGAAATGGCAAACCACTCCAATATTTTTGCCTTGAAAAAACAAATAGGGTCATAAGGACTTGGACATGGCTGAAAAGTAACTGAAAAACAACAAACTTCTCCTTGTCTAATTGCTCCTTCTCAGTCTTTTCTAGCATATCATATCATATTTGATATGAAGACATTGGAATAACTTGAACTAGAGAAGGTGACTTGGTCAATGTACTTTAGGAAAATCAACTTGACAGCTGAATGTGATGTTAGTGAAGAGAGATTAAAAAGTAGTGAGACTAGGGAGAGGATTCTGGAAAAATGTCAGGGTAAGTCACAAAACATTCAACTCTCCAAATTTCCTTGACAAAACAAAACAAAACAAAACAAAAAATAGAACACTCAGAGGGAATGTAGAACAGAAGAAATAAATAAAAGTCAAGATATATTCTGCTAAGACAATTTAAGAAGACCCCAGGAAAGACCTGACTTCCAGGAGTGGACATTTTGCCTGAGTGAACTTGAAAACACCTCCAGACCAACTCTGCAGAATCAACAACCAACAAGCCCTGATGGCTGAGTGGAAGACAAGGATATTCCACTGACAAGGGATGCCAATATTGGTATATTGGCCAGAAAAGTTCCAAGCTGATGCTGCAGAAGGAGCTAGCACACATAGGATGAGTGCAGAAACACCAGCTGCTAACTCTGGGGATTTGACAGGAAAGCAATAATCCCTGGTTTCAGTTCCAGGGGAGAAAGGACAACTGTAGTTTGCAGCCACCCTCAAGATCCAAGGAAACAAGATCATTTGCAGGACAGTGCGGCTAAGGACCCTAGCCTTGACTTACAAGTAGACAGCAGGATCCAAAGTTGAATCCTAGGACAGACCTCAGAAAATAACTGTTAAAAGAATCTGAGACTTGGGGCATCATTCCTCATACCTCAGGACTGTAATTTGACTACAAAATAAAACAAAATAAAATAAAAATGAATAAGAAAAGGAAAAAGAATCCAACAACAGATAGCTACTATGAAGACAGAAAAGATCTAGGTTCATATTCAGAGGAAGATGAGAGAAAAAAAAAAGCCACTCCTTTTTCGATGAGAAATGTCGAAGGATCCCAAGCACAAAAAGAGTTCTTGGGTGAACCTTAAAAGAACTTTAAAAATCAAATAAGAAAGCCTGAGGAAAAATTAAGGGGAAAATAAGAGCAATCCAAGAAAATCATGAAAAGAAAATTAACCAACTTGAAATGGAGAGTTAAAAACTTAAGGAAGATCATTTCTTGAAAACTAAAATTGGTTAAAAGAAAATTAATGACATTCTAAGACAACAAGAAATAATAAAACAAAATCAAAATAATGAAAAAACAAAAGAGAATTTGAGACACTTCACCAGAAAAACTACTAATTTGGAGAACAGATCAAGAAGAAATAATATTAAAAATTATGAAGGAAAAAAAAATCTTGATACAATATTACAAGAAATTATCAAGGAATAGAGCCCTGAAGTTCTAGAATAAGAAGGTAAAGCAGAAATAGAAAAAATTCACTGATCAGATTCCAAAGGAAAACTTACAGGAATATCACATCATATCAAAATTTCTAGCTAAAGAAGAAAATATTGAAAGCAACAAGAAAAAAATTTAAATATCATGGAGCTACAATAAAGATTACACAAGTCATGGCAGCTGCTCCTATATGTTGAAGGATCATAGGTCTTGAAATACTATATTTCAAAAAGCAAAAAGAGGCGGGGGTTATGATTAAGTGTAACTTACTTAGCAAAATTAATTATAATCCTTATGGGGAGAAATGGACATTTAATGAACTGAAAATTTTCCAAGTATTTGTGAACTTAGGAGAAATTTCAACATATATAGCATTTAGGAAAAATATAAGGTAACCATGAGGTCAAATTGTTTACTTTTTATATGTGAAAATATCAGTATCCTTATGACTGTCATTATTTAGGTAGTTTGGGGGAAAAAAGCTTCATCTGAGCTGAAAATGATGAGGTGATTCTTTTAAAAAACATAAAACTGTACAAAAGGGAAACTGATATAGAAGAAGCTAGAAGGGGGAAGGTGTGTAGTGTGGAATTTTACTCTCATAGGGAATAGGCTAAAAAGGAAACAACATATATGTATATGTTTTTATATCTTAGGAAGGTATTAAAATCATCTAAATACATCTAAAGAAATAACAGTGCAAGTGGATAGGACATGGGAAAGGATAAGGGAGAGTCCTGAAGGGGGTGGGCAACTTAAGGAAGAGTGGGCAATTTAATAGGTAGAAGTAAAGCAGAGGAATGAGGAGGGATAGGAAGAGGTTGAGATGGAGGATGAGGAAAAATAAAAAGGAAGGGAAATATGCAACAAGTAATTACAGCTTAGAATATGAATGGGATAACTCATAAAATAAAAACTAATAGCAGATTAAAATTTTGAATTCAAAAATATGTTGCTTTCAGGAAATTCTATTAAAATAAGAGATATACACACAAAGATAAAATAAAGGTCAGAAGTAGAATTTATTACATTAAAAAGCAAGGATAATAATCATCATCTCTAAGTTAAAGCTGAAATAGATTTAATCAAAAGAAAAAAGGGAAATTACACTGTACATCAGTGATAATTATTTAGTATTGTTTTAGGGCATTTAAAATAACTAGACAGCATAAATAATTAAAATACTACCTGCTAAAATATAGGACACTATATGACAGGAACTATATGAACAGAACACAGGAAATATATGAATATAAATACAAAACACTTTATACAAATAAAGTCAGATCTAAATAACTGAAGTAATATTTATTGTTCACAAGTAGATAAATTTAATATAATTTTTAAATGTAATTTTACCTAATTAATCTATTTATTCACTGTCATCCCAATTAAATTAACAAATAATTGTTGTACTGAATTAGAAAAATAATAACGTTCATATAAAAGAACAAAAGGTCAGTGACTTCAAAGAAACCAGGGAGAAATAATATAAAGGAAATAGATTCAGCAATTTCAGACCTTAAACTATATTATAAGAATAGTGTTGAAGTTTAAATGGATAATTCAATTATTTTCAATTAAAATTTTCTTGAATAAATAAAATCTATAAAGCCAAGAAGAGAAGGGAGGCAGAAAATTGAGAGGGGAACTTTCATATATAATCTCTCAGATAAGATGTGATTGGATGGAATATTGCTGTAGTGTAGGAAATGAACTGGCTGATTTAGAAAAAACATGGAAAGATTTGGACTTATAAAGGAGGATGCCATCCACCTTCAGAAAAACAGATGATAAGAAGAAATAAGCATAGTATAGTCTTACATACATGTGCATGAATATGTATGTGTCTATACATGCGTATGTTTATTGATATCTATACACATGTACATATATCCATTAACTGTAGCCTTCTTTAGGATAAGAGTAAGGAGGTAGGGAAGGGAGAAGAGAAAAATAAGGTTAAAAGTTCATAAAAGAGAACTTATATGGAAGCAAAAAAAAAAAAAAGCAGAACAGGTTTGAAAATAATGTGTAATATTTATTATATACATTTTCTTGAAATGGAAATTTATTTTTTATATTGAATCCTCTCATGTTCTGGTGTATACATGGCAATTTTTCTCATTTTATATAAGTTTAAAATAATGAAATTTACAAATAAAAAGGAAATAGGGAGACTAGTTATAAAATTATTAAAATGGATTGGCTGGGGAGAGAGATGAGGGTCTAAATTAAGGTCAATGGCTACTATTTAAAGAAGCAAGGAAAGGGACAAAAAGAATTATGCTGTGAAGGTAGAGAAAAGATTTATCAGCAGATTGGATAAGTGGGGTGAATGAAAGAATAATGACACAAAAGTTGCA
The DNA here is from genome assembly GCF_048593235.1 of Sminthopsis crassicaudata. Classification (NCBI taxonomy): domain Eukaryota; kingdom Metazoa; phylum Chordata; class Mammalia; order Dasyuromorphia; family Dasyuridae; genus Sminthopsis; species Sminthopsis crassicaudata. Next base: position 209,222,340 of record NC_133621.1, read on the forward strand.
AACCTGAGTGACTAGAGGGATGGTAGTAAAATATTTAATTATAGCTAACATTTATATAGTATTTGCCATGTGCCACGAACCATGCAAAAGTGCTTTATAAGTATATTCATTTAACTTTCAAGAAAGTCTTGGGAGGTAGGTGATATTATTATCCCTATTTTACAGATGAGCAAACTGCAGCAAACAGAGTTTAATTGATTCTCCAAGGACCTCACAGCTGGTAAATGTCTGAAGCCAAATTTGCTAACTTCAGGACCAGTGCTTGAGCTAATGTACAACCTAACTGCCCTCTATATTAAAGGAAAGTTTTGAAGAGAGGAGGGTTTGGGAAACTGTGAAGAATTCATTTTTTGATATTTTGCATTTGAGATGTTTATAAAAAAAGACATCAACTTGAGATGATGAAAAGGCAGTTGATGATCTCAACTCAAGACAAATTCAGAAGAGAGAGTGGGGCTAGATTTGTAAGTCTAAGGTATTATCTATATAGAAATGATAATTGAATTCATAGAAGGCGATAAAATCACTTAGTGGGAGAATAACCAGGGAAATGAAAAGAGGGTCCAGATCAGAGTTCATGGGAACCAAACAATTTTAGAGGCAGTTGATATGAATGAAGAACCAGCAAAGGATGCTAAGAAGTCATTGTAGAACAGATAGGAGAACCACAAGCCAGTTTGATCGTCCCAAAAGGAGCGAGTAGGAGAAAGTGACCAGGTGGAAGAAATCAGGAAGGATCAGGATAAAAGAAAAGTTCTTTAGTTTTGGAAGTTAGGAGATCATCCAAAAAATATGTCTTAAGGCCAAGCCCCTCATCTGGTACCAGTGACAAGATATAGATCAGGATTAGAGACGGTCCCCATTTGTCAAGATCAAAAATTTCAAGATACTCTAGTTCTTGATAATTCTTTGAAGACAGCTAGGTGATATAATGAATCCCACTGGGGTTGGAATCAGGAAGACTTCTTTTCCTAAACTGAAATCCAGGCTTAAAACCTTACTGGCTGTGTGACTCTGGGCAAGTCACTCAATCCTGTTTGCCTCAGTTTCCTTATTTGTTAAATGAGCAGAAGAAGGAAATAGCAAACCAGTATCTTTGCCAAGAAAACCCCAAATGGGGTCACAAAACTTCAAAAATGAATGAACAACAAATCCTTTTTTCCCCTGCTTACCAAGGAAGTATATTGCTTCCCCACTCCATCTTTTTTTCCTCTCTCTTTTGGCTTTTAATCCCTATATCACTGAGATTTCTCTGCATTTCAAAAAAATTACAATTTCACAAATAATGTTTTTAATCCAAATAGAGGGTTTTTTGGTGGAACCCAAGTTTTTATAGATAAGAGATTTCTTCATTCTCAGTGGAGTTTGTTTTTTTTTAATGAGCATACTAATCATATCTGAGATAACCCTGTGTCTCTCTAGTCAATCACTGCTCCAGAACCAGACAACTGAAACTGCACTGACCAAGCATCAGTGTTGGGGACCTTTTCTCCATTAAAAGAAAATTGTCAATCACTGGGATTTAGAGAGAAGAATGAGGTTACTACCTCTTCTGGGGATTGCCAAATCTGGGGATTGCCACTCCACCTTTCCCAACAGCTGGTCATTGCTTAGCTAGCTGATGGAAACCCAACTTGAGATGCAGTAGCTTCATCTTCAGCTCTCTTGAGACCTCTGCTGGTTGTATAGAAAATAAATAAACCTCATTAGGATCCATAAATTCTCTACCTGAACTCTACTTTTCTCTACGATGTGGTAAATAGATTAGTATAAATATTACTGATGATTTAGAGAGCAATTGCTACTAACTATAGGAAATAATATGGATAGAAAAATTTGAGCTATCCCTATTTTAAGTTAGCACCTTGAATTCAAAAAGAATACTAAATTTAAGAAGTCAAAAGAGTTAAGTGCATGGGGAAAGACCTGAAGGAACTGTTGATGAAGGACACAAACCAAAGAACCTAAACTTCCAGCAATCACCACAACTTTCTCCTTCCCATCTACAGTAATTACTCCTTCTCCATCCCTGCTCCATCCTTTGCCAAACCAGTCACCTCCTCTCCACCTGGGAGAAAGACATTGCAGTAATCTTGTTTGACCCAGGGATAAATGAAAACTTGCAGTACATGTCTTGAAGCCTTAGTTTCCTCATCTGCAAAATGGGGTTAATAATTGTCAAACTGTATGCAGTCATACTATATCACGTTAAAAAGCTTTTGCACAAACAAAACTAATGCAGACAAGATTAGAAGGGAAGCAATAAACGGGAAAACATTTTTACAGTTAAAGGTTCTGATAAAGGCCTCATTTCCAAAATATATAGAGAATTGACTCTAATTTATAAAAAATCAAGCCATTCTCCAATTGATAAATGGTCAAAGGATAAGAACAGACAATTTTCAGATGAAGAAATTGAAACTATTTCTAGTAATATGAAAATGTACTCCAAATCACTATTGATCAGTGAAATTCAAATTAAGACAACTCTTGAGATACCACTACACACCTGTCAGATTGGCTAAGATAACAGGAACAAATAATGATAAATGTTGGAGGGGATGCGGGGAAAATTGGGACACTGATGCATTGTTGGTGAAATTGTGAATGCATTCAACCATTCTGGAGAGCAATTTGGAATTATGCCCAAAAAATTATCAAACGGTGCATACCCTTTTTACCCAGCAATGTTACTCCTGGGCTTATATCCCAAAGAAATACTAAAGAAGGGAAAGGGACCTGTATGTGCCAAAATGTTTGTGGCAGCCTTCTTTGTAGTGGCCAGAAATTGGAAACTGAGAGGATGCTCATCAATTGGAGAATGGCTGAATAAATTGTGATATATGAATGTTATGGAACTGGATAAGCTATCCACATATGGCTCATCAGCAGATTCATGGCTGAAGCCTTTCTCTCTTGGCATATCAGGTCATATCTTACATTTTTCCAAGCATTCTAAGTATTGAGAACCCAGAATTAACAATAGAGGAAGACTTTTATAAAAACAAAGCATCTGGGTGGTAGAGTGGATAGAGTACCTGCTCTGGAATCAGTCAGTGAGTGATTTGTCTAGGGATACTCAACTAGCAAGTATCAGAGTCAGAATTTGAACTCGAGTCTTTCTTGGTTTCATGTGCACTGTGATGCCAGTATGGAATGCCAATCATACTAGAGTTTGGGTAGTAGGTTTCTTTTTTTGTTTGTTTGTTTTACTTTAGAACTAGCAGGAAATCTAATATGGCATATTATTCAAGGAAATTAGTATACGATCATAGATTTAAACTTGGAAGAAATATCTAATTCAATCTCAAATGAGGAATCCATGGCCTTGAGAGATTAAGTGACTTGCATGTTTTAAGAGTGAACAGATTAAGTGAGATTAGAAACCAGACCTTCGGAGTACAAGTCTAGCTTCACTTCAGCCTGCTACAATCAATGCTAGTGCCATGAAAAAGCTCCAGATGTTCCTTTGACTAGTATGAATGCTCAACAATCCCACTACCCATACCCCACTTCAATCTTCCCAATGTCATTGTGGTCTTTGGATTTAAGCTTGACCATAGCCTAAATGTTCATGACATTTCATCATTAGCAACTGAATCCTTTCAGAAATAGAAAAATAATTTATGCAATAAAAACATTACAAACATATCTTTGAAAGACCTAGGAACTCAGTTCAACACAATGGCCAGAGTTTCAGAAGATCCGTGATGAAACATTATCTACCTCCTGACAGAGTCCATTGCCATGGATTCAGACTGCAGAAAGAGTGATTTATTTTTTGATATGGCCAAAGAGGGAATTAGTTTTGCTGAACTATTAATATGTTGTCTGCATTAGTTTTGTTTGTACAAAAGCTTTTTAACTTGATAGAGTATGACTGTATACAATTTGAATGACAATTATTAACCCCATTTTGCAGATGAGGAAACTAAAGCTTTAAGACACATACTTCAAGATTAATAATTTGCAAGGATTTTGTTTTTAATTTTCTTTTTTCCATTGGAAGGAATGGAGTAGTAGGAGGAAGAGAAAACAGACTTTTGTTCATTGAAAACAATCTAATTTAAAGTGAAAAAAGTAATTTACTCATTAAACACAGTAATATTATTAATGTTTTTCTCTTGATAAGAGACAGTGATACTTTTAAATGTCCAGTTCTGCTCTTTTGGGTTGGCAAAGAATTGGAAATTGAGGGGATGAATTGTGGTATGTGATTATGATGAATATTATTATGTTATAAGAAATGATGAGCAAGGTGCTCTCAAAAAACCTGAAAAGTCTTCCATATACTAAAACAAAGTGAAATGTAGCATATGCAAAGTAACAGCAATATTGTAAGAAGATCAGCTGTGAATGACATAACTATTCTTAGAAATATAATAATCCAAGACAATTCTGAAGTTAATAGGAAGTATGTGAAAGCTCAATAAATGGAGGCTTTAGGAGGAATTCAATGTTCCATTCTCCAGCCATCCAATCAGAGGGAAAAGGAAATTGAGTAAATTGAAAAGGTGTTGTGTATCCAAAGCCTGAATCAATCTGCCTGGTGATGCTTCCATTTGTTCTAATTAGAACTACAGGTATCCCTTCCACATCATGGAGGTTAAGATCACCATTTCTCCAATGAGCATATAACAGTACTAGGAGATGAGGGAAGCATTATAAAATGTACATGTACTATTGGGAGCATAGAACTGTCCAAGAATAGTCTGCAGGATTTAGACATTCCCAAAAGAAAGAAAAATGTCCAAGCAATGAGATTTCTAGTGACAACTGAGGTTTTACAAATTTTTCAGAAGGATTTTGGAACTTAAAATTCTACCTTTAGCTGAAATCAAGAGTGTTATTACCTAAATTGCCTTTCCAATTTCCATTTCATTATTTGAGAATAGGGATTTGCAAAAATTGAAATAGTAACTGGCACTCTATGCAAAAAGAGATTCATTTAGAATTCTTTGTAATTCTTTATCACCTGAAACTTAACAGTTAGCAAAGATCAAAATTACTGTTAATGTACAATACCCACTACAGGATGCATCATCTTATAAAGTACTAGGGTTTGACAAGTAAGAACAGTGACACTGAGAACATGGAATTCAAAAGTGCCCTGGAAAAGTTGTCTTCCTTGTTTTTCAAGCAGAATAGTACCCAAACCTTCCTAGTCAATAAGAAGTGACTTTATAAATATCGTACTCCAGAAAAGGAGTGAATCCCACCACTCCCCCATCCCTTAATTCAGTGTCTCATATATCAGTTAACAATAAGGTCCAGAATTAAAGTAATCCTAGGCAACTCGATGATTGACAAATTTTGGTATAAAATATCCTAATATTTGAGGTAAATGTTATTAAGGAACAACTAGGTTATACAATGGTTTCCTCTGTTATCTGTTTATGGGAATATATATGACCATGTTTGTGTTGGTACTAGGTGTCTTCCATGTTGGATTCCCATTAATATATAGTAAAGGGTACAAGTAGAGTTTGTGTAAAGGTCATCGCATCTAACTCTTTGGCAGTTGGGCAAAAGAAATTCTTCTACTTTGAAACTGGGGGAGATCACACCAGTCTTGGTTTTCATTCACATAACTATACTAGTCAGTCAGCCTCCTTGATACTGCATTCCGCCATGTAAAGGACTCCCAACTGCCTATATAAATAGTTGTATAAGTTGACTCCCATTTGGGGAATTTTTTTTATTTTAAAAGATTAATAAAGACTACTAAATAGTTCATGGGTATCATAAGTTAGGTTCTCATCTTTGCACAGTTCTATTTCTGGGTAAAATACCACTACTCAGTACAATTAAAAATTCACAGTTTTATTAATCATAATCATTCTTTTTAGACAGAAAAAAAGTTTTGGTTTTTCCACAAAGGCCTGACAAAAGACAAGAAAATATCAGTCACAAAATATCCCAGTGAGATGCACAGTAAAAAGCACAGACTTCAAATAGGTGGACTATACACATGAAAACATTAGATCATTTTAAAAGTGACATTCAATGTATCTCTTATGCTCATAAATGCCCTCTTCCATTCTTTCCATCCACCCACCCACCTACCAATTTCAAGTTTTATCTGGACTATTTGCCATCCAGAAGGCATCCAATATAATAATTTTCAAAAGCAGCTTCTCTCTCTCTCTCTCTCTCTCTCTCTCTCTCTCTCTCTCTCTCTCTCTCTCTCTGTCCGTCTCTCTCTCTCTCTCTCTCTCTCTCTCTCTCTCTCTCTCTCTCTCTCTCTCTCTCCCCACACACACACACACCCTAGAAGGAAAAGTCCAATGACCATTTCCCTTTAGGTCCCACAATTCCAAATTATATTCAGTTCAGATATATCTCCTTCACTGAAATTCTTATACTATCACCATCCCAATTGAGGCTAAAGGCAAATCCTGTCCCTTGAAGATCACTTCCCAACTCTACTCCCCAAGTTAAAAAGGGCTCTAAGCTGCCATCAAAATTCATCCTTTAACAAGACAATGGGCAAACCTATATTGTCCATGCTTTATTTGGGCCAGGGAAGCAAGCAGATATTCTTACAGTTTTTTTCTGAGTCTAGATGAATGGGTGGAAGGGACATGAACTGCTCTATGTCAGTTTGGAGTTATGAAAGGGTATCAATATATCTAAATGCCATGGTGAGAGTACTTTGTATACATTTCTGTAATCCATATAGCTTTCCACAAAAAAGGGGATGAAGGTTAGAAGCAATAAAATGCTGTAAACATGCACAATTAGATTCATTATTCCAAAGACTGATATAAAAGGAGGAAGGGGTGCAGAAACATCTAAATGAATGAATCCCAAGATAAATGCTTGAGAATATCTCAATAAAGCTGGAAATAAAGAGACCCTTAATTACTTCTGCTGTCTGCATACCAATCCCAATGTGTAAAAAGGTAACAGTGCCTAAGAAAACATATTTCTACATACATACTGTATAATCCTACACAGATATGTTTTAGTCTATAAAGCAGGAAAAGGGGCCTAATTGACTCACAAAATTGTAATTACCTGGAATATAGAAAGTTTTAGGTCAATCTTTCCACAGTGCCTTGCATATAACAAGTTGAATTGAATGAGAGTGTGGATGATACAAAAGTCTTCTTTAAGAAGAATCTATCAACTCTAATTTTTTTCTAATATTTTTTCTAATATTTGGACCTGTTTTTTTTTAATCTGATGTAGAGAAATTTTTATAGTGAATGAGGCACTGAAATGATGAGCTTCCTTCTTACCAACTAGGCAGATCTATGCCTGCAAAAAAATCAAAGGAAACCTTTAAAGAGCCAAAGATTTGAGACTCATATTCAGATTTCTCCTTAAGGGAGAGAACTGCTCATAGCTTTCTTCTGTCTTCCTCCTATGCCAGTTTTTAACTTTTTTGCATCATGGACCCCTTTGGAAAATTTTGTGAAGGGTATGAATCCTTTTTTCAGAATCATAATTTTAAAACACAAAACAAAATACAAAGGAAACCAAATATTATGAAATGCAGTTAATCAATTTTAAAAATTTCAGGCTACTGTTTCAGAAACTCTGCTTCATGTTTTAGACTGGTAATGAATTCATCCAAAAGAAGAAAGGATTGAGACACATACTGAAGTGGAGGCAGAAATAGTTAAAGATGTAGTTAATGAGGGTTATGATTCACATTTAGATGAGTGGGGAGAAATTGGAGGATGAAAAAGATTCTAGGTAATGCTATTTTTATCCTTAAAATCTAACTAAGAGAAGAAAAACTCCAGTCTTACTTTGGAAAAAGTGGTCTCCTTGGGGGTATGGGAGGTGGAAATATTAAATCAAATAGGCCTCCATTCTACTTTTCCTGAGATGTTGACTTTGGATGTCATGAAACTAAAGATAAAAACTGTAATGAATTATTTGTCATATTTTTCAATTTTTAGTTCTTGGGGGAGGGGAGAAAGAGAAAAATAAAATAAATCGTCTTTTTCCTTCATTTTTAATCTTTACCAAACTCCCACATGAATCACATCCTTTTCATCCTAAAAAGACCATTATGAAAATTTAGTTACAGCATCAGTAATACAAGTGCAATTAGATTTATGCTTCTTTCATTTCTAAAAGCATCTCTGCCTGTTTTTTTGCAGACTAAGCTGAAAGAGGCTCAATCTGTTTCCTTTAAGAGTTTGAGGGAGAAATGGACTTTCTGTTTTGCTAGAAGACAACTGTGTGAAGAATGAGCTGTCTCTTAAGGTTCAAAAAATCTGAGGTGGTTTCCTGATACTTCGAAGCAGGAAATATAGGAAATATTCTATTTGGCAGGAAAAACCCCACCCCAGAGGTCTTAAAGTCACTTACACAGTCATGGCAAATGGCTTTTCAGTGTAGTGCTGACGTGGTTGTGGCCAGTGTACCTGCTGATCAATTGAAGGAGATAGGTCTATGTCAAAATGATCAACAGGGGGTGTTTATCTTGACTCATTGGCGTATTGCTCTGTGTACATGTGTGTACAGTTTCCATCTGTAGAGTGGAGATAACAGTTGTGATTTTGTTTACCAAGAGCCCTAGTGATGGATGTACAAGGAAAATATTAAGAACACAATTGCCCTCCTTTGAAATAAAGCCATATTCCAGTAATAAAGTGTTTTCTCCACAAGAGCCCAGGTTTCAGCATCATGTTTGTCTTAGCTTTTGAAAATGAACACCCCTTGAGTGTTATGATCATCATGGTATCTGTGCACTCTTATAGCACACTGAGAACATCTTAATAAATTGAATGACCAACTATTGAATCATAAACACCACTGACAACCAAAAACTATTTGTAAGTTAGAAGAAATTTATAGAAAATCAAATTTAGCAAACTTGGAAATTGTCCAGTGGGAAAAAAGCATACACACCAAGTGCTATATTAATGCATGACCCAACTATGTTCTGTGCATCAGAAATTACAAGTATAATCATGAGCCAGACACTGAGCTTTCACAAACAAAACTGTTTTGCATTCAGTAGATAATGAGGCAAAAATACAAAACTATAGGAAGGCTATCTAGATTTCCTCCCAGGACTTTTAGCATGAGGATAAAATGAAAATTTGACACTAGCTAAAAGAAACTACCATAGGGAAAACATGCCTTCATATGCACATATGTACATACACACACACACATATATATATACACATACACACAGGAAAAGGAAGCTGGTGAAGCTGATGAGAAATATTATATTCCACAGTTCTTGTCATAGCGAGCAAATGTGTACCTGTGTATGACTGCTGATAAAACACTCAAACCGGTGTGATCACTGGGTCTCTTAGAGGCCCACAACATAGGAAGAATTTCTGGAGAAAGATAAGCCTTTCTAAATAGGTCACAATGAAAAAGTAGGAACACACTTCACACCAAAACCACACAAGTTTACTGTTTCACAACATCTTTTTTCTCCATTTGTTTCCCGAGTGGATGTGGTTACTCTCCGTCCCTCTGCAACTCTCCTAACCTAGTTCCTGTTGTGAGAACCACAATTTATCCTAATGCTGGTTTTTGCACTCTGCCCATCCTTCTGATTTTTTTTTAAATCTGGAAAATAAAAATTCTTTTGGAGGTTGTGAGACTGAACACCCACAACACTATTTTTTTAAAAAAGAGAGAGACTGATTCAGACTATAGAGTCCTAACAGGATGTCATCGCTTTTTAGTGCCACTGTTACCACTAGAAGATTTGTTGAAGCTTCTGCTCATCTGAGGGAAATGGACAGTTGGGGTTCTTTCTGTTGGGCCATATAACCCCAAATTTCTGGCTGCGGTTGATTTCCGAAGTGGCTTGACACTAGGGAAGGGGCTAAAGACATGTGCTTTTGTACAGCTGGCTTGGGGAGGCTTGACAGGGATCCGTGGCTCGGGTCCATGCTGGTGGCAGGTAGCCCTGGGTTCTGTTTCAGCAGTGCTCTTTTCATTAAGCTCTAAGGTTTCTAACTTCAGCTGGACCTCTGCCACATTTGCATTGGCATCTCTAAACACAGGCTCAGGAGACTGCCCATCAATTGTCCTACTCGTGCTGTCTTCAGAGCTGCCCCCATCTCCTCCAGACTTCCCTGCATTGGTGGAGGGCATTTCCTCTGCTGCGCCCAGGCTGGTAGTCTTGCAGCCTTCATTCTGCTCTTCAATCAGCCCAATGGTGTCCCCACAACCCAGCTGGCTCTTGGTCCTGGTTATGTTCTTTCTGTGAACACGAATGTGAGTACGCCAAGGAGAGTTGAGTTTGGTCTTAAGGTCTTCATGAGGAACGGGAGACAGTTTGCCTCCTGTGTGACCAGGAATATGGATGACTGCATTTTTGGTCGCTCTGTTACTTGTTTTCAGTTTCTTTCCCAAAAGAAGGTGGTTTATTACTGGAGAATGATTTACCTGAGACGGGAGGAGACTGGTCACTAGCCCTTTATCTGAAAGAAATGTTAAAAGTGAATGTGAAATGTGCTAAAAACACAGGGAAACATCTTCATCTCAGAGGGGTTAGTTATCCACCACCAAATAGACATTTCATGAGAGCCCATACATCCTCTACTTAGAATAAAAGAATATGACTGAAAGCAAAATCATCAGGCTATTCAACTAGGACCAACCCAATAACTAGCAGCTTTATTAAAAGATAAATTCCATACAAGCCATGGATCTGATCCTCTCCTATCCATTGCTCATGTAAACCTTAGAGTCGTGAATATGGCACAATTCCCAGTAGGAAGCATCTGGACAGGAGGAAAGGTACTTACTGCAGTAGCCACAACTCTCTTTAATATGGCAATGACAAACATCCTGAGAGGGGTAATGGAAGCCGAAGGGATTAAGAATGCCCAGTTCTGGGTTAGTTTAAATACAAGTATCAACTGCTTCCATGATACTTGTTTCTAAATGTGATACAAAGAAGAAAATGCAGAATCCATTTCTTTCTTACTTAGTATCAATATACCTTGAAGCAAACCAGTTTTCTATAAAAGAAAACTAAATGATTCTAAATTCCCTTCCATCTCTAAATCCATGAAGGTACTTAATTCTCTAGGATACAGAGCAAGCACCAATAAGCTACTTCTTAACTAGAAGAAATATCCCATAAATCCAAGTACCCTGTTTTTTACTTGCTGATGATTTAAAATTGAATTTAACCTTTCATGTTGTTTCTCATCATTCTTCTACCTTAAGCCAAAAAATTTCAGTTTCTGTTCAAAATCAGTCACAGGTCTCTAATATGGTTAAGTGCGTGTCTTGGTTTAGTTTGGAGAAAAATATAATTTCCATTAGGCTATTTGAGCAGAATCATCCCAATAGCTAACAGCTTTTATTAAGCCTTCAACTTTTTGATGATTGGATTATGAAAAATCAAAAGAACATTTAACAATCCTTGGAAAAGAGTGTCACAAAATTGCACCAGAAACATGTCACCCTTTATGCACCTATCATCAATAGGGCACATATCTTTGAATGTTTTTTTCCAGTAGTGGTGATTGATTTTATTATGCTGGACTGTCCACTCATTCTCACCCAGTTTCCCATGTTATGAGTAGTAGGGTGGGAAAAAGACAACCTGAGGTCATGGACATAGACTTTGACATCCACAGGACATGCTCTAATCAAGAGAGCTTATTGGACTCCACAGTATTTTATTTTCTCATTGTCATGGTACATCTTTTTAAAGGATTCAAGTTTGATGGAAAGTTTAATAATGAGTTTGTTATATAAATGACTTGTGTGTGATTTTATCTACTAATGCTGATTTCTATATTTGATTTTCAGGTGTAATGCACCTAAAAATAAAGAACAAAAATAATCTCAAGTCCAAGGATGGAATAGATTTACAATTATCAGAATCAACAGCAAACCCATCTCCATAAGCCTGGTGATCAAAAGCATGTTTAAATACCATTAGTTGAGTGGTCCTTGGAATTTAACAAGACCCCAAGATCTTTTCCTTCTTTGGAGCCTGATAAAACAAAATAAAAGTGATATACTCAGCATGGGTGCTTCCACAAGACTACAGCAGCTGTACTGCCATTGGCTCTTTGCTTCACTTATTTACAGTGGTTTGGACCATGGAAAACTGATTCAAACAAAACTTCACATTACCTGCCCTGATATACACCTGGTGAACCTGCTGCTGCTGCTTCTTTTTAATTCGGGAATACTGTCGCTTCAGGGCATTGATGTCTGTTGTCATGCGCTCCATCATCATGCTGTTAAAGGCAGCATGGTACTCACTTCGACAGGAATCGATTGCTCCTGGGCTTAGCTCAGCAATGTTATTAGAGCCCAGACTCTGTTCTTCACTTGTATCTATAATCAGAAAAAAACAAAAAGAGAGAAAAAGCAAAAATAGTTAATGTGGGGAGGGGGCTAAAGCCTAGAGATCAATAGGAATAAAATGTGCTATGATCCTTAGAAAGGGAAGGAGGAGAAGGAAGAAGGAGGAGGAGAAAAAAAGGAAAGGATTTTGTTTCAAAGGAAAAACAAAATGTCAAATGCTGCAGAGCATATGAGAAAATTAGGACACTAATGCACTGTTGGTTAATCTATAAAGCTACAGAACTATGGAACTATGCCTAAAGGGCTATTGAACTCTGCATACTCTTTGACTAAGCAATACAACTAGTTGGTCTATATCCCAAAGAGATTTTTTAAAAGAAGAAAAAGATTTACACATTCAAAAATATTTAACAACTCTTTACTGGTGGCAAAGAATTAGAAATTCAAGAGATGTCAATTAATTGGGGAATGACTGAACAAGTTGTTATAAATGATTGTGATAGAATACTAATTGTGCTATAAGAAATGACAAGAAGGATGCTCTCAGAAAAACCTAGAAAGACTTATGTGAACTGATACAAAGTGAAGTGAGCAGAACCAGTAGAACATTGTATGTTATGGGCCAGAACTCTTAAATTGAAACAAGGATTTTTACAAGGTGCTAACTTAGTGGAATTGATAAAGATAATGGTTGTTTAGCATGGTACTTAATAAGTTCTCTAATTCAGTACATGTACTTAGTGCTTAATAATAGTTCCACAAGATTCACACCTATGATAAGAGAGCATATAAGCTTGGACAAACTCAGGGAGAGACAGAACTAGGGAAGACAGAGACCGTGATGATAGTCCTCCTGCCTCCCCCACAGAAACTAAGACACATTCTGGAGGACCCCAAGAAAGCTGGCCTGGGCCCCAGGCAAAGAGATAATAAAGGATTTGGACTTTAACCCCTGGCTAACTCTTCTGGTGATTACTGAACTGAAATGAAGGCTGCTCCCAGAGCTCCAAGGAAATCAAATCAAAGAGAACATAACAATTGTACATGGTGACAGCAATATTTTGTACTAAACATCTTTGAGTGTTTTATCTATTCCCAGTAATACAATGATCCAAGAAAATTCTGAAGGACTTATGATGTAAAATGCTATCCATCTTCAGAAAAAAAAATGATGGAATCTGCATGTAATTGAAGTATACTTTGTCTTTATTTCTTTATTTTTCTTTTCTTTTCTGTCTTTGTTTTCTTTCACAACATGACTAACAAATATATGCTTTTTGTGGCTACACATCTGTAATCTATATCAAATTACTTCCTTTTTCAATTAGGAGAGGAGGAGAGGAAGGGAAAGAATTTGGAACTCAAATTTTTTTTAATAATTGTTCATTGTTTTTACATGTAATTGAGGTTTATACCCTTTGACCCAGCAATATCACTTACTTGGTCTGTTTCCAAAAAGGATAAGGGAAAAAGAAAAAGAACTTAATGTTCTAAAATGTTTCAAGCACCTTTCTTTGTGGTGGCAAAGAACTGGAAATTGCAAGGATGTCCATCAATTGGGGAATAGCTAAAAAAAGTTGTGAATGTGATGGAATATCACTCTGCTATAAAAATGAGGAGCTCAATGATTTTAGAAAAACATGGAAAGACTTCCATAAAATAATGAAGAGCAAAATAAGCAGAACCAATACGATAATAATAATAATATTGTTTTTTAAGAACAACTTTGAACAAATAAGTTATTTTGACTACTATAAAGGCCATATGAAGAAAGAAGCTAACTGCATCTTGAGAAAGAACTGATAAATATAAGTATGTATAGAATAATTATATGAACATATACCTATTTATGTCTAATGGTAACAATCTCTAGGGCAAGGGAGGAGAGCAAGAGGAAGAAAAAGAAAAAAAATAAATTTACATGATAATATTTTTGTAGATTTGAAAGTAATAGAAAGTTGTACATAGCAGCTTTGAAGTTTTATGAGCAATCATGTTTTTTTTTATTGTACTATGTTATGGTAATGCTTGTTTTAGTCCACAAATTAATTTTTTTAAGTTTAGCAGAAGTGGGGAGAAAAAAAAGATAATTCTGTAGATTAGAATCAGAAACATGTGCTAGAGCCAAATGGCACAGGAACTGCTTATTATATTCTTCAGTAGGAGCATTTAAAAATCAGAAATTAACAAATGCTACAGATTAGGGCCTGATACATTATTAATTATCTAGACTTAAGAAAATAATGGAGAAAATGTTAATAATACTGATTAAATTGAAAAGTTGGTATATGTCCTTTTTTTCTCTTGGAGAACCAATCATTATACTCTTACCAACCTACCCCTAATAGGAGGGTTAAAAGGAAAACTTTCCTTTTTTAGATTAAGGAGATTTAAACAAATTCAGAAGTTAAAATGTTGGGCTCAAAGTCAGGAAGACTGAGTTCAAATTCTACTTCAGACACTTAGAAGCTATATAACCCTGGACAAGAAGTCATTTAATTTCTCTAAAGGGATAGATTGCAAATAAGTGTTGATGGTGGAAAGAAGAAACACTTGCAAAAGTCACTGTGGAGAATGATTGGTGTAAATAAGACCATTTTGAAAGTAACAGGTTGAATTCCTTGTATACCTTTTTAATAAAGCAAGTTAAATGTAATCAATCTGTGGTTACACATAAAATCATCTTTTTCTGTTCTACTTTTTAATTTTAAAAAGCCTTAAAAAACACCTTAAAGAATGAGACAGGATCAAAGAATAGCAGGATAGAAGGAGCAGCAATGAATAGGATTATGCATTTTATGCATTTTTAATGAGTGGAATCAGTTCACTTTCGTTACTTTCTCTGACTATGCTCAGAAACCCTGAGAAATGTTCTTCATCCTTACTCAGCATCTCCCTTGTTCTAGAATATGCCATCTGATCTCTGAAGAAGACAAACTTCTCTGAACAGATAAAGATTGCCAGGAATAAGCCTCCTATCAAGAGGAGAACACCAGGTTCTTCAATCCTGCCCCTCTGAGCTGTATCTGGAGTGTGCCCCTCCATTCTCCCCTCATGATCTTTCTACTGCTTGAATGAGGATGTTGTCAGCTCCATTTCTTTTGAATGATACTTCTATAGGCCCTGATCAACTGCAGCCCTGGGCAAAATGGCTGAGGCAAGCAGCCCCCCCTCACCTACAGTTCTCAGGAGGGTCCAACATGTTCCACACCACTGGTGTTCTTTTCCAATCTTTGCACTTCAGTGAGTTTCCCTCCTTCCATACTACACAGATAGAATACCAGAATTGCTGCTAAGAGCAACCTTATTTCTTGTCTACTATAATTATTTGATTGCTACACTGAGTAAATGGCAAAGACAGTATCTGGACTTCTGCAAAGTACATGTCAAAGTCTTCTATGATGTCCTTGTAGATAAGATGGAGACATTCGAATCCTAGTAGTGATGGATAAATTTTCAGTGCTTTAGACAACAATATATCCAAGAGAGCCCAATTTTGCTTTGTTAATGTGCCTTTCACCCAGCAGCTACTTATCTGCAAAAGAGAACAGAAGAGTCTTTGTGTAGCTCTAGAATATTTTAGTTGTTACTGAGCAAATAATCATCACCTGGTTTACAGATGAATCTACAGTGGAGGAATTAAAATTGGGAGGTGTATGGCATGCTAACCATAAGAAATAGCAGGGTTTCCAAGAGCTTCTAAGCACAGTATTGCTGGCCATGGAAAGTAGAGTTAATGAAAAAGATTAAGCTCAAGAATATTATATAACTGCAAGGATTAGAGCTCGCTATCTCATACTTGTAACAGTTTTGTTTTTCTGGATTTCTTAATGAGAAGAGGAGGAAAGGAGAAAAAGAAAATATAGACCTAAAAATAAAATTGAATCCAAATAACGAATAAAAATAAGGAGTTTGGTATCTGTGGCTGAGAATCTCTATCTGAGGAGCCAAGACTGAGGGAACAAGACAGGATAATATAAGGGGAAGTTTTGGCTGTCCTAGGCAAAGATTTCAGCCTTTTCCCAAACTAAAATATCATAGCATTGTCTTTTATTTCCTAAAGGAATAAACGGTGAAGAATTTCAGCTGAGCCAGAAGTCTGAGGCAGCATCCTATGACTAAGCACCCAATCAGTGACTGATGGAGATGTATCCAGGACAACCACCAGTGGAGCCATGATTGAGTAGCATTGAACAGACTGAAACCACCAGGGGGCAGAACAATGTCACTACTATACCACATGTTCCTGCATCTGTCCATTTTTCCCACTATGTATTTGTAGGGAAATATGCCCAGATTATGGGAGAATTTATTAGTGGAAGCCTTTTTATCGTGCAAATTTATTAAATTTGTTTGCTTTAAACTATTCATGGTACTCTGGCTGATCATTTATACTTAATACTTAAGCATAGACTTATGAACTATGGTTTTATGATATGAAGACCCACAAATTATCTTGAACCTGGGGGAGCCAGTTCTATCTTCCCCTGCAGGATCCATGAGCTTGGAGTTACTTCTGTTAAATTGGGAGCAGGTAATTTCAAAAGAATAAATATAAGATATCAAGAATAATATAAAATAACGTTCCAAATAACTGATCGTAAGATAAATGTAAATTGAAGTAATTGAGGTTTCACTTAACGTGCTAATCCATGGGCTCAGCATATAAAAATGCTAAGTGGTAGAGGAATACAAATGAACTGATGACAGGGCTGCAAATTGGTGCAACCTTTCTGTAAAACAATGTAGGATCATAACAATAAATCTTTAAATTATTCATAATCTTAGATCCAAAAAATACTGCTACTAGAAATATACCCCAAGGGACACATGGGCATTGGGAAATGTTTCATATATACAGACATATAAATATAAGAGGGGATGTATGTGTGTGTTGCATACAGTGTGTCCCAAAAATCTTAGTGCAGTTTTAAGTTGCACTAAGATTTTAGAGAGATTATATACTACACAAATACATGTGTGTGTGCGCATGGGTGGATATATATATATATATACATATATATCATACATATATATAACATACACATAGAGAGAGCTAATATCTGTGTGTCTGTATCTGGGATGGGGCAAAGAACTGGAAAAATAGTCCTCTTAAATTATAAGAAATAATGAATACAAAGAATTCATAGAAACTTGGGGAAATATGTATGAATTGATGTAGGTTAGAGGATGCAAAAAAAAAAAAAACGTATTTTACATACTGACCTAAAAATGTAAAAACAACACTGAAAAGCTTCATTGCAGGAACCACTCATGACTTCAGAGGATTGATGGGGAAGTTTACCTCTTGCTTCTCAGCATACATTTTCAGACATGGCCAATTTTAATTATTTTTACTTGTTAAAGAAAGGGTTCTATTGGGGAATGGGATGATGGAAATGAGAGATACAGAGAAAATAATACCAGAAAAACATTTCACAAGGAAAACATAGTGATAATTGATAAATTGATAAAATGTATTGTGATAATTGGATATTATAAAGCATATCATACCCGATAATTAGTTTAATAGCAATTAAATTAAAAATCATGGCAGAGGACCACTTCTTAATTTCACCCTATCACAAATGTGCTCAATGTTCATTGCATCACTGGCAAGGGAAAGCAAAAACAAAAAAGGAGGGGGCTAAGCAAGACGATCTATAAGCTCTATTTCGGTTCTAAATCTGTGGTTATCCATGAATCTTTGATCTTAATGAAACTGTAACTCTGGAGGAAGATCTCTAAAGGAATGCCTTGTCCTTGGATCTATGTGAATAAACATTTTTATTGGTGATTTAAAGGAAAACTAAATGATAGCTAAGAGCCATTCCAGTTCTAAACCCAAGGATTTTGTGGGAGGTACCAGGATTATGAATGGAAGGAGTAAAGAGAGTATAGGAAATAGAAATAGCAAATGCAGCTAACCTTTGTAAGGAATTGGCTAAGAATGGGCAGAGAGGTTTAAGGCAATATTTCGAAGAGATGATAGGGTCCAGTGAAGGTTTTTTAAAGATAGGAACATTCAGGCATTTTTGAAGGCAGTAAGGAAGGAACTAGGTGAGATAGAGAGGTTGAAAATTGAAAGAGAGGAGGACTGAAGATAAAATATGTAGAAGGCAAAGGAAGTAAGATCCAGCTCATATGCAGATGCTTTGGCTTTGACAAGGAAAAGAGTCACCTCTTCATCAAAGACCGAGTAAAGAAGGGAAGAGTAAGAGATGATGTCCTCTAAATGAAAGGGGGTGAAGGAGAAAGACCAGCAAAAGTGGTGGAAAAGCAAAAAGAATTACCCACAACTGCTCCACAAAGATCTTGAAAATGCTTCAGACCAAGTCTTAAATCAAGAATCAAAACTAAAATCACTGAGCATCATTTTTCGGCCCATATATCTAGGGAAACAGACAGAGAGGACTGTGGACAGTGGAGATGGAGTCTAGCCAAGAACAGAATCTCTGCGTTTCTAACACAGGAATCAAACAAGGGTTGGTCTCCTTGATTTAGTGAACAAGGGCAAGAAGGGACCACAAGTTTGGTGCAGATTAGCCTGACTTTGTACAAAGGGAAAAAGCCCTGGCAGCTTTATCTAGGGCTAGGCTGGAGATTCCATGCAGACTGAGGAGGGGACCTGCACCTAGGACAGTGAGGTAAGAGGTATAAATGAGGAAATTGAGAAGGGGGCAATATGACTTTCCCAATTCCACACAGCTAAGAAGAACGTGAAACAAGATTCGAACTCAAAATTTCTGATTCCAAATTCAGCCCTCTATCCACTACACTACCTAGCCACTTTTATCTTTTCTGACCCACTTTGAAAATGCATACTATCTCAGAAATTGAGCAATTGTTCTGTCTCTGAAAAAAAGAAACACAATCTAAGTTTTCCAAGGTTTTTCATGCTTGTCATAAGAAAATAAGTCTCCTTTCTGAATTTCCTATTATACTTCCTTTTTTTGTTCCATGCAGGCCTTTATAGGAAGAAACAAAATTATGATTTTGTATTTACAAAATTACAAAAAATTCAAGGTACTTTCTGTTCCAGTCAAACTGGCCAGCTGCTTCTAGTACATAGCACTCCTCCCGGCTCAATGTCTTCGTACAAGTGGTCCCCTTAGTTCAGAATATGCTGTCTCCTCCTCTCACCTTACTTATAGGAGTCTCTTCTTCCTTCATAGCTCAGCTGTAACTTTTACTAATCTCATTATTAATACTTCTTCCTACCTCTTAAAATTGCATTGTGCTTTTCATTTACTTATTTGCATGTAGGTTTTTAACCCATCATTACCATCCCCCTATAGAAAGCAAACTCCCTGAGAGTGAGACCTGATCCATTGTAATCTTTCAGGACTTCTAAAATTTTTCCACTTGTGGCTCCTTTTCACTTGAGAAATTCTTATGTGGCTCCAGATATATAGGTATATAAAAAGGTATACAAATTTAATATTTACTGATCTTGAGTAATAATTTTGTGATCCCCCACATTGACCCACAATTTAAGAAGCTTCGCTATCTGTTGCTTAGCACAGTGTCTTGAAGAGAGTGGATAATTAATAAGTATTTATTGATATATATCTTGTACATAGTGGATCCTTGAACCGAATTGAATATATATGTTATTGAGAAATGCTTGGGTGCACAAAGGCCTGAAAAAAGATTCACCCATGTTCCAGAGAAAAACTAAACTTGGGCTTATCCTGGGCACTTCATCCCAGAAAATTGAGAGAATGAATCTCTGAGGTAAAGAGATGACAAGGACCCTGAGACACCAGAACATGGGACAAGTAAGATGACTCATTATAGCAGGCCTGGGGGAAATGCAGCAGTGGAAGGAGGAAGGGAAAGGAGAGGAACAGGATTTGTCCCTCCATTCTCCTATCATTGAAATCTTGCTCTTACCAGACCTAATGAAAGATAAGAAGCACTTATAACATTATAAGAATAGGGAACAGCAGAAACAGTAAAGAAAAAAGAAAGCAGGGAAGAAAAAAGGAAGGAAAATAATAAATGCTGACTGTGTAAAGAAAAAGTTTCTTTAATCTATGTACTGTTTACCTGCTTGAAGGGCATGGTGGTAGGCTGTTTGTTGATAAGGAATATCGTAACAAACATTTAGTAAGAACCTAATAGACAATTTATGGCATTATTAGTTAAGTAGCACCATATAGAATTAAGGCCTTGGAATCATCTCTATGAGTTCAAATCTAGCCTCAGACACATATGAGCTGAGTGACTTAACTATTTACCTCAATTTCCTCATCTGTAAAGTGAACTTGAGAAGGAAATGGAAAACCTCGTCCCACTTACCCTCTTTATCTACTCAGGACAAGAAGCCACAATCACCAACTGACAATGATTCTCAATGAACATCTTTAATCTAACTATAATTTTCAAACTAGACTATTCTCCATTATCTTCATTCCTATCGCACTGTAAGTCATATAGTCTATCTCCAGTATCTTTGCCAAGAAAACCTCAAATGGAGTCATGAAGAGTCAGACATGACTGAACAACAAATAGATAAATTGTATAAGGAAGAAAAAAATCTGAGTTTCCTGGCATGAAAAGGAAAGAATTCTTAAAGTGCTGACCTCCCAGTCACTGAAAAGATTTCAATGAGGGCTAGCTAATCATCCATCAGAGATAGTGTAGAAAACCATATTTTTCCCATTGAGAAAAAGCTCAACTAGTTAAGTTCTAACCTCCTTTCTAGCTTCAAGATTCCATGAAACTAGGAGCAGATAGGTGGTGCAGTGGATAGAGCACCAGCACTGAAGTCAGGAGGATCTGAGATCAAATTTGTGTGACTCTGGGCAAGTCATTTAACCCCAATTGCATCAGCAAAAAATAAATAAATAATATTCCATGAAACTATTAAATAAATTTTTATCTTGCATTCCTATTATTTACAAGGCAAAGAGATACTAAAATATTACATGATTAAAAGCAAAGTATTTCTATTCACTTTTTAAATCTATGCCCAGAATATTTAATACTGATATAAAAATGTGGTGAAAGTAATAATATGGCAAACTGAATATAAATTAATGAATTTTATTTTGATTGTAAATTCCTATATTCTCTTTGGAAGCTAACAAACTAAATAATAAGCAAATAGGAAATTAATTATGTATACCTATCTAGAGCTTAGCTTAGAAGGGATTTCATTTACACCTATCTTCCCCTCTTGTTCAAATCAAACCCACCCCTGCCCACTTTTCTATTTTTTATGTTCCAAGCTTGCAAACCTTAACCCTTGTCTACTACTTCCAACCACATACCCCCTAAAAAATAAGAAAATGTAATTTTTATCAAATCTTAACATTATTTACATTTCATCAAAACAGATAATATCTTCTTTGTGGAGATTGGCTCTAGCATTATTGGGGACCAAATGAAGGTATTTTTAGAAAGCTTTTTTCAGGTAGCAACTAGACCAGCAAAATGGACCAATTATAGGAAACCAGCCCATAGCAACCAACTCTCAGGAAAAAAAACACAGAACATACTTTTAAGGTAAATCTGCATTAGCATTTTCTCTATTATTTTCTTAAGTCTAGACAATCAATGAAATAATAAATTAAGCTGTGATTGGTATCATTTATCTACTTCTAAGGTGCAAATTCTCACACTGAAAACTTAACACAATTGGTTCTCAGTTGTTATTTTGAGATGTCTTCAATATTGATTCATTCAATTGACTCAGAACATTATAATCATATAAAACAGATTAAAATGAGATTCTGTGTACCTTTAACTTGCTTTTGATACTTCTGTAGTTCTGGGGACAGGAAACCACTGAAAGGTCCAAGACATCCAACTGCATTGACAATAGCATCCTCCTCATCTAAATCATTCTCTTCATCGCTGTCTCTGTTCCTGCCAAGCCGTCTGAGAGAGATTTTAAAAAAAAAGTTAAGAATGTGATTGATTTTTTAAAGAACATATTGATGTAATAATGTGATAGATGTAATAATGTGACAAACAATGATAAAATTAATGAGCTTTGTTTTAATTATAAATTCCTATGTTCTCTCTGGAAACTAACTAAAAAATAAGCAAATAGGAAACTAGTTATATATGCCTATCTAGATCTTGGCTCAGAATGGATTCCATTTATATCTGTCTTCCCCTCCTGTCCATCCCAACCCCATTCCTATCCATTTTGCTTGTCATTTATGTTTCAAGCTTGCAAATTTTAACCTTGTTTGTTTTTGTTGTTGTTTTGTTTTGTTTTTGCTGAGGCAATTGGGGTTAAGTGACTTGCCTAGGGTCACACCGCTAGT
Organism: Sminthopsis crassicaudata; assembly: GCF_048593235.1. Taxonomy (NCBI): domain Eukaryota; kingdom Metazoa; phylum Chordata; class Mammalia; order Dasyuromorphia; family Dasyuridae; genus Sminthopsis; species Sminthopsis crassicaudata. The sequence goes on from NC_133621.1 coordinate 209,244,890, forward strand.
AAGTGTTAAGTGTCTGAGGCTGAATTTGAACTCCGATCCTCCTGACTTCAGGACTGGAATTCTATCCACTGTGCCATCTAGAAGCCCCTTAAAGAACATGCTTTTAACTGGTTGCCAATTTCCCCCTACAAATAACATCTGGAAACAACATCAAACCAGCACAATTTGCTCTGAAATTCTCTATTAAATCTGCATGGGAAGTCTACAAAAAAGGAAGGGGTTTCTGAGTCTCTATGTGATGTTATTCCTAGAATATTGTCATAAATCGATGTTTTATTAGTAACATTCAATTCAGTTCAACAAAGATTTACTAAGTGCTGACAATATGTATATTAGTCTATAGTGACACAAAGATAAAAAACTAAAACAGTTCCCCACTTCAAGGATTTCACTTTCTAAATGAAGGCAATAGCATCTTTAGTCCTTAAAAAAACACACACTTACCCAGAAACTGAAGTGGGTTTGACTGGGAATGGAGTAATATTGTAGGTGTATTTCTCCCTTAGCTCTGCCAATTGAGGAAAAGGAAACTGGGCCATGGAATAAACAGTCTGAAAAAAGAGAAATGTTAGTTTAGCAATGTTAGCTTTAAGTGACTGTTCATTGATCCTACAAAGTTGTTGAAGATGCTTTGCAAGAAGGGACACTTTTCATGTGAAGGGTGGTGAGGAAATCTTATATTTTCATAGCTAAGCAGTCTTTTCATTGTTCTTTTTTGCATGGGTAAGTAATCATTTTTCTTAGGTTCTCAGTCATTTTTTTATAGGGCAGGCATTTTCATGATTTAGAGCCAGGAGCTCTGGACTCAATCAGAATTCAAACCTATCTCCTGGACCCCAGTGTTCTTTCCACTACATTATGCTGATGAAAAACACAAAGCCATCAATAGTGCATCCCCACCACGGAGAAGGTGACATTCCCTGCTTTTCTCTAATTTAGTCAAAAGAGAAGAATGGGGTGGGGGGAGTGCAACTAAAAATAGATATCCAAGATCAGAGTTTTCAGTAAACATTAAGTCTGGTGGATGACCTTGTGATTGAATAAATGCAGGGATTTTTTTCTCCTGTACATGTCACCTTTTCCCAAGGCTGTGAATGAGTTTTGAGGGAAGTTGTTAATTGCTCATTTCAGAGAACAAAAAAAAGTGTGAGAAAGAAAAAAAGGTGGAAACCATGAGTTGTTAGTGAAATGTCTAAATATATATTTTTAAAAGCCATTTGTGATTTCCCCCCCCCAGAATACTGAATTCAATATCACTGAAAGAAAGGGTTCAAGTGGGAGCTAGATGAGATTGAAAAAAATGGAAAAAAAAGTTGATATCTAGTAAGTGCAGTCAATGATATATTTTTTCCATTGGGATCTATGTACCTATTTCAGCAATGATGATCATTAAAAACAAATATCAAATAAAATAAGGCAAATTCAGAATCTAATCTTCAAAAATCCCTATATTAACACAAAAGTGTCAAATTAATATTTTCAAAATTAATATTCAATCATTGCTTTTGCTAAAAAGTAGTGATAATTATTTTAGTGGTAGCAAAAAGGTTTCTTATGTTGTTAATAAATCAAGTTAAACTATTTCATCCTTATTTCAGTTTCTAAAAGTTATTTTGTGTATCTTTTATGACATACATTAATATAGTAATATAGTAATTACATATGAAAACATACTGGCACAGACCAATCATAACCAAGAGGAAAGCACAGAATAATGGAGAACAGTGAGTCCAAAGTCAAGAAAACCTGGGCTCCCCATCCCATCTCTGACACTTCCCCACTGTGTGACCAAAGATGAGATATCACAACCTCTCAGAACTTTAGTTTCTTTATCCATTAAATGAGGATAACATCCTTAGTACAGACTTTATAGTTTTGTTATTTCATAAATCAGAAAATATACATAAAGCACTTTTCAAAAGACACCATATAAATATCATGTATTATCATATATTCTTTTGCCTCCCTTACAGAATTATAGAGTTTTATAGTAATAAGAGATCTCAGTGACCATCTATTACAAAATTCATACAGAAATTAACACAACAGGAATCTGTAAATGAAAGTTCGCCAACCCCCAAAGGGATTCATGAATAGATTTCAGGGAGTCCATGAACTTGGGTGGAAAAAAATTACATCTTGATTTCAACATAATTGGTTTCCTCTACAATCCTGTGTATTTAAAGCATGTCCTTAATAAAAATAAATAAAATTTTATAGTAACATATATTTAATGATAAATTAAAAAATCCCATGTTTTAAAATACAAAGGATACAATGGCTTCCCCAGAAAGCCAAAGGAATCCATGACCAAAAAAGTATATATATATTTAATAAGTTGCTTTTGCTTAAAGATCTCCAAAATGAGGGACTCACTTTCTTTCTAAGCAAAACTTAACCTTTGTATAATTGTAATTGATAGAAAGCTTTTCTTTGTAACAAGCTTAAATCTCCCTCTTCACAATTTTCATCAATTGCTCCTACTTTTGCCCTTTGAGGCCAAAAAGAACAAATCATGGGGGAAAGCTTCCACATGGTTTCAAGTATTTTTCAAACCTTTCAAGTACTTTTAAATACTCTTTGTGCAAATCACTTTCAATAAATTTTCATAGTGCATGGACTCAAATTCCTTCCCCATTTTGGTTTTCTCCCACTGAATCTGCATCAAAGTCAGCGACCTTCTAATTAGATGTCAAAAAGGATTTCAAAGGGGGAAAAGAGTGTTATAATAATTTTACCTTAATTTGTATACTGTTTTATTGTTTACGAGCATTTCTGCACATATATCATTTGACTTTTATGGCCTTATGATTTCATTGGACACATCTATGTCTGGAGGGTAGGTTAAGTCAATATCATGCTGATGTTTGTCAATAAGAGGGGAAGGAAATAACTAGAAGCTGTAAGGGCAGATGGCAAGAATTAGGATGCTGAGGGCTAATATGAAGAGAATGCAAGGGATGTGGCTGGTCAGGGAATTGTGCTACTCTATAATTTAATGCTTTAAATCTAACCAAAAAATTAAACAATGCTGCATTTACCAAGTCCCTTGGCACATGACCCAAAGGACACAAATGCTTTCCAGTTAATTCTCCTGATTCCTGTGCAGGACAACTCAACCAAAGGCATCTCAAAGACTAGAAAAGGACCAGCTCTGGGTGGCTTTCCTTTTTAATCAGTCATACTTTCTGGCTTCTTGATCTCAAATTTTCAAGTCAGAATAAGGGTGAAATTAATTGATTTGTCATTTTATTTCACTTAAATGACAAGATGGCCAAAAAATAGCACTCATTTGTTTTCAGGTCACATGAATGTGATGTCAACAATCTAGCTTTTAGTTTCCGGAATAGACAAAGTTTTTGAGGATGATTTCAAAAGCTTTTAAGTAGAAAAAAAAAAGGAAACAATCAAACAAACTTCGCCTAAGTTGCATGAGAGGGTAAAGGTTAGGCGATTGTTCTTACTAAAATAAGGTTTGAACTGTATATAGAGCATATAGACTCTATGGTCTATAGGCCATAGACTAAGTATGAAAAGTCTTTGCAAGATATTTAATGAAAGAAAATTATGCCAGACAGGAAGTCCATTCCAAATGACCAAGGAATTTCCTACAAGTCTCTGAAATACACATAAAAGCATGAAATTGGAGAGTTCCAAAAAGTGGCAGGAGAGAGAACAATCCAGATTATCAACTGATAATCTTGGAGATAAACATACCAGTGGGGCAATGCTATGTAATTATAAATTTATAGAATTACTTCTGATTTCTCAAGGTTATCCCCACAATTTCGTGAGAAAAATGAAGCCTTGGTCAAGAACCTGAGACTCAAATTCTTACATTGGAAAATGGGATAAAGATACTCAGAACTTACACGGACTACATGAGAAAATAAAGTATAATACAGAAATGCATCCAAAAACAATAGTAACTAGAATATTTATAGTACTTTGTATTTTTCAAGCAATTCAAATATGCTACCTCATTTTCTCTTCAGAACTATTATCCCCAAGAAAATAAGATACAGAACAGTTTTAAATGGTTTGCCCATGGACATATCCAGGATGAGAGTCTGGATCTCTTGCTTCCTAACCCAGTATTTTTCCATTATACCATATGTCTTCTCCAATCCGTGTTATGTCATATTATTTACTCTGAACACTCTCATTTCTTTCATGTTTGTTTAAGACTGAACAGTATCTGTACGATATTTAAATATTCTTTCATATAGTCCAACAGCCACAAGGCAGATGGCTTTTGGGAGAAAAAAGAAGAATAAAAATCTGCTAAATGCTTTCTAATTTGTAAAACATTCTCATTCTCATCCCTAAAGGAAGTGAGTTCTTTTATATCTTCATTTTAAAAGAAAAAAAAGGATCAAATCCTGGTATTTTGATGACTGTATCAATTATTTCTTTTGGAATGGTACTAGATAGTAAATGTAATATATTCTAGATTTTACCAATGATCTCAGAGCCAAAGCATTACTGAATCTCAGAATGGAACTCTCAGAGGCTGCTTTGTCCAATTTAACTCCCAATGCAGAGATTTGCAACAAAGCATCACTGATAAATGTCTAGCCTGCCTCTATTTCAATATTTTGATAAAGGAGAACTCTCTGCTTTGTAAAGCATCCTGTTCTCTTGTTAGACAACTTGTTTCATTTTATTGAACCCAAACCTGCCTCCTTGAAATTTCTTTCTATTATTTGGAATTCTGCCCTCTGGGACTAAAGACAAATCCAATCCTATTTTCTCACATTCCAGCCTTTCAAATATCTGAGGCTGAAACCTGTGTGCCTAGAAATTCTCTTTTCTAGACAAAACATCATCAATTCCCTTGACAACTCCTCATATGAATTTGAGACCCCTTCACTATGCTAAGTACCCTCCTTAAGTTGTTCTGAAGCATGTTAATATCTCTCTAAAATATGTCTCAAAGAATTTTATGTAATATTCCTGGCATGGTGCAAACATCACTTGTACAGGATGACAATTCCCTCCCTGAATTAGAATATTCTATTTCTATTTGGACTGGATCTTCGATTTCATTTGTGTAAGGTGCTCCCATGAAAGAAGTTCTCTGTACCAACACAGATCAGCAACTGTTCACAAGTTAAAGAATTACTTGGGAGTGTAGCGGGGTGATGCAGTGGATAAAGCGCCAATCCTAGAGTCAGAAGGATGTGAGTTCAAAAATTGCCTTAGACACTTGACATTAGCTGTGTGACTCTGGGCAAGTCACTTAACTCTAATGGCCTCAAAAAAAATTAAGGAATTTCTTGGGACACTGAAAGGCTAAGCAACTTTCCCAGTTTATTATATTCAGCATGTATTATAGTCTTCCTAACTCTGAGGTTGATTTTGTAGCAACTATCCTGGGAAAATGACTTAAACGCTGCTTGCCTCAGTTTCCTCATCTGTATGGTGAAAATATTAATAATAGGACCTGTCAGAGAACCAGCCCTGAAGTCAGGAGGACCTGAGTTCAAATCTGGTCTCAGATACTTAACACTAGCTGTGTGACCCTGGGCAAGTCACTTGACTAATTGCCTCAGCAAAAATAATAATAATAATAATAATAATAAAATAATAAAAATAATAATAGCACCTGTCTCCCAGGGTTGCTGTGAGGATCAAATAAGATAACAATTGTAAAGTATTTAGCACAATGCCTGGCACAAAGGAGGCACTATATAAATGTCAGCTATTATTATTATCATGCCATATGGTCACTCATCTATGTCATTCATATACATAAATGATGAGTAACAAGTATATTCCATCAAATGCAATTAACAAGTTTCACAAAAATACATTATTATCTCCCCAAGATATCTCACACTCAACACCTCCTAATAAGTACTTATTATCCTTTCTCCACCAAAGTTACTCCCATTCCAAGTTTCCCCATTATCATTAAAGACAAAATCATTTTTGTGATCTTCCACAATCTCTCCTTCTTCTGCCTCTTCCCACATATCTAAGCAGCTGTCCAGCTGTCCAGTTGTGTACATTACCTTCACATTTCACATCCTTCACATCTGATTCCTTCTCTTTACTCACATAGCCACCACATTTGGATAAGTTTTCATCCCTTCTCACTTGGACTACTGAAATCACTCCTTAATTGGTCTTCCTACTTCAAATTTCTCCTGCTCTAATCCATCCTCCACACACTCATCAAAGTAATTTTCCTAAAGCACAGGTCTGATCATCTTCAACTTTTTAAATAAACTCTAGGTATAAGTACCAGGTCTATATGCCAAAGAAATTTAAAACAAAAAGGGAAGGGATCTAAATATTTATAGCAGCTCTTTTAGTGGTGACAAAGAACTGGAAATTAATAGAATGTCATCCATTGGGGAATGACTAAACAAGTTTTTTTTAATATTTGATGCAATGGAAACTATTGTGCTACAAAAAAATTACAAGCAGAATGCTCTAAGAAAAACCTAGAAGAACTTACATGAACTTATACAAAGTGAAATGAGTGGAACCAAGAGAACATTGCATGTAGTCACAGCAATATTGTACAATGATCAACTGTGAATGACTTAGATTTTCTCAGTAATACAATGATTCAAGACAATTCTGAAGAATTTATAATGAAAAATGTTATTCATTTTCAGAGAAAGAGCTGTTGGAGTCTGAGTATAGATCAAAACATATTTTTCTTTATTTTTCTTGAGTTTTGTTTGCATTTTTTACAACATGACTAATATGGAAATATGTAATGTTTTTCATGACTTCACATATATAATTTATAACAAATTCATTGCTTCTACAATAAGGTAAGAAGAAGGCCTGAGAGTGAAGAAGAAATTTGGAGCTTAAAAAAACTTTTAAAACAAATGTTAAAAATTATTTTACATGTAATTGAGGGAAAATTAAATATTAAATGTTAAGTAGATAGATGGATACAGATAGACAGATTCCAGTGGGTTACTGTTTGCCTCCAGGAAAAAATATAAACTTGTTTGTCTGGTAACTACTTGGCTCCAACCTACCTTCCCCCACTTTCCAGTCCAACAGAACTGGCCATCCCACTGTTCCTGTCATACAATACAACAGGAAAGATCAAGAAATAGTCCCTTTTGGAGATGGCTAAGAACTCTAGAAGATGAATATAAGGAAGGGCTGTGCTCCAGCTATGGAAGCAGTCTTTGCAGAGATATACAAGTGGGAGATAAAATGCTAACCTGGCAAAATGAAAAAGTTTAAAATGTAGTCACCGTATTTCAATCAGTTGTGTGTTTCAACTACAACAATTTCTATACAAGCATGCGTTTATATTTTTGAAGATTTATTTCTATTTAGGATTCTACTTTTAAAAAAATCTCTATAAAGCACAAAATGGTAACATCCACTGAAACAGATCTGCTGTTCTCTCCTCCCTTTCTCTGCTTACTCACCTGCATGAGTTCATTGCTTTCGATTAGATTGTCCTCTAGCATCTCCTGAGTCAGTCTTCCCATTGTACTGTAGAATTCATCAGCTGTTTCACAGCATTCTATCTGTCTGTATTGGAAAAAAAATAAGCTCTTTCTGAAGTTCTTGTCATGCAAGCAAATAAACATTACCATGATATACACTGTTCTCCATAAGAGCCAACAAACTACAATAATATATAAAATAAACAAAAATACTGGCCTGCAATTTCTCCTGTTCCCTTTTGACGCACTCTAAATTATGAGAACTGACATTTGATATAAAGTTTGTAAAATGCATTATAAACCCGATCTCATTAGATCTTCACAACAATCCTGTGAAGGAGATATTTCTAGAAGAATTATTATCTCCATTTTGCAGGTGAGGAGACTGAGGTTTGATGAGCTTGATTGATTACTAAGGATCAAAGATGGTATTCAAATCCATGAGAATGTAGGAATTAAAACATAGAAGAAGAGAAAAATGAAAACTCACTGTTGCAATGGCATATACAAGGAAGCACAAAAGTCTTTGGTACAGTTATAATTGATACTTAAACTTTCATAGCTTAAAACTGTACAAGACTTTTGGGATCAGTTGTATTTTTGTGCTTGTATATAACTTGGTACGGCCTCATTAAAAATAAACGTTTCTCCATTCTCCTCAAAGAAGGCACTAGCTTCTAGTGCAGTTTAAAATCTCTTTCTTTCAAAAAAAAAGATAGAATTCCAAAAATAAGAAGGTTTCAAAGGTATTTCTAGTTCCAAAAGCTAGATTAATGATTTTAGTAGATCTCTTTAGTAGAAGATGGGACTACTCCTGTACCATCATCAGCACATGTATTTTGAAGGGCAACTCTGTTGTTTCCCTAATGTAATTCAAACTCCTTATGACCAATAACACACCTTTTCAAGACAGGCAGGGGAAAAAATGTAATGAAGAAAACAGACCCTTTGTGGATTTGCCAAGCTTAATTCTTCTAGTGAGTTGCAAGTTAGAGGGATATAAATTTAATAAAAATATACAAAAACATTAAAAATATATATTACTCTGTAGCTGCAATTAATACATCTCTTGAACTTTATAGTAATGCTCATAAGCAGCCCTTCTATTATATCTATATCAATAATATATATATATATATAATTTATATTCTTTATAGATATTTCAGGCTTAATAGCATTTATTTTAACAATGAGTTATGCCTAAATTAAGTACTTGTATGAGATCTTATCTTGAATGACAGTTGGAATAAAATTTATATTATCTCTTTTTTTTCTCTTCTATCATTAACATCCAAATACATAAGCAAGCCTGAATGATTAAACATATTCTATGCTGGTTTGCTATTTTAATTCCCTGCAACCTCCTCACTGAGTTCATTCCTTTTCCTACCCCAATCAGCACCTACCACATTATCTGGCATGTAGTAGACATCTAACAAACACACTGGACTGCCTGATTCTCTTGGTGGGCCAGGAAGGAGGATTAGCATATTTTTCCCTTCTTCTAGAGCAGTCAGAAACCACTATTCCTCAGAAACCTCTCTTTTGTCTCGAAACTCTTGCAATCTATTTATTCACTCTTCTAGGTCACTCCCCCAACTTTCTCAATGACTTTACCAATAGGCTTTCTCTCTATATCATTACTGGATAATACCCTAGTAGACCTGATCATTCATGTTGATGACCACCCCCCAATTATATATAGTTCCTCAATTACAATGACTTTATTCTCCAACTCATTTTAGCCATGCACCTTAGACCTTACAATTTCATGAAATAGTCCCCCCCAATGAAAAATCCCTATTTCCAAATCTTATACCCTATACCTCTTTCACTCATACTAAAGTAGCTTTTTCTATCACTGAGACTTCTAGTCCCCATCCTATTGGCTGAATCAATCTTTCCTGTTCTGGCTTTACTTACTTCCATATCCATTATTGATTCTAAATCCATTTTGGTGATTCACTATCTACTATTCTAGGATCCTTCACTTTCTATTTTGGCTGACTGTGCTTTAGTGGCCATCCACATCTGATTTCTCTAATTTTGCACCTACAGCACTAAATATCACTTAAGAAGGCCACAAAATTAAACCAAGTTTATCCAGCATTCCTTATACCCTACTTTTACTGGCTCCTCATATCATTCCTTACAACTTTTGAAAATTTTTCATTCTCCTCAAATCATCAAATATGCCCTCCCTGGGATTTACAATAGATGATTTAGCCTATTACTCCACTAAGAATCTTAGGATCCTCTAATTGTACTCTTTCAACTACCCTCCACTACTCTTCCCCCAATTTTTTTTAATTTTTTAATTAAAGCTTTTTATTTTCAAAACATATGCATGGATAATTTTTCAACATTGATCCCTGCAAAATCTTGTGCTCCAATTCCCCCTCTTTTCCCCATTCTTTCCCCTAGATGACTCACCCCAATTTTTAAACCTCATTAGTTATTTTCCTTCTTTCCTCTAATCAAAGAGGAAGAAATTATTCTACCCCTCATTAAGGCTAATTCAAAACCATTAATCCATCCCTTTTCTCTTTCTTCCTCTAGAACTTGTTCCAAAAATCATGCCCCCTTCCTTAAATATTTTCAGTCTTTCCTCTTTCTCCCTTTCCATTTATTTAAAACTACTTCAGGTTTCCAATACTTAAAAAACCTACCCTTATATCTACTTTCAACCCTTCTATCTACTATTCCTGGGGGGGGAATTTCTTGGGGAGAAAAATAAAATTGTCCTTAAGAAATGTTTTTGTTTCCTTATGTGTGGAGTAAGATATGGTGAAGAACTTACAGATTAAGCACATATTGATCAGAGACTGCTAGCTAACGTAAGCCAGACCTATAGACCCCAGTCAAGTGAAGGCCTAGGCTGCATCCCATTGTCCAAATATGGCATGAAGTGACCAAAGGTTGTAAATCATTTTGTCGGCTACTTTCCGTTGTTGACTACTTCCTGCTGACCAAAATAGGGGAGTGCAGAATTGTATGACCAATCACAACACGTGGAGGGTGGGATTTTGGAGGTTCTTTGTCTGAAATGTATAAAAGTTGTGAACATTTTCAAGGGAGTGGCTCTCTCTCCTGCTGTGAATTTGGCTCACAGACCAGGATGGGGTCCACTTCTCCAGATTCTAATAAATAATTCTGCTTTTCTATGAGTGATCCCTCACATTTATCAGTTACAATCTTCTTAAACTTGTGTTATTAAATCTCTGCATCTCTCCCATTCTATTGAAACTATTCTCTGAAAGGTCACCAAAAATCCCTCTAAATGTCAAATATAATTTTTCAGGCCTCCTCTCCTCACCCACTCTCTGCAACTTTTTATATGGTCAACAATCTCCTCATATTCGAAAATCTCTCTTCCTTTGATTTAAAATTCTTTTTGTTCTCTTAATCCCTTCCATTATCCCCTTTGGTACTTTTTTATCTCCTGATATTTTAATATGAAGTGGTTTCCTAGGTTCTGTCTTAAGTTTTTTTTCATTTTTCTCTATACTTTCTTCCTCAGAAATTTTACTCCTAGAGCTTCAACCTCTATCTTAAAGACTAAAATCCATATATACAATCCTGATCTCTCTTCGCAGCCATGGACTCAGACTCACATTTTCAGCTGTCTATATAGGACACTTCTGCCTCCATATTAATCAGAACCTCAAACTCACCAAGGCCAAAATAGTCCCTCTTATCTTTTTGACTTTTTTATTTATTTTAGTGATATTACCATTCACTTAATCTACTAAGTTTGAAACTTTGGAGTTCTCTCTTTTTCCTCTCACTTCAGAGTTACCTCAAAACTTTGGATCTTCTATAATTTCTCTCCAACCCATATCTTTCTTTCTATTCCCAGTGTGCTACTATCCTTTACCATCTCCCCTCTCTAATCTAACCTTCATACTGTTTCTAAACTTATGTCGCTCTTCTAATCAAATAATTTTATTAGCTTTTCATTGTTTCAAAATTCTCTACCTGGTATTCAATGTCCTTCATAAACTACTCCCCTACCTTTCTAATTTATCTTATCTATCTATTCCTTCCCACAAATTTTACCCACAAGCTACACTTTTGTACCTCCTAAACAAATACTGTTTCCCTGCTTTCTTGTCTTTGTTTACACTGTTTCCTGGGTATTTATCCCTTTCTATCCATTTTTTGAAAGTCCAAATCAAATGCTACATTCTCCATGAAACCTTCCCTGAGTCCCTCCCCCAACTAGGAAGCAATGGCCATTCCCCACCCACCCTACAGGACATCACAAAGTACTTTGATTTATACTTTTAAGTGCAGTTATCATATACTACTTTGCACGTGTATTTATTCGGGCAATTGGAAATTAACTGGAAAAATTTTAAATAGAAACTAGGCAAATTACACTGACACTAATTATAATTATTTTATACAAAAGTTTAATCAATGGAACTGAATTGCCATAAAAGGACACCAAAAGAGCCTCAAAAGCAACTTTGTCAGAAAACTCTGAATCATGTGCCAAATAAAAAGACAACTGACAAAGAACTCTGGGTTAAAAAACTCATTTGTAAAATCTGACAAAAGAAGGATGATGAGCAATTATAAGCAATATTGTTTCATAAAGAAATGAGAAGCAATGGTGGGTAAAGTCCCACTATAAAGAAAGCTTGGCAAGATATCCAAATAAATAAAGATATCCCAAGAATATTTAAGGGTAAAAATGGAAGGAAGAATAAAAACTAAATAAAAATTGCAAAATTGCAAAAATCATTATAACTATTTTTTCCATCAAGGACAATATAACCACTACAATTAAACCCTAGCATAACAGTATTAGATTCCTTATTAGATAAGGCAGAAATGGCACTAATGGGACCAAAATTGAGGAGGAAACTATATTAAATTAAGTTTATAAAGAGAAAAGAGCTGTGCTGGAAGCAACATAATTATGAAGTCACTGGGAGACCAATATATAAGTTATTTAAAGGAGTCGCAGATACCAAACATATGGACAAAACCAGACCTTATTAAAATGTGATAGAACATAAATAAATAACTACCAATTTATGTCTCTACTCTCCCATCTATACACAACCTCAGGGGCCTTATATTTTCATAAATAGACGACATCTTTCATGAAGTTATTAATAGGGGGAAAACAGGCTTTTACAAGCAATATTCAACAATGGATTGCATAATTGCAACTAAAATGTGTAGGATATGGAATCCTGTTATGCTATTGTTATTTGTGAAAAGCACTTAATTGAACAGAACAAAATGCTGCTTGACAAGAGATTTTACAACAAAGTATCAAAGTCATTCAAGTTTTTTTGAAAGATGTAACAACAGAAAAATCCAGTTTAAGGATCCTCTGCCAAATATGGAGAAGCATATTCAGAAATGAATATTCTCCAAGTCAAAGGGGGAGCTTCTTTGTGGATAGAGAGATATTCCAGGAGCTTCTCTTGCAACATTATATTATGCTGATAGCATCAAGCCCCAAAACATTACAGTACCTCCTGGAGAACTTTTGATGGCTCAGAACAATGAGCAAGTGAGGTTTGAGCTAGGATCTATTATTGGCCAATCAATGAAAGCTAGAGAGTTTTGAGTTTAAAGACATAGCCTAGGGGTTCCATTTAAATCATAATGGGTCTGGTTTTCCAAAGCTATATTTCAGGATATCATAAATGAAAACTACATAAGAGGAAAAAGTTAATTGTCCCAGTTTTTCAGGTTTGCCTCTTCTATCAAAGGTGATAGAATAAATAAGTAGGTAAGAAAAAGAAAAAAAAAAAAACTAAGAACCTTTGTGAACTATAAACCAACCAAAATTTATATTCCTTTAGACATAGCACCCACATGTAATGAAGAGGAAGAAGAGGTGTAAGAGGAGGAAAGAGCAGATTGGAGTTGGGAGAAACTTGAGGCAGGATTACCAGCCATCAAGCTATTGCAGTAGAATAGATATAAAGCATTTCCCCCTTTTGAATGTGAAATGTCTTATTTGTGAATAATGATGGAAAAAGAGTTTAGAGAAGACCTGAGAGAAAGCAATCTCTCAATGCAAAATACTGTAAGAGCTTGGGAGCTGATAGTAAAAAGTACTAATCTGAAAGGTAAATGTGGTTGAAATATCTTACTTCCCATGTGCTATTATATGGATCTTGAGGATGATAGGTAGGAATCCTTCATAACTAGAACTTTTTGGCAACTAAAGAACTCTATCAAGGACAAGTCCAACAGAAATGTGAATTTTGGTTTCTCACCTTAAGGTCAAGTTGAGTCATCGCACTCAAATAAATCTTGCTTTAGGACAAGAGTCCATCAGTGATCAAAGACATAGAAGTCAAGAAAAGAGAAAGAAGACAGAAATAGAAAAAAAGAAAAAAGAGCTGCTACTTCAACAACAGAGACTAGCAGAGGGGAGGAAAACAGCGCTGAAAACTGATCTATTTGGAAGATAGTTTCACTCTTCAAAAGAGCTGATTGTAGAAAAGAGGCACCCTCTGCTTTCCTAAATGCTGGCTGGAGAAACTACAAGCAAAGCTGTCTGACTCTATCGCCACTATGGCATAAATCCCTTGAGAGCCCAGTAAGTAGACTTGAAAAGATCTGAGGATGGTAGATTTATGTGAAGGGTTTTGTTGAAAGAGTGAACACTAGAATTGTTTTTTTTTTTTTTTTTTTTTTTTGTCTTCTTTTATATCCCTCATGGCTTCACATCCTGGGACAGAGTAGGTACTTGATAAATGCTTATTGGCTTGTCTACTGACTTCAGAGGCTTCCCAAGTGAAAAGATCTTAAAAGCTTTGAAATCTATAGATTTAAGATCTTTGTTTTCACTAAAAGATCTCAGAACTGTTTCAAAGTCCTAAGAGAGCAAAAAGATATAGAAGAGGAACAACTCCACCCATCACTTGCTAGGTTGTTAGATACATGAGTTTCCCTATTCATGCTAGATTTCTACCGAGCCCACTCTGTATGCCCACTCCTCTTCATAGATACTGCATGCACCTAAGAGAGAATATGACCCATGTTTATGGGTGGACTATAAAGCAAAAGGTACAGGTTGAAACATACAACTAATTCAGAAGACCAAAGACAGGGCTAAGAGCTATCATCAAGGAACTGTATCCTAGGTAGAAAGAGAAAATGAATGGGCACATGAGGAGAACAAGAGATAAGAGGTAAATAGTTGACCATGTAATATCAGGAAAAGGTAAGGGATTTAGACTTGAGATTTCATTGCTATAAGAAACTCGAAGAGAAGAAATTTTCTCTACCACGATAAATTTGTAACTATTCTATAATTTATGCATTTAGAGAGTTGCCTGAGAATGGGGACTGAGAGGTTAAGTGACTTATCCAAGGATAAGTCACTTAGCCAGGATATACAAAAGATAACATTTGAACTTAGGTCTTTCTGACTCCAAGGCTTGTCTTCTATCCTCAATAGTATACACTATCTCTCTCATGATTCAATGAAAAAATACATTGGACTAAGAGGTTAACAGAACCTCAAATTAAAATACCTCTGAGGCTTAGGCTTGTATTCAATTATTCAGCCTCATTGAGGAACATTTGGCTGAAGAAGTATATAATTGAAGAAAAGGTACATATTAGGAGAAAATGAAAAAGTAAATCAATATCACTGCTAAATTTCCTATGGGTGAGCCGATACACTCAGCTGAAAGAAATGTTATATTCTGAAACAAAGGCAACAGGAAAATCAGGTTTTTTTAATCTGTAAAAACAAGAAATTCAAGTATATAGAAGAAATATCAGGTGATATTTGACCCACCTTCTGCTTTCAGGTACACAAAATATGATTTCTTTATAGATGAAATAAGAGGTAAATGGCTTCTGCTAGCTCAACAGCTATGGAGAAGAGGAGGGAGAAGGATGAGATTACAGATATGCTGACTTCTAGTGCAATGCTGCTTGCACTATAAAATCCTGAATTGGTAGATGACAGTTGATGGTTTTTTCTTGTCCCTTCCCCACAAATAATGTTCCAAATACAGTAAGGAAAAAGGCTTATCTTAGATAATTTAGCAAAATCAGCCATATTGACCATATCTAACATCCAACAGTATGTACAATTAGAGTTCAGACAGAATTTCCATAATCTTAACTAACACCTGACAAAGTAATGCATGATACATTAGGAAGTCTTGTACCATTCTTTATTTTTAATCAAAGAATAAGTGGTACATAAAATGAGAATATAATCAGATTGGATTTCTTTCATAGATATGTCTAAGGGGAAAATTCTTAACTAAACAAGTGAAAAGGGTGATCATAAAAGATAAATCAAACATTTTGGTTGCACAAAATTGAAAAGCTTTTTCAAAAACAACCACTGTAAACTAGAACAAGTAGAGAAGCTGTGGATTGAAGAGGAAAATCTTTGCATCAAATATTTTTGAGAAAGGTCTAATAACCAAAAATGTGTAGGGAGCTAACATAAATAAATAAGACCGAGAATATAAAGATAACAAACCATGAATTATCATATGAAAGACTGCTTCAAATTACTAATAATTAGAGAAAGGCAAATCAAGACAACACTGGGGGTTTCATTTCACACCCAGTTAATTAGCAAGGATGATAAAAGTAGGCACTAATCAACTCTAGAGTGAAATAAGCACGTTAATACATTATAGGTAGAGTTATGAAACAATCCAGCTATTTTGGAAAATAATGTGGAAAGATGTTTTGAACAACTAAGTAACTAAATGGTGAGAATACTGGAATTGGAGTTGGTGAACTGGAGTTGGTAAACCAAGAGTTCAATTTTTGCCTGAAACACTTATTAGCAAACTGTAAGTCGTTTTACCTAGAAAGCTATTTTATTAATTTGTAAAATAGGCTAATAATAGCATTTACTTCATTGAGTTGTTGAGAGAATCAAATGAAACAATATGTGGAAAGAACTTTGAAAACTTTAAAGTGATATCTAAATGCTCGTTATTATTAAAATTTTTAAATGTCTAAGATTTATTTCTATGCCTTTGTCCCAGAGATCTCACTGTTAGGATCGTACCTTTAGAGGTGTCAAAGACAGAAAGAAAAGTCTCATCAAATATTCAAAACAATACTTGTGATAGCAAAGAATTGGAAACAAAGTAGATGACTAAACAAATCTTAGCACATGAATGTAATGGAGTATTACAGCATTATAAGAAATTAGTGTTGACTACAAAAGTCTATTTCCTCCTCAGTACAGCTTAGTCTTGAATGTCAATATTTGTCAATTCTTGATCATATGAGAATGGAAAACAGGGATAGGAATATTATCAAAGTTAGAAGGAACATTAGAGATTGCCTAATCCAAAATACTCATTTTACAAAGAGATCAGGGACTGTGTCTTATCTTAATTTTGCGAAATGAGTAATGTTTACATTTAACCTAAAATGCCACATTATCCAAAAAGTACCCTTCTTCTGCTTTTCCCTAATGTAGAATATTGAGAATTAGAGTCTACCAAAAGCTATCTGAGAGAGAGGAAAATTCTGGAGACCTGAATAATCCATTTAAAATATAACCAGCTCTGAACTTGACTGCATCTAGGATTTCTGAGGGTTAAGTCCAATGACCTTCTTTCATATTTCATGTGTCTATTTATCACTGACAAATTACAGCATAAGTATGATTTAAATCTCTTGATCTCTATTACAAAGCAAATCAAAGAATACTTACTCTCCTAATTTTGCCCAGATTGCCAGGGATACCCTCAGTATGATTTCAGAACCTTCAAAGAAGACAGAATCCCATATCTTTAAAACTGTATGATTAGGGAGGCATGTGGCAAAGAGGGTCAGGAACCACTGCATGGTGAAGACATTTGTAAGTGGGGGCTCATATCCACCTGGAAGAGAACAAATACATTGAGTCTCCTTTGGTTAGATAGCTTAAAGAACATCCAAACACAATTACTTTCCATATCTCTGTCTCCTTCCAAAGTTGTCAAATTTTCTTGCTTCTTCCAAATTTCTAAAATGGAATCATAAAATCATTGGAATCTTAGTGTTTGAAATGACCTAGTTCTTATTTTATGTATGAAACTTTTCTCAGTTGTAGCCTAAAAAAACGAGTTTCTTTTACCAGATTCCCTCCAAATCAAAATGGAAAATCAAATGATCCAGAAGCAAAAGTTTAGGTGATACCAAATAACCATCAAGATTGTTCAGTGAATATATGTGTCTCTATAGATGTATATATGTCCATATATGTGCATAAATAAATACTTGTGTGCATATATCCCTTGGAATTATATTTTTAATTCTTAACTTTTCCTCCAGAATTTAATCTAAAGGATAGCTGTCCTATTTTTAATCATGTTATAAAATGAGCAGGGATTAAGTAGTTATTGCTGTTTTAAAATTCCAACTCTCTTCCTTTTGGCATCCTGTGGCATAAAGGCAGGGCTATCAGTGTGTTGAAGGACTTGTGAGTGCAGACATGCATGCTAGTTGCCAACTCTCCTGGCAGATAACTGATTTTGCTGTTGGCACTTGGATCATGAATTGTTGGTGAAAGCTAGATAGTGCTGTTTTTCAAATTCAAATAATCTATCTTTGCTTAATGGACTTCCTTCACAAATTGTCTTATTTCTGACTAAAGGAGAAATCAGAAAGGCTCTTTCAGATCAAGGTTAGTTCCAAGATCCACAATTAAATGAAAATAAAAATGGTTACCTGCAGTTAAGAAAAAGGGGTATTTCAATTCCAAGGCATTTCCACTGTAACTTGATAGAAAAATAAATTGTTATCTCTTCAGCTTTTGTTTTGTTCACATTGTTGTTGTTTTTTTTTATTCTTCATGACCCCGTGGTTCTGCCCAAGAGTCCCACAGCTAGTAAGTGTCTGAGGTCATATTGGAACTCAGTCTTCCCAACTCCAGGACCAGAGTTCTATCCACCGAACTTTTTACCTCACATACAAAATGGCAATTCATACTGAATGAAAATGAATAAAAACTACTCCAAGTCTGGTGTTAATTTGGACACCAAGAAAAAGTTTCACAACTAATAAAAAACAAATTTAATAGACTTATCACTGAAATGGTGAAGTCAATGAAAACCATTATTTCTCAGATTTGCTGCTTTGTTTTTTTCCTAACACTGAAAATGTGTTGCACTGAATCGTCCAGGGGTTCTCAAACTACAGTCCACGGGCCAGATGCGGCCCGCTGAAGACGTTTATGCGGCCCACTGGGTTATGACAAATGGGCTGAGGGGCAGAGACAGAGTGTGAGTTTTTGTTTTTAGTATAGTTTGGCCCTCCAACAGTCTGAGGGACAGTGAACTGGCCCCCTTTTAAAAAGTATGAGGATCACTGAGGTCCATCTCATCTCCATTTGTGAGTTTGTTATTTAAAATTCATTCAACAATATCATTAAATACCCACTACTGCACTAGGCATTAGGGTACACAGACAAAATGGAAATAGTACTTACCCTCAAGGAGTTTACATTCAACTGGGAAATGCAATATATAGATAAAACAACAAATAAAGGATAATGTAAGGTTAGAGTGAAATTTGTCCCTCTCTCCCCCGGCATTCCCACCAAAGGTTCATGTAAAGGCAATCATTCCAATAAACCTAGCCAATTTAATCAGAGAGACAAATCATTTGACAAATCATGATATTGACCTTTACCTCCTCCTTCCCTGTTTGAAGCTCTCTGAAGAGTATCCAGGTGCTGAGATAATTCAGGAAGTTTCATTCTCAAGAGATCTCTGAAGACTGCCATATCCACAGACAATGCCCGGAGATTGTTAACAAAGTAGCTTTCTGGAAGTACCTTATCAATGAGGTAAATCATGATCTGAAGAACAAATTTTTAAAAATCTGATTATATAATATCCTAGTCTCTTTTCCTGCTAGGAAGAAATGAAAATATTCCAGTTGGCAATGGTAACACTAGCCAAAGTCTATATTCCTCTGTGGATGATACTTCAACTCCAAATGCTCCACATTTTCTGAGGGTGATTTACATATGCAATAACTAGAGACGAACAAAATGATTCAGATAATTAAAATCAAACTAGTGTGCTGCTCTCTCAGCTTTTTATACAGGCCACTGAATCTGAACACATGAAAATTAGCTACAATTTTTAAAACCTTGTGCTCCCCTTTGACCAAAGGAAAGGATCACATCTTCTCCTCCCACTAGCCCTTGAAGTAAATTCAGTTTTTTTTCTGATACTACCTACCAAAACAGGATTTCAAGATTTACACATCCAACTTATAAGAAACTCTGAATTTTAGTGCCCCTGTGCATAGCTATTTCTCCTCTGATATAGTGTGAAACAGGGTTTTATCTTTGTATGTAAACAATTTGGTGTTTCTAGAGTTTAGTCAAAGTGCACAGACTTTCTGAATATGTTTTTAAAAATCTGAACTTAGATACAGACTTCTCACATGAGTAATTTCAACCTTAACTTCTTTTGGAACACTCTCCATTACATTTTCCAAGACATAAGCAATTTCCAGCAAGCCCTAGCAGAAACCCTTGGTACCATATAATTTTGCCTTTTCTGTCATTTATTGTTTCCTTTGCTTCATTGCAGAAGCATGAGCTCAGCTCTTTAAGAAGCTGCCTCAGTCTCAGAGTTAGAAAAAAAATCACCAAGGCTGTTCCTACATTAGGGAAAGTAGATGCTTATCTATACTTATCAAATGACTTATCAAATATAATAATATAGAGTGAGGGATTTTTTAAAAAAAAAGGATGTTACAAAGAGCTTTCCATTTATTATCTCATTTAATCCTCACAACTTTTGAAAATTATATGGGTATGTTCAGATAAGGAAATAGGTTCAGAGAAACTAACTTCATGCTGCATACTTTATCTGCTATGATACATAGGGTTTCATACAATTCTGTTTTTCCTTAAAAACAAATGATAGCCAAAAGTAAACAGAAACACCAACTTGCCAAGAGATTAAATTCTCACCATTGGAGTGATTATTTTTAATACAGCAATTGGGAAAGAGAAGTGACATGGTATAATGTACATATATCCTGGAAATAGAAAAACAGACATTGAAAAAGTCTCTTAATGTAGAGACTTTTATTGTATTTTATTGTAGGTTCGATTAGAACAGAGTAAGCCATTATAGAAAGTTACTGTCACCCTGAAAGAGATAAGAAATCACGTCCCTAATGATATGAAATAATGGAAGAGTAAATTTCAGTGGAGGAAAGATGGAAGTGAAAAGCCATGGCTAGCTGGATTCAACCTAGGATGACTTGGAGAAAAACCAGCATAAGTGAGGTCATCCTGCAGAGAATCTAGGATCTAGAATGGGAGGAATGATGGGAGGAAAAGAAGACAAGACCCAATTGATGGAACTCCAGGGAAGCCATTGGGTGAGGCAGATAAACATTGACTAGGATCATTCCTGAACATTACAAAAAACTTTTTAATACATAGAACTTACAGAATCATCAGTTTAGAGCTGAATGGATCTTAGAAATAATCTAGTCCAATCCTCTCATTTTACAGATGAGAAAACTGAAAATTAGAGAGATTAAATAATTGGCCCAGGATCAAGATTTCCCTTCAATAGGATTTTAACTGAGATCTCCCTAGTTTCAGGAAGACTCATCTTTCTGAGTTCAAATGGGACTTCAGACACTTACTAGCTGTGTGATCCTGGGCAAGTCACATAATCCTATTTGCCTCAGTTTCCCCAGCTGTAAAATGAACTGGAGGAGAAAATAGCAAACCCCTCCAGTATCTTTGCTGAGAAAACCCTAAATGGGGTTACAAAAAATAAGAAACAATTGAAAATGATGGTTTCAAGACCAATTATATTTATTATATCACCCTTTCAGTCTTTCTGCCCTCTAAACACCACCTTCCATGCTAAGTACTGAGTCTGTGTGGGTTTAGATTTCTACTTTATGGGGAAAAAAAAGACATGAGTCCAAGTTTCACCTCCCTCTAACACATACCAGCTGTGTTAATTTGGACAAGGCACTTCAGTCAGAGAATTTAGTGAGTGTATACCCATTAAGTGTCAAAGGAGATGCTGAATTGCACTGGGAGAGAGGGAGAGGGAGAAAGAGAAGGAGAGAGAGAAAGGGAAAGAGAGAGGAGACAGAGAGGAGACAGAGAGGAGACAGAGAGGAGAGAGAGAGAGGAGAGAGAGAGAGGAGAGAGAAAGAGGAGAGAGAAAGAGGAGAGAGAAAGAGGAGAGAGGGAGAGAGAGAGAGAGAGAGAGAGAGAGAGAGAGAGAGAGAGAGAGAGAGAGAGTTTCCTTATCAAGAATTCCTTATACTAATGACTCACAGATCTAGTTTATAACCAAAACATATATATGTGTATATGTATGTTATATACATATAGTGTGTATGTGTGTGTATATCTACATATATGAAATTTAAGGTATTGTTCTTTGAGTTTTCTAACTCATAATAAAATGGAATTTCTTACTTAAATATCTTAAAGTACAAAATGATGACAACTTTAGAAGTACCATGTTTAGTTAGCATACTTAACTGTCATACCAATCTGAAAGTCTTAATATATGAACTGAGGTATCAATGTTAAATGAAGATTTGTATGAAGGAAATTGAACTCGATTGTTCCTAGCAGTTGTGCCAAAAATAAACAGTACCACAAAGCTGAATTCTTGCACCAGCAGCTGGAAAAAAAATTGATACACATCCAATAAAGTTACCTTTACCTGGCAACTGCTATCAGAAGATAATAAACATTTTAAAGGCAAATTAGCATTTGTCAAAAATCTAAAGCCATCTACTTTTTTCCCTTCAGAAGTGTTATTGCAAGAATAATTTCCAAATTATATATTAAATCTCTAATCATAAGGTCCATATAGACCTAAGGACTTACGTGAAACATTTTCTTTCAGTGTGTGTAATATATTTCATTTGGGGGAAAAAATTAACAATATATTCAGTTTCTCAAATTTATCAAGTTCATCTCTAGATCTGTGAATTCTGTTCTTCAAATCACAGAATCACAAGTTTAGAACTACAAAGAATCTTAGTGGTCAACTAATTCAACCTCCTCTTTTTACAAATAAGGAAGCTAAGCCACAGAAAAGTTAAGTGAATTTTGCAAAGGCTTATAGCTAGTCTATGAACTCAGGTGCTCTCATTCCATTCTGACATCTTCCCACCTGCACCAATAGTTCATAAAATTATTGGAACCAGAAACGTGTTGGTTCAACAATAGGAATAGGTTCTCTGAAAAAATATACAGATACCTGTGGCACACTTTTAAATTTAATCTGTATCATTAACATTTTTCCATCACCTAGACAATCAACAAAACAATAAGTCAAGTCCCAATTTATTGCCTTTGCAGATTTCCAAGGTATAAATGGTCACACTGAAATTTTAACAATTCTTTGTAATTTGAGTAAGCTCTAGCACACTTCTGATTGAAACACAGTTTTTTATATTTTTTCCCCATTGCAACTTATTTTCTGCTTTTTCTTACCCTGAGATATATTATTTTGCCTTGTTCTAGATCTCTTATCTTAATCCTTTAAAAAGGCAATTCTCATTTTGCAGGCACAGAAATATAGCCATAAACTGGTTGATATTGATAAACAAAAGAGGATCTGAATAAACATAATTGTTTTGAATATCTGACTTGTCACCGTTCCATTTTTTAAATAAGTGAAGTAAATTATTTCTAGGTTCTTTCCTTGAGTAGAGAAAACAAAATGTTTTACTCACAAGACCTGAATATAGACCTAATATTATGCAGTCAGTTGTTAACACTAATATGTCATGTATGATCCTAGCAGGAATATGTATGATTGAATAATAATTATGACTGAAGCTACTGGCTTCTATAGAATTGGGCTATTATTCCCAGTAACAATACTTTTTGAGTAAGCACTCCTCATCTAATAAAAAGCAAATGTTAAAATTTGAAGAATCTTAAAAGATTCGATCATTCATTAGCAAACCCATAGTAGTATAAACAAATAGATGAATCAATGAACAAATGAATGAACAAGTAAATAAATAAATCAGATAACAGCGATCTCTACATCTAAAGTGTTTCATTTTTCATTAACAAACTACACTGCCAACAAAATACTAAACATCAATACACCTAAATTGCTAAAGTTACTTCTATGCTGTTACCAAAGAACTTCTCAAAATCTTCCCAGTGTTCTCTTGAATAAATATATTTGGTTTTCTATAACTAAAAAATGTTTTTAAAGTTGCAAGATTTTTCTTCTCTACATAAAATACAAGAATTCATTTCCAAGACATTTTCTAGACAAACTCAATCCTTTCGCCTCATCTGGGAAGAGAAAAAAAAATCACACTAGGAAATTCAACAAGATTTTGTCCCTGATTGCTCTTCTATTTTCTCAAGGATGAAATTCCCCATAGGTAGATAGACTCACTTTCAATGCATCCCCTTCATTGCCTTCCATTACTTCTAGGATAAGCGCAGCCAGGATGTTAAAACCTTGGCAATATCCAACAGACTTGTTCCATCGGGCATAGGCCAGCAGAACTCTCTTTAACACAACTCTATCTTGCTCTGCCTCTTGGCCACAGTATGAGCTGCAGCCTGTTCGGTGAAGATCCTAAAAGGGCGGGGGGGGGAGGGGGGGGGAGAAGGTTGGAAGGAGAAAACAGGGTGGACAATTTAATATAACATTATAGAAAATTTTTCCAAAAGTTGTTAGTCTGTCAAAATGTTTACCAAACTATTCAACTGTGATATGCTCTTTCCACATTTAGCAGGATTTCAGCAATGAGACAGACCAACAGACAAATAGACAGATAGATAGATAGATGCTTTATACAAAAAAAGGTGAGATTACTGTGGGTTGTGAGCTCTATTTCACTTTCATACTCTGATTTCATTCAGGCATTATTTAATTTCTTTTGGCATATGTATTTATACATGAATTTTTACACATTAGAATTAGTGACTTTTCCCCTTAATTAAAAAAAATGAGTTTGACTGATGTTAACAAACATGAACATTTCCATTACAAAGAACAGAACTAGGAAACTGAATGTAAAACCATGATTCTTAGGAATAGTTTGGTTTCATTTTTAAGTGAGTAGCTGCACTTGCCTACTTATCCATGTCCCCTTCTGAACCTCCTTTTCCTCCTATTTATTTTTTTTTAATTATTCATTGATGTTCTTTTCTTCTGAATTTTGGGGATTTTTTGGACGGGTTGGCTACTACTATCATTATCCCTTCATTGTACTTTTTTTTGCTTACATTTTCTCTTTCATCACCAACAAATAAAAGTCCTCCTTGGAGCTAATAGGCATATTCAAGCAAATCAAATCTACATATTGGATGCATCATTTTTGTTAGAATTATCCATTCTTTCTATCATTTATTCCTTGATCCTCACATCATCTTTTATATCAAATTGTTTGGTCTTCACTTAAGCTTGAATCTTCTCTTCAAATGTTTTTCATTAATTATAATTTTAAATTTGTTGTGGTGTCAGTAAAGGAGGCATTTAACATTTCTGCTTTTCTGTATTTGCTTATAGGGATTTCGTTTACTAGAAATCAGGTCAGTTTTTATAAAAGTACTATTAACAGCTGTCAAATATCCATACTTCTTTCTATTCCCCTTAATTAAACAACTTGTCTAAAATTCTATTCACTTGTTTCTCGTTAAGTTGTTAGATTTCTCTTCAGATGCATTGACATCTGCAATAATTTTCTGTTTATTTCTTCCTTTAATTTATTAAGTTTTCCTCCAAATTGATAAATGGTATGCCATTGGTTTGTGTTTATTAAAAATGGATACTATTTAATTACTTAAGATTCCTTTAAATATAATATATTTTCTCTTCTTTTTTAACAAGATCTGCTGTAACTATTAGTTTGTCTGAGATCATGATTGCTACCCTGTTTGTTTATTTTTTAAAGTCAATCAAAGCATATCTGCTTTAATCTTAATTCAGTAGCACTAGAAATAGGCTAGAACCAAGGATAACTACTAAGAATGTTCAGATACAGGTACTACCTTATTCTGTATTCTTTCATAGTGATCTATGGAGGCTAACACTGTCCCTGACTGCTGCTCAGGCAGGCAAGGGATAAGATTCTTATGGTTTCATGCCCAAATTACTTGTTGCTCCTCTGGTATATATCCCAATTCCAAGGAGCATCAGGCTTCTGGTTCCCTTCCTTCAGTATTACTATTATAAGAATTAGAAGAACAAATGAATGAAAAAGCATTTAAGAACTGTGTGCAAAGCACTTTTCTAAATACTAGACATACAAATAGAAAATGAAGATGATACCAAGAGTTCATATTCTTGACAACAATATATAGAAGGCTTAGAATGTAAGTCAACTGGAAGAGCCCAGTGGCTCTGATGGTACAGAAGAATAATGTACATAAAATCCTATCTGTTTCTAATGTTGAAGCATGTCAAGGACTTTGGGAGTAAGAGTTTTCTTTTCTGCTACTTGAGCAGTACCTGACATACAATAGGCACTTAAAATATCTTTGGTGATTGATTGATTGATTGATCAGAGGGAGCAGCAGCACCTACAGAGACAGTTGCCAGGTCAGTATCCACAAGAATTCCTCTCTTAAATAATGGGTTTGAGGACTAGGTTGAAAAAAGACAAAAGATCTGAAGAGTATTGCTGTGATTAAGGCTTTTTGGATTGCCTGCCAGTCATTGGCAGTTGGCTGACGGGTGGGTGGTGGTGATGGTAGTGGTGGTGATAAGGGCCAAAATGTTAAGCCCCAACTTTATAGCAATTGCTGCTTTCTGAAGAATGACTATAAAATGAGGATAGCTAGGATAAAAGCAGGGTAAGTAGGCTTTGATATAAAATATTGATCCGTATATTTTTACTGCTATGTTTTGGGGGGAAAATTGAATAGGATGGATATTAACAATTTTTTTTCCTTTCTACTAAATGTATATTAAAGTTAGGTTCCAGTCCTCCAAATAAGTATTTTTTAAAAGGCCATAATAATAGGATGGAAAATAGAATTTTCATGTAAGGTCCCCTCTTGGGGAGAAAAGAGCATTATTTTCACTACCACTTAAGCATATATGGAAGAAATATTTGCTTCACTTTTAATTTTTAATAAAAGTATGATTGTTTCTAAGTAGAGAATGTGTTTTCATGAAATTATTTTAAACTGGGACAGTTTTTGAATGGTGCAGTTGACAGAATGCTGAGTCTGCATACATTCTAGCACCAAAATTCTTTTATAAAGTGAGTAATACTTTAACTTATAAGTCAAGCAAAAAGAAAGCAGCTTATCTCTGTCCAGCAAGCTTTCAGGCTTCAAAGCACAGCTGAATCATGCATAATGTATAGGATTCTTTTTTAATCACACAATTCAATGTAAATGTCATCAATGATTAATTTAGGATTCTGTCTGACATAGAACAAATATTCCTCTAGACATAAGTGTGCCGACAAATGTTAAGTCAGAGAGTAGTAGATTTATTTCTACTGGTACAGCCTACTTACAAAAAAGCACCTAAGTATGCATGTATGCATGTGTGTGTGAATTCAAATTACCTAATTCTTACAATTTTTATACCTTGCCCTTCATATGTGAATTATGCTTTTTTCCTAACAATTATTTGCTGTGCTTTATTTGTGTCTGACTCTTCATGACTGAGTTTTTCTTGGAAAAGATACTTGAGTAGTTTGTCATTTCCTTCTCCATCTCATTTTACAAATAAGGAAACTGAAGTAAGCACATTAAGTGATTTGTCCTGAGTCACACAGCTAGTATCTAAAGCTACAGTTTAACTCCCCAACTGCTCCTGAAGAAAATACATTTGAATTTTTTTCCTCAGTAAATACATAGTTAAAAAACGTGCCAATCTACTCACCAACAACCTTCTTGCTCATCTGTCAAGTCCCCCAGAGGAATATTGAACTAAAACCAAAGTCATACCAATGACCTTGGCTGATTAACACCAGTTTCTAACTATGTTAATTCAACCAAATATAATTGCCTGAATACCTATATTAAAAACTCCATTTAAATCTACTATTCTATTAAATAACCTTATCAGAACACTTCAAACTTTTTAAAAATAAAAATAATTTAATGAAACCCATATCACTTTAAAGTAATTCTCTTTTTGAAATTGCCAATGCTAGATCTCAGGATCAAGTGAATCACAAATCCACTTGGTGAAAATATTGTGAGGATCATCAAAAAAAACCATCCTCTTCTCCAGAAAAAAAATAATTTCATTATAAGTTGTTGATATTCCATAAGAATTTCCTGCTAATAGTAGCATTTTCAAAGAATAGGAACAGCCAGTGTTTTACATAAGAGATGTTGGAAACAGTTGGACTATGTAGAAATGAAGAGGCAACTCATGAAATGAGAGAGCAAATAAACAGAGCATTTACCACAAGGTCATTGAATCTGTTCAGGCAAAAGTTCAGTCATTTCTTTTGCTGCTACATTAGGACAGTTAGTATCATGTTATAACAGTTACCTTTACTATCTGAATTCCCATGGAATCATCATCAGGGTTACTTCTTTCATTGAAAGTGAAGCGCATGGTTTTATCCCAATCAATGGCAATACTGTGCAAATAGTGGTCTGCTAAAGTCAACCAAACCTAGGAAAAATGCAATACACCCAAATAAAATAAGCAGTTTCTACTTTTACAACTGAATATCACATAAGAACTTTCTACTAGTTTCATCATTTCAAAGTATGTTCACTAATTTAACCCTAACACTAATGCATTGTTAGTGGAGTTGTGAATTGATCTAACCATTCTGGAAAGCAATTTAGAGGTATGTTCAAAGAGCTATCAATCTGGGCATACCCTTTGATAAGGCAGTGTGTCTGTTGAATTTGAATCCCAAAGAGATCACAAAAAATAGAATATACAAAAATGTTTGTGGCAGCCCTTTTTGTAATGCCAAGGTACTGGAAACTGAGTGGATGCCCATCAGTTGGAGAATAGCTGAACAAGTTATGGTATATGAATGTAATGGAATATTACTGTTCTATAAGAAATGGTCACCAGGATGATTTCAGAAAGATCTGGAGAGACCAATATGAACTGATGCTAAGTGAAGTGAGTAGAACCAAGAGAACACTGTGGAAAGCAAAAAAAAAAAAAAAAAATAAATAAATAAATAAAAAAGATGATATGATGATCAACTGTGATGGACTTGTCTCTTTTCAACAAGGAGGTGAGTCAGGGCAATTCTAATAGACTTGTGATGAAAAGAGCCACCTGCATCCAGAGAATATGAGAAATGAATGTAGATCATAACAGTATTTTCACCTTTGTTGTTTTTATTGTTGTTTGCTTGCTTGTTTTTTTCTTTCTCATATTTTCCCTTTTTGACTTGATTTTTCTTGTGCAGCATGATAAATGTGAAAATATGTTTAGAAGAATTGCACATATTTAACTATATTGGATTACTTCCAATTTAGAGAAGGAAGGGAGAAATTTGGAACACAAGGTTTCATGTTGCAAATTATCTTTGCATCTATTTTAAAAATAAAAAAGTTATTATAAAAATAACAGTTTCTACCCTATTCTACCTCAGGGAGGTTACAATATAATGGGGAAGAAAACAAGCAAACAAATATGCAAACAAGATATATATAGGATTATAGGAAATAAATGAAAGAAGGCATTAGAATTCAAAAGTATTGGGAAAGATTTCTTGCAGAAAAATGGAATTTTATCTGAAACTTCAAGGAAGCCAAGGAAGTAGATAGAGACAAGGAGGGAGAGTATTCCAGGTTCAAGGGACAGATAAAGAGAAGCCCAGAGCCCAGAGATGGAATGTCATATTTGGGGAACAACAAAGGAAGGAGGCTAGTATCACTGAATCAAAGATTATGTGTTGAAGATTTATTCCCAGAGAAGTCGTTCTAACTTAAATGGAAAGTTTTCTATGTTTGGACCATAACAATACATACACCTGTAGCTAAAATCATAAGATATCAGAGTTAGAAGGAACCTTAGTGATCAGAAGCCCCTCCTTACAGATGAAAAAACTAAGGATGATAATGTATAAGCAATGTCCAAAGGGCAAAGTGAGTTTGGAAGTAGCTCTAGTGGGGATAGAACTCATTCTAAATCCATACTTTTTTAATCCATCTTATCCTTGCTACTATTTCTAGTTTTTTCCCTCCTAGGTTCCCTGAACAATTAAAATTTTTATTTTTCTCTAAACTCTTCTACACATTCAAATTGTAAAAATTCAAGTTAAAATTTATAACAAGCTGATGCTCTACATGGTGAGTATGAGCTGGCAACAACAAATTACCAGTATCGACATATGCCATAAATGGCATGAATGGCATCATCAAGGACATAAAAGATTTATAGAGGAGACAATGCAGTCATATAGTAAGAGGGAAGGATAATAAACGGATATCCCCAAATATTATTACACTGGCATCCACAGAATATTAAAAGACTTAGAGAAAAGTTTCCAAGCAGATGTATGGATTCCCTTTGAGGATATATAAAAGGACAAGAAAAAGAATCAAACAAGAAGAAAAGCTAAACATGAGATTGAAGACCATAAAGTATAATAAATACCCACATGAGTAAAATCATGAATCAATCAATGTAAAAAGATGTAGTTTGGCACCTCGGAAGTATGCTTTCTGGCAACAAAGAAGAAGGTCAACTACAGTTACTGAAAAAAGAATTAGCCCTAGAAATTGGGAGTTGAAACAAGATACCAAAACAAGATAAAGGTCATCATGCTAGGGGCATGAGTTGCCTTGATTGGCCATGTGTGTATCTCACTGTGAGTGTATATTGTTTGAGTTCACTCTTCCTTCTAATATTGTATTTGTGATAGCATGTGTCCCAGGCTTATAGGAGAAATGTTTTATTTCTCTTGTTTTTTATGGTGACATTTCAATAAATGATTTTGTTTTGAGGTGTGTTTTTTAAAAGGCTCCAAAAGAACCTTTTCAATTATTACTATCAGAAACCACATTAGCATAAATATACAAAAGAGAAAGTTTTAAGGTGCCAATTGAACATAGTAGGAATTTCAAAATCTTCTTCAAAAATACGAAGTGATATTTTTTTTTAAAAACCTCCACATACCTTTCTCCTCCATTCCTTTGGTATTCCAGTTGAAAGTCTGGCTACAGCCTTTAGAGCATCATACCACTGGAAACAGGGAAGATTAGAACATCAAAATGGATGCACCATAGAAATATATATATATACATATCTATGTATATATATATATATATATATGTATGTATTCAGATATATATGTAAGGAAACATGAAGAATTTGAAATAAGAAGTATGAAGAATTTCACAAGTCAGTTATAAAAAGGACATAATGATAGAAAAATTTATAAACATAAAAACTTGTTTTGTATATTCATCTGGTCATTTCAATTTTACTAACAAAATGAAATACTGGCATACATACAGAGAGAGAGAGAGAGAGAGAGAGAGAGAGAGAGAGAGAGAGAGAGAGAGAGAGAGAGAGAGAGAGAGAGAGAGAGAGAGAGAGAGAGAGAGAGAGAGAGAGAGAGAGAGAGAGAGAGAGAGAGAAAGAAACAACGATATAAAAAAAGACAGAGAGGTGAAGACAAAGATGAGAGAGAGAAACAGAAAGAATGATAGATAGACAGCAAAAGACAACAAAAAGAGCAAATATTTAAAAGAAATTTAAAACAAATTAAAACAAAAAATTAAAAATATTTTTAAAAATTAAAAAAATTAGGCTGTTTGTCTCAAAAAATTTAATGAAGTTCTAGGCAATAAGACTAATGCAGCTTGAAACTCCACAAGATTTAAGATTCCTATACATATAAGTAGCAACTAAAAGTCTAACTTTGAGAGACGCATGTATATAATTTCAGATACCCTGAAAACAAAATCATAATACTTTATAAACATTTTATAATATTACCTGCTGAAAACCATTTTGACCTAAAGATGGCTCAAGAGTGAACTTCAACTTTGTGTCAACCCCTAGAAGAAAAATACATGCTTTATATTATTTGTGGAAAGAGACATCAGAGCTCAATGAAAAGATTTCAAATAGAAATTAGACTCATGCCAGAGAATAATTGCCAAATGAGCAAGTAATGATATCACTTTTGTCTAAATTATACTCATCAGTGCCAACTGAAAGTACCTAGTGTTAAAAGTAAAAAAAAAAAAAAAAAGGAGAGATAGAGAGAGAAAGAGAACAATTTTGATGGTTAAAACAGGATTTACAGGCTCAACCTATATAATTCTTAAAGCCTTGAATAAAACAACAAATGACTAAACTCTACCTGAATTGTAAAAACTGCAATGATGTCAATATCCTCCCTTCTAAAAATGTTCCATTATATCATATTGTTCTAACATTTTAAAAAATAACTGCATTGATGTCATCTTTTCAGATAATTAGATAATTGTAGCCCATTAAAAAGCTCAAAGAAGTGATTTTTAATTTGAGCTGATGGATGAGCTTTAATACATCTCTCTAGCTAAATTTCTATAACTAAGGGAAAGAGATAATAATGCAATGGAGGAAGGTGTAGAAGTTAAATTTATATTTGTTTAGGGTTTTGAATGTGCAGATCTTATACTAAAGTACATATTGTGATTGAAATTAATTTCTCAAACACAACTTAGGGAAAAGTTTATTAAAATATAATATCAAACCAGAATTGTTTTAAAGTTCATTTACTTCTAAATGTAAAAATCAATTATGCTTCATTTTAATCAGTTTTTTAAAAAGATGCTCCATTTGGGAATGTGAAGATAAAATGGAGAAAGATATATTGATCTAATCATTTAATGTTATCAATAATATTCATTGAATAAATTGCAATCCAATTAATTGGTAACATTTTAAATTTCTAAGCGACTGACTGTCATGAATTTTCAGGTATAACTCTAGAAGAACTTTTCAACAACTTTTCACATTAGATTGAGTAATTTGTGGCTAAGTATGGCATTTTTAATTTATTAAACAAGTTTGGTGGCCTTCCTTTAAAAAATTTACATAGGTAAATAATAAGAAAAGAAAATCACATTTATCCCATCCAGTGTAATTCCACTTTATAATTCTGGAATATTTGTGTGTGGGGGTAAGAGAATCGTAGAACTGGAAGCAATCTGAAAAGGTATTTAATCCCACCCATATCTGAACAAAAATGTCTTCAATAACTCTCACAAATATCCAGCTTTTATTTGAAGGCTTCTAATAAAGGACAATGAACTGCTCTCTGAGGAAAACTATTCCACTTTTGGATAACGCTAACTGCTAAGAAGTTTTGCTTTATATCAAGATCAAATTTCAACTTTTCACTAAGATTTTCTCAAGTAGTTCATGCAGAATTATACAGAATTTTTCAAGGTATCTTTGCTAATCATGCAGTAGGCCAGGGTAAAGATTCTCAATCTGGCATCCATAAACTGGTCTTTTTGTTTTAATTTGATAACTGCATTTCAATATAATTATTTCCCTTTGTAACACTACTTGTTTTATTTTATATATTTAAAAACATTATTCTGAGAAGGGGTCCATAAACTTCACTCAATTGCCAAAGAGGTCCATGATACCAAAAAAAAAAAGTTCAGGACTCTTGCCTCATATAAGGAGAAAGAGCACAGAATTTAGAATCAGGAGACTTAGATTAGATAAATACACACACACACACACACACACACACATACCTCACTTATAAGATTATGAATATATAAATAGAAAGGACTTCAGTGATCCAACCCCATCAATTTACATTAAGTGAACTGAAGCCCACATAGAATCACTAATTTATCCAATGTCACAAAGGTCAGGTCAGGCAGAAAGAGATTTGAACCTGTTTCCATAACCATTTCTCTTTTTATTATGCAATACTGCCTCCCCTCACTCTCGGTGCAACCATGGGAATCTTATTCAACCTTTCTTATATCACATCTATAAAATGAAAGAACTGTACTGAGTGGTCTCACTTGACTACTTTTCAAGTCCAAAAAAAGTATATTTTTCTATAATTATAGATCAGTTCTGAAAGATTCAGTGGGTATTATATCGAAGATTATGAAAGCTTTTTCTTTAAAGAATATTTTTGTTCTAGTTGGATAGCTTCTAATCTTTTATGACTGGCTACAATTTGATTCTGCTGTCTTCCCAAAATCCTTCCCAAATAGAATTTCAAGGCGCAATATTGGTGCTGTCCAAAGTCTAAGTGCTGAATGGAAAAGTAAATGCTTCAGTCATTCACCAGTCTCCAGGCTTATAATGAAGATGAAGAAATACAACAGCCTCAAACTGCTCCTTTAACTAACTTCATGGAGACACAGATTCCTTTTTGTTCCACTGGCATATGTTGTCCTAAAATTTTGGAGGAGTAACAGTGGCATTGCTAGATAGATGTACTTTTGGCAGGGGGTGGGAATGCTAATTTCCTTTTTTGCTGAAATCCAGTGGGGGAATAAAAAGTCACTACAACTAAAGCCCAAACATTTTTCTCCCATGCCAAAAAAGGGGAAAAATGGGTCAGAGAGGGTTTAACTCAGAAGCTATAGTTTGCAGTCTGCACCAAGTGCCTAAATCAGGTCGTTTTCACCTTTTTTCCCGCCTCATAGAAGAAGAAAAGAAGAAAAGGTGTTTTTCCCCTCCTGGGAAAATAAAATGTTTACTTTTAATTAAGAAGAAAGTTTAAAGATTAAATAAATATGGGAAAGTTCACACACCCATATGCTTGGAAAGAGAAACAAAGAAACCATGAGATTTAGAAAGAGATCCTTTTCCGGCACTGTATTTCAGACATATAGTTTGTATCACTCTATATTTATTGTTAGACTT
Source organism: Sminthopsis crassicaudata (assembly GCF_048593235.1). Taxonomy (NCBI): domain Eukaryota; kingdom Metazoa; phylum Chordata; class Mammalia; order Dasyuromorphia; family Dasyuridae; genus Sminthopsis; species Sminthopsis crassicaudata. Next base: position 209,279,115 of record NC_133621.1, read on the forward strand.
AACACTATGTTTGCAGCTTGGAAAGTGCTCTTAAGCAAGGATTCTCTGGGAGAGACATAATGGTATGTTTCAAGGAACAACAGCTTAATGAGTTTGGGCTCCAGGGGCAGGTGAGCTTTGAAATTCACCTTCTGGTGTCCACCTGCCACCCATAGCCTACCATGAGCTCAGCCCAGGATAGATTGGGTGTTTTATAGGAGGAGCCTCCACCACCCAGAATTGTGTATCTCCAGGAAGCACATATTATGTGCACATTGTTTACATACACACCCAGCTTGGGGAGAGGGCTTACTTAGCAGGAATGTAATTAGAATATCTCTGCAACCCCTGTTGAGCTCCCCAAGACCCCTTACAAAGAATTTCTTGCCCAAATAAACCAGCTGCCTGAATGGGAAAAGAGGACAAAACAGTCTGATCAAATAGTCACGTATCTAGAAGCCTTAGGAAAATATTCCTGTCATTTCCCCCAAAGATTCTCTTCCTACCTGTCCCTTTACACCAAAACAGAGCCTAAATCTCCCTGTCTCTTTCTTTCCCCAAGATGGATGGACCCTCTCCCCCTAACAGCTGTTCCTTTGGGACTGCAAGTGTCTGATAAGCAGCAGGAGCAAATTAGAGCCTTGGGCTTCTTAGCTTAGCAACAAATCAAGTGTTCCTTGTCCCTACGAGGACTGAACAGGCACAGCACCAGGGTAATCAGGTAGGGGAGAGAGAGGAGGCAAAGGAGGAAACCCAGCCCATTCCTGTGCCCAGCATTCAGGGAAGAGCACGACCAGAAACAGCAGCCCAGTCAGGAATCTATCTGAGGTAGGCACCCGTCCTTCCATCTCTCCAAGCTGGTAGATACCTAGCTAGGCATTCCTGCCCAGGCCTTTGTGCACTGTCTCTCCTTCTCCTCTCCCTCCCACCCATCACCCACAGCCCACCCTGAACAAGCCCTGGGCTTCCCGAGCCGAGACAGGGATTCAGTGGCTGCAGAGCTGCACCATCCAAAACTCTCCCACCCGGTTCTCCTCCTTTCCCCCCAGGCTACAGGTGAAGCCAAAGGAAAGGCCAGACCGGTAGGTATCACCCTACCCTCAACCACGCAGCGCCACTTTCAAATGCAGGGATGTAGAGGCCGGGGGCACTAACCAGGCACGGGAGTGCTTTTCATCTGAGAAGCACTAAGGGAGAGCTTGGGCTCCCGGTGTGTTAGGGGAAGCGGAGGGGTGAGGGAGTTGGAGTGTCGGAGGCTCTAGCTGAGAAAGGAAAGGGGAGCCGGCACGTGAGGGGCACGAGAAGTCCGGGATCCTCACCCGGCTCCAGGGTGCAGAGCAGCCGAGGTGCGGTCCGGGATATACAGCTCCGTTTCTTGAGCACATTGCTGAGAATGTTGCCTACGCCTCCCCCGCTCTGGCGTTTGAGGCATCTCCCACCTCGTCTCAGAGAGCCGGTCAGCTTGTCCTGCCTCATCGGGCTCCGAGGAGGCTACCATCCACTCCTCTCCCCGCTGCTGGCTCGCCCCGCAGCTGCCCAGGCCCTGGCAACAAGGAAGGCAAGCGGCCGGCCCTTCGCTGGGGGAGAGAGCGGCTGGGGCTCGGCGCTGCCGGGAGGTCCCCTTCGGGATAAAGAGGCGATTCAGGCTAGGAGAGCCGGTCTAGAGGCCATGACGAAGAGCCGGGAGGTGCCGCGGGAGCTTCGCCTGCGGAGGCCGGAAGACATCTGCAGTGCAGAGACAGCCCAGCCGAGGGATGGAAGAGGGCTGGGGGATGGGGAGGGAGGGAGCCAGCGAGAGGAGAGGGTTGCTGCTCCCGCCCACAATCCCAGCACCAGCGAGCCTAGAGGCAGTTCATTCAATGAGCTCATACATGCCTTGATTAACACATGCCCAGCCGGCTCTGTCGCTACTTCCAGCACCTCGGAGAGTGGGGGAGCTAGCCCCAAAGCAGAGAGAATTCTAAGCTCAGCGCTTCTTCCCAAGGTGGGGAGAGCTTCTGGAGAGAGGACGGCCACCAGGGAGGTATCAGAGGAAGCAAACCGCGGCGTTGTTGTATTTGTCCAGGCACTGCGCAAATTCAGCAAAGGGCTGACTTTTGTAAAATAGAGCACTCCCCAATGACAACTCCTTTATGTAAGCAACCTCAAAGCCTAAATCAGGCCCAGGCTCGAATTTCTGCCCTGTTCAGCTGACCAGTGGACCAAATCTGATCCATGCAGCACAATGGTCAGCAGACTGTGAAGTGCCCTCTGTAGTCCAAACCCTTTGTTAGCAGGAAAGTAAGATGTAGAAATAGTCAAAAACAATTACTTCTTTTTAAAGGATCAGTTTGAGAGGAATAAAGTTCACTTAACCTACATCAAAGCACAATTTCACACTCAGACACTTCCCATTGTTTCCCCAGTCAGAGAGATTTTGAGTGCTACAGAATCTTCAGGGAGGGTTTAGTCTTTCCTATCATTGGGAAAGGTGTCTTATTTCGGTTTATGAATACAGAATTTTCCCAGAAATCTATCAAGTGAACTCCCAAAGGAGAAGAAAATTGAAATTCACAGATTCAAAAACAATGCTAAAGGAGCAGAATGTTGCTTAACTCCAATGGGAGTGGAGAAGTGGGGAGGGGAGAAAAGAGAGAGAGAGTAAGGTACAGCGAAGTAGTGTCTACTCAACATTAGCTAGCAATGGATCTTGAGCATGTAACAATCTCTAATCTTTAGAGTTGTCGTATGTCATATAAGAAGACTATCTCATTTCAAGTATTTCAAAGGGATGTTATGAGGAATACTCAGAATAGAAAACATGACAGTGCTTTGAGAGTCTTAGCTAAAATGCCAGGCAATGCAACACATTCACTGATAATGAGTTTGGTGAATTGATGGAGCAGCAGTGGACTTAAGTCATAACATCCAAGTTTGAGGTTAATACTGTAAGCAAATGAATTAATCCCTCTGCTCATCAGTTTGCTCAGGTAGAAAATGGAGTTAATAATACTTCCCACTTCACAGATTTGTAATGCAAAGGATTTTATAAGTCTGAAAGGGCTGTATATAATAAATATGAGCTAATGATATGTTTTAAAGCTCTAATCATTTTAGTAGCAGTAGTTGAGATAGGAAAACTGAAATAATTTTCCTGAATCTCAATTTTAAAAAAATAAACACAATCTTTTATCAATAAAATTTAAAATTCTTGCAAGTTAAATGGAATATGACTTTGTCATTATCCACAGAATAGCATTAAAGCTATTACTTTGTTTATCCTAGAAAATTAAGATTCTATTTAGATGGAACCATCATTTTGTTAATTCTAAAGTTCTGGACAAATTTCCATTTACCTTCTCCATTTGAACATTTGCAGGAAGAAGGTACAAAAGCCTTGCTGACTGGCACTATGACAAATTCCTTCTCTCTTTTCTCAACTTGTTTGTGGTCATTTTTATTGATTTCCATCACACTCACTGAAGCAGCTGTTTCAAGTATTCTCTCTCCTTAATCAGACCACTCCTCTCTCATCAGATAATCTTGAGTAACAAATTTCTCTGTGCCTCAAAACCTCTCTGAATTAAACAAATGTTTTTTTTCCTTCCACTTTTAAAGAATGAGATGGACTTCATCCTTGCCCAAATTAATCTCTTCTAATTGTTGCTTTTGATCCCTTCTCCTCTTGTTTACTTTTTGGTTCCTGTATCTCCTTTGTTTCATCAATAATTACCTCTAATTCTCTTTTTTTTCTTCATCTCTGCCTAGAAATATATTGTCTCCTCATTCCTAAAATAAAAAAAAAAAAACACCTCTTCCTGCCCCTATTGGCTTCTTTACTTTTTTTTAATTGCCTAACTTTTTGAAAGAATCATCTATTTCTGCTACCTTCATATTTTATCACTCTGAAGCTCTCTATTCCCCTTTCCCTACAATTCTCATTTTCTTCCTGTTCCATGCTATACAAAACTGATCTCTTCAAGGTCACCAATCACAAGGATCTATTAGTTGTCAAATCTAAAAGGTCTCTTATCAATCCTCATCCAGAAATGGATTAATATAACACTGACTTTAAGTTTAGAAAGCCTGGATTCAAATCCCAGCATGCTCCTTACAAATCACTTCACTTTTTCTAAGCATCTATCTCCTCATCTATGAAATGATGGACTAGATGACCTCTAAGGTTTGTTCCATCTCTAACTCTATGATCTTATGAATATTATTATTGTTATAATTAGTAAAATTCTGAACACAAGATAGACACTCAAGAAATACTTGCAGAGTTGAAAAAGAGCTTTCATTTGAATTAAAGTTCATTTGTGCATAACAAAGTCTCTGCCGTACTGACAGAGCATGCAAGAATTCAAAGATAAAGCTTCAATTCAATTCAATAAACATATTACATGCCAAGTATTGTGCCAGGCACTGCAGATTAAAAAAAGAAAAAACAAAAATTAAACAGTCTCTACTCTCAAGTAACTTATAATTCAAAAAGAACAGTCATTTATTCCCTGAGTTTCATAATAAAAGGAAAGCTTACTCAGCTGGGGGGGAGAGAGGAAGGGAACTAACTCTAAGTTATTACTTTCCAAAATCTATATAATTGGAAACTGAGCTAGCCAACAGATCATTTTAAAATTTCTGCTAAAGATGCACTGAGCAGCAAAGGAATTACATGATATTGTTTTGTTTACATTATAGAATAAAGCCAACCCTGTCAGCTTTTAGAGCAAATAGATAATTAAACACTAAAATGCAATACTCTAAAAAGCAACATGGCACAATACTAGTATCACATTTATTATGTGACTCATCACCTCTTTTCTTCTTTTTGTCTGGAAAATCTTTTTTTCTATTAAAAAAAAAGTAGAATTCTAAATAGGCTTATTGGTAACAAAAATAGTATTCCTTACTTTGCAAAGGGACCCAAGTTACCCAAACAAATAAATTCAGCTACCTGACAGCTAGAGGAGGGGGTATGGGAAGGAGGAGAAATTTGGAACAAAAGGTTTTGCCAGGGTCAATGTTGAAAAATTACCCATGCATATGTTTTGTAAATAAAAACCTTTAATAAAAAAATATTCCTGAAAAAAAAATAAATAAATTCAGCCCTGATTTGTTACTAGTCAGGCTTACACCAGATTAGTGAAGTCATTTTCATGTAAATTAGACATTGGCAATATACACCACATGTGCTAAAAATGTTATGGAGACAGATCTCCATTTTCATGGAAGTTGGTTGTGACTGCCATCCTTGTCCCCATCACCACTCTTCTTCCACTATAAGCCAATGTATATTGCACATATTCACCACCTTCACTGATGCACCAGTACATCAGAAGGAAGGGGGACATAACCTTGACACAGTACTTTTCAAAGACTGCTGATTCCAGACACATCATTGATGAAACAAAGTAGGGCATTCCCCTAAAAAAAGTAACAAATGGAAGAGCTCATTGTGAAAGTTAGCAGACGAAAATACTCAGTCTTGGGAAACCAAAGAAGGTTATGAAGGAATGGAAGACACATGCACACACTTACATAACCACACACACACATTTATTTATTTGTTTGTTTGTTTGTTTATTTATTTACATATATATATATATATATATATGTGTGTGTGTGTATATATATATATATATATATATATATGCACACATAAATGAACAACTATGCACTTAAAATAGTTTAATCAACACTCTTGCAGAGAAACTCAGAGAACTAGATTTGGAATAATAATACAAAAAAAAAAAAAAAAAAAAAACCCAGGTGTGAATCCCAGCTATTACTGTGTGAGCTTAGACAAGACACTAAGGTCTCAACTTCCTTTTTTGTGAGAAAAGGTGTTTGGATTGAATGATTTCCTAAGGTCCCTTCTGATTTTTAAATCTGATCTTATTGAGATCCTTTCCAGAGCAGTGATCCTATAAAAATTAAAATGATACTTCTCTGAACATAAGATGTTCATTGTTATCCTACTCTTACACATTATATAGAGTTACAAAATTTTCATTTGTGACACACCCTCAGCAAGCAAATGGTGTTTACTGACAGCAACCTTTTTAAAAAAGGATCTAGGAAGATTATGAACAGCTTCTGGATACACTTGACAGGGAAAAAAGGTCAGGCATAACAAAGAGTCCTATTTAGATTGTTAAGAAAATCAGATTAAGAACTGGTTGGATAGCCAAACTAAAAAAAAAAAAAAAAAAAAAAAAAAGATCTGCTTAATTTTTTAATGTCAATAAAGCATAAAGTCTCCAGCAGAGTATCCCAGAGATTTGAGGTTAACCCTATCAGGGTTTTTAAAATATTCTATCAATGACTTTGATAAAAGCATAGATGGCAGGCTCATCACATTTGCTGACAACTCAAAACTAAGGAGAGATAGCTCACATACAAAATGAGTAAGATTCCAAAAGGATCTTTACAGGCTAGAGCCTTAAGCTGAATCAAACAAAATGAAAATCAACAGGGACAAATTTTATACTTGGGTACAAAAAAACCAACATCACAAATACAATTATTTGGTTTCAAAATTTTATGGGCATGGGAGATGGAGTCAGTGGCTTGAAATGTGGGCTCAATGAATCAAAAATGTGATTGGGCAGCAAAAAAAAAAAAAAAAAAATAGGTTAATGTGATTGTGGTCTGCATTAACAGAGATGGAGCTTCCAAGAATAGGGAAATGATAGTCACATTGTACTCTGCATTTTTCAAACCTCATTGGAAAATTGTCTTCAGTTCTAGGCATCATCACTTAAGAAGGATGTTAATAAGCTGTAGAGAATCCAAAGGACAACTGGGACCATGAAAAGCCACATAAGGATCAATTGAAGGAAATGGGCACATTTAACCTTGGAAAAGAGAAGACTCAAATGACACTGATATTGCTGTTCAAAAATTTGAAGGGCTATCATGTGCAGAAAGGAACACTTTTCTTATTTGTTCCCAGAAGGCAGAGCCAAAAACACTGAATAGAAGTCATCAAGGAGAAAATTTGGGCTTGATATTAAGAAAATTTTCCTAATAGCTGGAGGTATTTACAGATGGAATGGACTATCCTAGGAGGTGGTGAGTTCTCCCTACTTAGAAGTCTTCAAGCAGAAAATGGACCACCACTTACTGGCAGACAGTTATAACAAAAGATTTATTCATCATTTCAGTCCTGTCCAACTCTTTGTGGCCCCATTGGTGGCTTTCTTGGCAAAGATATTAGAGTAGTTTTTCCCTTCTCCTCCTTATTTTAAAGATGAAGAAATTGAAGCCGAGTTAAGTGATTTGCCCAGGGTCACACAACTAGTGAGAGGATTTAAATTCAGGAAAATGAGCTTTCCTGACCTCAGGCTCAGCACTATCCACTGCACCACCTAACTTCCCTCAAAAACAATGTTATTAGCATGGACTAATATCTTCAGTGTGCATAACAAAGAGGAACATAGGCCCCATTAATTATTCCTGTCTCCAGTCCCAGGTTGCACCAGAGATGTCACTTAGCAGAGAGTAGGTTTGGCCTAATGCCAGTCTCCATCAGATATGTCAACTCCTTCAAGGAGAGAATGCAGCTAATAGAATTTATCACCAGTTTTCTCAATCTTAGATCATCCTTTTACTAAAAACTTGAGTGCTGCAAAAGATGTAAATGGCAGTTTTTGAAGGAATATTCTGAATGAGAGAAACCAATAGTGCAGATGCCAACAGTGGAAGGTTATATAGGTGGGATGTTATTACCTGAGATAGCCCTAAGCAAAATTGTGAAAAGAATTAATTATGGTTTTGCTAACATTATACCTTCCTTTTCCTCTACCCTGGAACCTCTCTCCCATTCCATTCTTATGCTCAGCTGGTAGACAATAAATTTCTACTAGAAAACTTTCAGCATGATATTACCACCATCAGTCCTTTAATTCTAGATAAACTAACATTTTAAAAAAGACAAGCCTTCCTTTGCTTCTGACCTCTATTGACCAGAGTATCTCATACCAGCATTTCTGGGGCATATTCAAATTTCTGAGTTTCTAGCTCCTTCCCCCTTCACTGTGTGATTCAGGATAGATAGCTATAGATATAAATATAGATACAGATTTACACAAACACACAAGCAAATGAACTGGTGTACAGGCAATGACTACATGATTAATTGTATAAGATTATGATAGGAATTTATGAGTTAGATAGAGGTTAGACTAGATGATCTCTGAAGTCCCTCTATACTTTAAAAATCTATCAGTCTATGAAGGGAATCAATATACAAAAACTTGGCATGTAAACTCTGAAAATTTGCCAACCTGCTCTAAAAGATTTTATTTTTACTTCAAATGAAGTGAGGGGACTTGCCCTGTCAACAATCTCTCTCTTTTTCTTTTTTTTCCTCTTTCCCTCCTTCTTATTCTTTAGATTCCCTAACCTTCATATGACCTGTCCTTCCCCTAAAGTAGTCATTCTATTATCCTTTCTTTTCGTGACTAATCTAAAAAGTATGATCTACATTTAGCACAATCCTAACATAAAGTATTTAATAAATGGATTCTTCCATTTCCTTACTCCCAGCCTCCTGTTCTCACTATCTCTCAAACTCTGAAAAGTTAGTCTGCTTTAGTCCTGTATTTGTACCAGTTCATTTACACGAAGCTGTGCTTTGCAAAATTAGCCAAAAAACAGCTAAATCTAATGACTTTTTCTCTCTACTAGACCTCTACATTTTTTGACATTCATGGCCACTCCTAACCTCTCACTCCTGGATAAATCTGTTCTCTTTTGATTTTCCTCTAACCTGTCTGCTCAGAACTTATTTATTAGTCTCCTCCTAATTTATCATCCTTTTCCCATCCACTAAGTATGATTATAACCCAAAATCTTGTTCAAGGCAGTGATATCTTCACCATAGATATACTTTTTCTCAATGATCTATCTCATCAATTCCCAAACATTCAATTATCATCTCTATGAAAATGAATCCCAAATCTATATATCTAACTTCAATTCCACATTACCAGCTTCCTGTTAGACATCTCAAACTCAAAATGACCTAAATGAAACTCTATATTTCTGAGCTGAGGGTTCACCTCCCCACATTCAAATCCAATCCTTTACAAAACTTATCTATTTTTGAGGTCTTCCATATTTCTTCTATATCTTCCATATCCAAGCATATAATCAATCTCAGAGTCAACCTAGACTTTTGATCTTTACATATTATTAATCAATCAATGCTAATATTTCTCTCTGAAATTATTTTCCATTTATATAGTGTAGATCTTTTGTATATAGTTATTTCCATGTGATCTCTCCCATTAGAATGTGAGCAGGGACAGGATTTTTGTCTTTCTTTGTATCCCCAGTATTTAGAACAGGGTCCCAAACATAATGAGCACTTAATAAATGCTTGCTGACTGACTTCACTTTCTGTTGCCCCAATCAATTACCAAACAATTCAATTTCTACCTCAAAAAAAATCTCTCCCATCCAATTTATTTTTTCTATTCACTCAGTCACTAAGTTAGGCTTTTGTAATTTCTTGCCTAAATTACTGCAATGTCTTCCTTAAATCTTTCCCCTCAAATCCATTCTATCATTGCCAAAGTGATTTCCCCTAAGCATAGGTCTAACCTTCTCTCTGTTCTACTCAATCAACTCCAAGAGTTCCTTCTCACTTCTACCACAAAATAAAAGTTCCTCTGTTAAACTTCTAAAGCCCTTCCCAACCTAGTCTCAATCTATCCTTTCAATTTCATTGAATGTTATTTCCCCTTCTGTACTCTGCAATCCAGCCAAACTGGCTTTTTTTTTCTTCCTCATATGTTATTTTCCATCTCCTATCTCCCATCATCATATCTATGCCTGGAAGGCATCCTCCATAGCTCTGCCTCATGAAATCCTTTTTTTCCTTCAAGATACAGCTTCAAAAGTATGTTTGGGGGAAGCATCTTTGTTCCAGAAAAAGTAACAAAATAGAATTATGGAGTTATATCGAGACACTCAGTTTGTGTTGTGTCCCTTGTTGATGCCCTGACAACTGTCATTCAGTTGCTACTAATTAAATTTTTTAATCATATAACTTTGTCTCCTGATTTCTTGAACTTCAACCAATAGACCAAGATAGGAAGAATTACTTTCCAGAAGGATCTTATGACCTCTGGGTTGAAGAACACCCTGACACAGCATTGTGTTACATTTATTCTCTTTATTGAGAAGAGAGATTGTTTCATTTTTTACATTTATATTCTTACTATGTAGCATAATATTGGCACATAGTAGTTATATGCTTATTGATTGATTAACCCCACGAAAATGGTTCCGTAAGTATTCCCATGACCTGAAAGAATAATAGGGAGGAATGAAAATAAAGGAGCTTTGCTAAACCTTTAAAACTTTGGGAAGGGTCTAAAGAAATGGGGAGGTACCCTATTCAGATCCCAGGAGTGGAATGAAATCATTTACTATGTGCTAAGCACTGTGCTAAATAGTCATAATAAAATGCAATCCCTATTCTCAATTTTAATTAAGGGAGAAAACAGATAAAGAATGGTTTATCTGAAGGGCAGTTCACAAATGTCCTTCAGGAGCAAAAACAGATCATATACCAATGACACTACAACTATAAAACATTGTATCATAACAGATGGTAAAAGCTCAGATCTTGGGAAGCATTCCTAGGAAAAACTGGTAAGATCCAGTGGTCTACCATTTACCATAAGCATTGCTGTTAATGATTACTACTAATCCAAGTGATAGGAACAGTCCCCAACTAATTATTATTGAGAAGGAAATAGTGGTCTTGGGCATGGCTCTGGATTACCTCTAAACTGTAGTGGGCTTGGGGGAAATCAACATATAGCCAGAAGGAAAATGTCCAGTGCTGGTAGAAATTTGAAGGGTCAAGGAAGTGGTATTGAAGAAAAATACAACCATTCCTGGCAAGGGGTTGGTTAGCCATGAAAATCAATCCAATCCAATAAATATTTATTAACACCTACTATATACCAGGTACTATTGATAAGCACTGGAGATACACTTAATAAAAGAATAACAGTCCCTGTCCTCAAAGAGTTTATAATCCAATGGGAGGGAACAACATGCAAAAAGTAGCAGGAAATGAGAAGGAAGGCAAGGAATAGTTTTGGAATTTGGATTCTTCCCATTTGGGAAGAGGATAAACTAATAGGAGAACAGCCCTTGGAGTGAAGGTGGAAGGAATGGGAATGGATAGGCAGACTTTTTAAATAAATCTATGGTGGAATATGTGAGACATAAGGAAGAAAGAAGGATTAAAGGTAGCAAGAGTGCAATCACAGAAACTATTGATAAAGAAGACTGTATCATGAAGAGTGATTCTCTGAATGTCTTCATATTGGAAGCATCTTGATCTAGTGCTGTAGTATTAGCTATAATGCAGTGTCTCAAGGAACTTATAAAAACCACGATGGAAAGCTGATTTTTCAGGAATGGGGATAATTGATGTCTCATTTAATGAGCTATACATAGAGCTGCAGGAAGACCAATGAACTCCATAGGACAGTGAAGGTCAGCAAATCAGCAAAAAGAAGCAAACACTAGTGTCGTCTGCTAAGAATTAAGACTTTCAAGAGGAATGATGCAAAGGAGCTCATGCACTGAATATTTGGCAAAATACTGATGCCACCTGCTGGAGAGCCTCAGGGACAACTGCTTTGCACAAAATCTCAGGAAAACAGGGATCATCTGCCGCCTGTGCTAGGAAGCCACAGCCAATTGCAGGCTGAGAGGAGATTTGCAAGGACAGATGGTCAAAGAAATTGTGAAGACCGTCCAAAAAAAGGAATTGACATAAGAATCCAACTGGGACTGCAAACATAACCTGAGTAGAAGTGGTATTGAGTAGGAGACACGCAACCCTCTGTGAAGTGCAGATTTCTGTTTCTCCCTATCTCTGGTTTTGCCCTGGATATTCAAGATCTTTGGGCAAAGAGAAAGAGAAGTATAGAGACACCTAATCTCCTTGGGGCTGCCCTAAGGAGCTCTCTGGTAGATCTTTTAAAAGGGCAAAATTCTTGGCTGATTGTCTCAAACTTTGAGGACCCAAGTATGACAGTGGCAGGAGATTCAGATAAAGGAGCTAGCTATTCTTCCATTTCACTTTGGCACTGTGCAAGAAAAAATGGCTAGACTGTCCACATCCTTTGACCAAACAATCTCACTACTGCATATATACGAAGTCAAAGTCAGAAACAAAAATCAAATATATACCAAAACAGTTATGGCAGCAGCCAGTCCACTGGCATTTGTTAAGTGCCTGTTACACACTGAGCACTGTATTAAGCATAGAAGATACAAAAAAGGCAAAAATTAACTTCCTTACAAGGAGCATACAGTCATATGATAGAACATCTGATCATAGCAAAGAACAAAACACAAAAATGGTTCCCATTCATTGTGATATGACTGAAAAATCCATGGTGTATGAATATAAAGAATTTTATTATGTAGTAAAAAATAAAAAACCATTCAGAGAAACCTAGGAGAGTTTTATCAACAAATGCAGAGCAAAACAAGCAATATATATACATATCATGTGACTGATAACATAAATGAAAAAATCACTTAAAATAACCTAATTCTAATTTAAAAAACACTAAAGGCTTCAAAAGGCAAATAATAACACATAAAATACAGTGACAGAGAGAATAGTAGGTCAAAATTTGAATACATTGTCAAGATGTAGGTACTATATTAAATGTTTCTGCTTAATTAATTGTCAGAGGAGAGAATTTAATCTGGACATGTGTTGAAATGCCTATGATGCTAAAACAAAAGGCATTTTTTAAAAACTTGGTTTGTGATTTTTTAAAAGAAGCTAACCATATGATTATCCTTGAGGACTTCCTAGGGCCAGCTAGCTTAGATATCAGACAGCAGGTTTTGTTGGGGCTATTATCAAAGAACTGGAATCAATAATCATTACTAATGTAAGATGATAGGGTGAGGACTTCCCCTTCATTCTCCATTATGACCTCTGAAATTAAGAATGCTTACTAGCACTCCTCACCAAATGACCTTTGGGTACATCTGTTCCTGGGATTAACATGAGGGACAAACTGCAAAAGATAAGATGTGAGAAACTGAAAATTCAATTTGACCAGGAGCAGTTATGCCCATCTGCTCTTCAAACTGCTTGCTGCTCTTTGTGATTTGCATTTTTTTAACTATAGTGAATGTATTTAAACAATATATTATCTGTTCACTGGAACTAGGCTGAAAAGAGGGAAGACTGAAATCCAAGTAATGAGCTAAGAGAATTATAAGGGAATTGGATAAATTCATTCAATCCAGTTTTAAGCATGGAATCTGGAAACATTAAGAAAAATAATGTAGTTAAGTACTTTTTTTAACATATATAATTTTTTAATTTTCATTTTTTTAAATTTTGAATTCCAAATTCTCTTCCTCCCTCCAGCTTCTCCTCAACCCATTGAGAAGGCAAGCATTATTATACCTATTATACATGTAAAGTCATGCAAAACATAGTTCTATATTAGCCAGAACATATGTAATTTAAAATGAGTAGTTCAAACTTCAATTATTACTTATAAAGCCCCCTGGGCAGGAACTCCCCAACAGAAGTTATATCCTCTCTGAGGTAAGCCAAAGACATAAATATAAGTAAGTGACTGAGAATATGCAGACATCAGATAAAGGTTGCTCACCTGTAGTTGCTCTTTCTCATAAGCTCTAAATGAGTCTTGTTTATTTTATTTATTTTTAATATGAAAATAAAATTATTCATTCTTTGAGCCTTACGAACAATGTTCTTACAAGGGAAGTTTGACAACATTTCTAGATGGTGTCCATAATATAGTTGCATTTCTAGTTTTTCTAGGTGGGGTCAATGAAACAAAGAATTAAGAATTCCTAACTTCATGGCACTTTATGCCAGATAAAAAATCTCTGATACAAGGATTACACTAATATGAAAATGACTCTGCATTCCTTGAGCATACATTGGCTAGTCATATGGGCAAAAAGGAAAAACTGTCCCAGATAATCAACAACGAAAAATCCATAAGATCAGTCTAAATGCAATACTCAAATTTCTATGTAAGACACCTTTTTGTGTAATATATATATATATATATATTACACATATTTTGTGTAATATATATATATATAATATATATATATATAATTTATATATATATATAAAAAACCATAGGGACAAATGAGCTATCTTTCAATATGACAAGAAGTATCTATCTAAAACCAAGAATTATCATCTATCATGCTAAAAATAGCTGCCTCCTTTGCAAATTAGTCCAGTCATTCTGGAAATCACTAAACTATACATATCTATTAACTTACTACTAGGTATAAAATTTAAAAAAAAAACCTAAAAGTAGAAGTAAATGTCCATATATGTAGAAAAATACTTATATTAGGACTTTTATGAAAGCAAAGAACTGGAAACAAAAAGAATCTCTATCAATTGGGAATGACTGAGCAAGTTGTGGTATAATAATGTGATGAAATATCATTGCTCTAAGAAATAATAAAAATGACAGATTCAAAGAAATTTGGGAGGATCTAATTTAATTAATAGGAAGCAAGGAGAATGGTTTCATATATTTACTTCAATATTTCCAAGGAAAAAACTATAAATAGCTTGAAAACTATAATCAATGTAATAACCAAAAAAGATACCAGAGGTCTGATGATGAATCATGTTTTCAGCTTCTGGCTAAGAAGTAACAGACTAGCTTTACAGAGACCAATCAATATGCAGAACAAGTTAGCTTGATTATACTCATCTGTTTAAAAAGGGAGCTTTAATTTTGGAGAGAGAGTTTAGGAAAAGAAAAAAGAGAATATAGTGACATTGAAACAAAACAAAAAAGGAATGACAGAAACAGCAGTAGGAAATTCATAAGGGACACAGACAATATGGCAGTGTTGGAAATAACTAGATAAATATAATAAACACTTTAAGAAAAAAGTCATATGTCAAAGAGATTCCCAATGTCACATGCTCTTGTGTTCTTTATATAAGGAAATATAACTGAGGGCATTTGTAAAGTTAATGTAATAGCAAAATAAAAATAAAATAATGGCAATATCTAGAATGATTTTTAAAGAGAAAGTGGCATATTTAGAATGGAATTTTAATAAACAAAAATACATTCAGCAATCCAACTATAAACCAAAACAGTAGTTTTTAAAAGTTGATATATACTTTAGTCATCATGAACATATTCTCTCACATCGTAGGACAAGTAATATCACCACGGCAAAAGCAACAGAAAAAAAAATTAATGATTTATAGAAAATATTAGAAAAATACATCAACATTTGGCTAGTACGTACAGGAGAAAACTTGAACAGCATATTACCCAACTAAAAGGGAAACATGAATTGGAGTCCAAAAAATGAAACTATATCAGAAGTATTTGATATCACTAATAAATACCTGAAATTAAATGGCAAAAAGTTAGGGTGATACAAGGAATCAAAGGAGCACAAAGAATAAAATAAGTAATTCAATATCAATAAAAAAGAAATCTGAGTAGCAAATAAATTAGAAAAAAAAAGAAAAACCCTGAATGAATGACTTGGAAAATTTGTTGTCATTTACATAGTCACAAGAAAGCCAGAACATACACACACACACACTTTGGATCAAATATGAAACAGAAAGCTTATTCACTGTTATGGTTATGTCAAGAAAGTTGACTAAAACTCAAGTTCTTCTGCATGCTTAGAAAGTGGCAGATCTGAATAAGATCCATAATTATTGGCTTAAAAGCTTCATACTAGTGCATAAATTACTAGCAAAGTACTTCACCAGCTTGCTCTCTAGTCCCATATTTTTTAACAGAAGGCATCACATATTTATCACCAAAAGATAAGAATACCAGTGACCTCTCCAAATATAGACAAGTTATATGTTTATATTCTTTTTACAAAACATTCACAGCTTGCAATGCTCAAAACAGATACAAACATTTGAACAACAACCAAAAAAAAAAGCCCACCCCAATATATTGGCTGAAAAACAAAAGGGATGTGCCAGAAAGTGTCAGGAGTTCTGATTAAAGGAACACCTAATCATGATTTCAAAGGACCACTGACAAAATATACCTTTCCCTTGTTTACATCAGAGATAATAGGCTAATGCAAGAGTTTTAACTGTTTTGTGTCATGGACTTCTTTGGCAGTCTAGTGATGTCTATGAATCTCTTCTAACAGAACAACATTTTTAAATGCATAAAATAAAATTCATAGGACTACAAAGGATGTCAAATAAAATGAAATACAGTTATAAAAATAAAAAAATTAAAAGTTCCAACACCACAGATTAAATACCCTTAGACCATAGCATCCATACATTCTCAAGTATGGTCAATAAATGTGTTGCTTTGTTTGTAACAAATTTGGTTTCTTATATAATCCTCGTTTCTGTTTTTCTTTGTTAAAATGTTTGTGTTTGTTGATGATTAAAATGACAAAAATAAAATAAAATTATGTGTGTAGGCATATATACATAGAAAAAGATGGGGGGAAAGGCCTATTAAATCACTAACAATTTAGTAGCTATTGAACACACTCCCCAAAATGCTCTAACACTTTTTCCACCTTTTTTGATTAGCAAAGTATTTGACTCAATTCTATACACATCTTTGTCATATATTGAACATACATAAAACAGAACTAAACAAAGCCAGAAGGTTAGAACCCAGCTTTTTAAGCTATAGTTCATAACTGTTATATAGATTATAGTTGTCCTTCATTTTTGAAGTGAGCTAAAATGATATCACTGTGTTAGAATCGAGTTACAGTGTATCTGACTATGGCTAATAAGACCAATAGAAGCTCGGGATGCTCTGCCACAGTTGGACACAAATAGTCTATATGAACATTTGGGACAGCTTCTCTAATTTGGCATATTCACATTTCCTTTCCTGAATGTGGGGGTTACACAATTATGATTTATTATCAATAAATGTTTGACATATATACCTGTTCTATATATCTATATACCCAAGGTCACATAAAAATTTCACAGGAAAAAAAGGAATCATGAATGGAAAAAGTTTAAGATGCGCTGTATTAGAACAGTAGAGAATTTGATGTCCACATGGAACATTTTTCTCTATTTAAAACACCAGCAACAAAATAATATTCAGAACGATTTATATAGAATATGGCATTTCCAAGGAAGACAGTATAAGTCTGTTATAGATCTGCCTAACCTTAAACCTATCATCATCACTGCAGAATAGAACTGAGCACAACTTTTAAGTAAAATGAGTCATACTAAAATTGTATTAATCATTTGCTGAACTGAGATGGCAACAACAAATGATATTGCTCCACTGAAAAACATCTTAAATAGTTATTTCATCACATTTTAGAAATTCCCCCAATGACATTGAAATATCATTTTTACTCATTTTACCCCCAAAAATAGAAATTGAAGATGTTAAGCTTTTTAAGGCCAAATTAGACTAATGGATGAAAAAAAATAAATACGCAAGAATCTTGGTTTTGTTTTTTGTTTTATTTTTCAAGCAAGGCACATAAGACTACCAAGCTAGCAATGGCACTAAGATACCAGATAACAAGATAATGATGATGATGATGATGACCATGACAGGCACATAATGGGAGAAATTGAAATCATGTAAGAATAGAATAGACATTATTTCTGTCATCTTGATGATACTGAGGCTATTCTGTAGATGCTTTCCATAAGCTGATAGAAAATGAAAATATCCTAATACTTCTATTCAATTTTTTAAAATCTAACTCTAAAATGGTTCTGAAAATATTAAATGTGTTTGTTAAGAGACTGACTTGCACCCTGAAGTCAAAATATAATGGAAGAACAACTTAGAACAACTAACTCTTAACATATCCTTTAATCATCATGAAATGTACAACAAAGGATTCTTAACACTTTTTGGGTCATGCACTCTTGTGGCAGTCTGATAATGCCTATGGAACTTTTCTCAGAATAATGTTTTTAATTCATAATTTAAAGAAATGTTAAATTTTAAGTAGAGGTTAGTAAAAGTAAAAAAAAAGTTTTTCACATTTAAGATCAGGAACCCCTTGCAATCTATCCATTGACCCCAAGTTAAAAACTTCTGATCCAAAAAAATGTTTGAAAAACTTATATAATATTAATTATAGGATCGTTCATTAATTAATAATTAATATAAAGTATTAGTACAATACAATATTAATGAAAGATAAGCAACATATCCTAAAGCAGCTATAGAAGAAAAAATAACACTTCCCCATCAATAAGAAGAAAGATTGATAGATGGTCTTAAAGCAGGCAATAAACAGGCTAAATTGTACTATACTTTTGGAATAAACAAATCTCACTTCACAAAGCCACATGAAATGAGACAAAAGGCATATGTCACTGAATTTGTCATATCTAATGGAAAGTGTTTTATGTCTGATAGCAGCCTATGAAATAACGAATCCAGAAATGGAATCAAAAGTCATCCTATGGGTAATATTCATATAAACTCAACCTAAAATACATCGAGAAAGAAGCAACAAATAAATAGATACATCATATAGATTTTGGTTATAGGCATGAAAAGGTTTCTCATAGAGATTCAGAATCAAGTTATTGCCACTATAAATTAAGAAAGATTATCCTTAGGGAGCCCAGACTCACTGGTCAAGGGGGATTAAAATGAAATGGTGAAAACTTTATAACATATTCTGATAGTTTACAAAAATTTGGCATCTAGTGGTTAGCTAGAAAAACATGATCAAGTGGCTAAAATTCTATAACAGAAACTCTTGTCTTTTATAAATCAAAAGATAGCAACTTCCTATGAAAAACACCTCAAAATATCTTTGAGAATTCTATAAATAAACTGTACTCCAACCAGAGCAGTACCACAGATGTTATCACATTTGAGCATAACACTGATCCATAAAAATTTAAGAACAAAGCTTTTAATAGACCAAGCTATAACCAAAATTTAATCTTCACATTAAATACAATGAAAACTTTTTAAAATCAGTATCTTAGCAAAAGAAATTTAAGCCATGTAGCAACAGAATAAGGAGAGTATTCTTTTTACCCTGTATAGTACTGGAATTATTCTAAAGATGTTTTAGAAGATAAAGTCACATCTTGACACTCATTCAATTTATAAAAGACAGGCACTTTAACCTTCTGTGTGATACTTCCCACATTAAATATTAATAGATTATCTTTGAGTCATTTCTATTTGAACTCCAAAAAGATGGGAAAAGTGAGGCAACAATCAGTCAGTCAACAAGCATTTACTAAGTACTACCAAATGTCAGGCACTATGTTAATGCTGAGTATACAAAGAAAGGCAAAAACATGGTCACTGTCCTCAGAGAATTCAAATTCTAATGATGGAGATAACCTGAAAATAATTGTACAAATAAGATATATACTATGCAAATGGAAGTAATTTAGAGGAAGGCATTAGTTGTGAGGAACAGAGTTTGAAAAAATGGCTTCCTGAAGAAAGTGGGATGTAAGCTGAACCTTGAATGAAGCCAATAGAATTAGAGGAAAGGAGAGAGAAGATTCCAAGCTTGAAGACCAATGATAGAGCACAAAGAGGGAATTAAAATGGAAAGGTATAAAGGAGACATCTTATAAAAGACTTTAAATGCCAAAAAGTATTTTATATTTGATCCTAGAGGCAATAAGAAGGTAATGATAACAAGCAGAGGCATCATATTGTCTGACCTGCGCTTTAGGAAAATCACTTCAAAAGGAAGAGATTTGAGGTAGAGACACCAATGAAAATGACAGCATGATAGCTCAGAATGAAATGATGAGAGTCTGCATCAGTGTGTTTGTCTGTGTGAATGGACAGAAGGAATTGTAGGTATATAAGAGATGTTCTAAAGATAGAAGAGACAAGACTTGGCAACAGATCAAATACGTGGAATGATTGAAAAGGTAGTAAGAGGGGCAGCTAGGTGGCGCAGTGGATAGAGCAGGAGGACCTGAGTTATAAATCTGGCCTCAGACACTTAACACTTCATGGCTGTGTGACCCTGGGTAAGTCACTTAACCCCAATTGCAGAAGGAAGAAAAGAAAAGAAAAGAAAAGAAAAGAAAAGAAAAGAAAAGAAAAGAAAAGAAAAGAAAAGAAAAGAAAAGAAAAGAAAAGAAAAGAAAAGAAAAGAAAAGAAAAGAAAAGAAAGAGAGAAAGAAAGAGAAAAAGAAAGAAAGAAAGAAAGAAAGAAAGAGAGAGAGAGAGAGAGAGAGAGAAAGAAAGAAAGAAAGAAAGAAAGAAAGAAAGAAAGAAAGAAAGAAAGAAAGAAAGAAAGAAAGAAAGAGAGAGAGAGAGAGAGAGAGAGAGAGAAAGAAAGAAAGAAAGAAAGAAAGAAAGAAAGAAAGAAAGAAAGAAAGAAAGAAAGAAAGAAAGAAAGAAAGAAAGAAAGAAAGAGAGAGAGAGATAAGGAAGGAAGAAAGAGAGAAAGAGAGAAAGGGAGAGAGAAAAAGAGAGAAAGAAAGAGAGAAAGAAAGGGAAAGAAAGAGAAAGAGAAAGAGAGAAAAAGAAAAAGAGAGAAAGAAAGAAAAAGAGAGAAAGAGAAAGAGAGAAAGAGAAAAAGAAAGAAAAAAGTTATTCTTTCCACCTGTGCAATAGAGTGTAGGACATTAAAAGTAAATAAGTAATGATAAAATATCAATTTGTCTTATAAATCTTTCTATTAACTCCATTGAACATGATGAGAATGATTTTCCTATATAATAGAATTTATGATCATTGATTGAGGAAGATTAAATAATATAATGGTAGAAAACATGCAACTTATCATTGTAATTTGTAAATATTCAGCAACTACCACATCTAGAAAAGTATTATTGAGATGACCAGAATGATATTCCAGAATTTTTTTTACTTTCATAAACTAACAGATGACAAATTCCCAAACTACAAATAAAAACCCAAAAATAGCTTTCAAAGTCTAACCAAGTAACTCTTCAGGAGCTAGAGCATCACTACATATAGACCTATCACCCAAACAGCCCTAATATAATACTAATATGTAAAAACCAATGAACAATATTTTGTAACTAAACCAAAACTCAAAATATACAACTTCATAGATTTAAATTTTTAGCAAAATGTAGACTTCATGGAAGAAATTCAAATCATGTCTCCTGTCTCCCACTAGAGTTGTCCTGAAGGTATTTTATGTACATCTCCAGAAGATGAGCTCATGTACCAATTATGTTGTTCAATTGTTTCAGCTGTGTCCAATTCTTTGTGACCTCACTTGGCATTTTCTTTTTTATTTGTTTGTTTTGTTTGACTGATTCTTGAAGTCTTATTGAGTCATTCACTTTCATTTGTTCAATTCTAATTTTTAGTGTATTATTTTCTTCAGTTACCTTTTTTAGCTTATTTTTTACTTGACCAATTGAATTTTTAAATGAGATGTTTTGTTCATTGCATTTTTTCCATCTCACAAATTCTGTTTTTCAACAAATTGGTTTCTTTTTCATATCTATTTTGTAAGGAGCTATGTGCTTTTTCCATTTCATCAAGTCTATTTTGTAGAGAGTTATATGCTTTCCCCATTTCATCCTATCTATTTTTTCAGTAGTTTTCTTCAGATAATTTCTTTTTCCTTTTCATATCCTCTTGCAAAGATCTCATTTCCTTTCCCCATTTTTCTTCTAACTCTCTTTTAAGATCCTTTTTGAAAGGATTCAAGAAAAGGCTTGTGAAATGGGGACCAGCTCCTATTTTCCTTTGGGGTATCATCTGGCATTGATTTGCTTTTAGGAACCTCAGGATTTGAGGTCTGTTCTTCTCCTTTCATTAAAGCTGTCTATGGTCAAAGTTATTTTTTTTGGCTTTTGATCATTTTTAATGGTTGAGTTCTGTTCTTAAGGCAAAAGGGCAACAGCAGTTTTAGTTTACCCTGGGTAATCATGGTTAGGTCCTTTGTTCTTCTGGGGCTCAGTGGCTTACAATTTGCCTTTTGTGTTTGCTTTTGGGTGTTTTGCAGCAAATCTGCTAAATCACTTGCTTGCATCCAGAACAGAGTAGTCTAAGAGGTTCATAGAAGATTCCCTGATGGGAAAACCCACCAGATCCCCACCCCAGTTCCTTGCCCCAGGCTCCCTACACTGTGGTCTCAGTTCCACAGACTGTCACTCTGCTTGACTGAAACAGAACTGTTCTGAAGTTCTTCCAAAGTATTTTCTACAAATATTTGTGGGTTCTGTCATTCCAAAACCAGTTCAGAGACTTAATTTGCTGTTGGTTTGAGAGGTCAGAGTGGGTCACAGAAATCCATGTCTGTTCTCTGCCATCTTGGCTCTACCAGGATTTTCTTGACAGATACTAAAATAATTTGCCATTTTCCTTCTCCAGCTCATTTTATTGTGAGGCAAAGAGGGTTAAGTGACTTACTCAGGGTCAGTGAATAAATATATGAGACTAGACTTGAACCCAAGTCTTCCTGACTCCAGATTCAGTCTCTATTAATTATGCCACCTAACTTCCCTAACATATCAATACTATTATGAAATTTTTAAAAGTAGTTGTTTAATCCATTCATATAGAAGTCTATAACACATTAAATATAAAATAATAATAATTATCAAGATATTAACTGGTTCTTGGACTATTTCTACCTGAACTCCATCAGAAGATAACAGTGATCATAA
The DNA here is from genome assembly GCF_048593235.1 of Sminthopsis crassicaudata. Taxonomy (NCBI): domain Eukaryota; kingdom Metazoa; phylum Chordata; class Mammalia; order Dasyuromorphia; family Dasyuridae; genus Sminthopsis; species Sminthopsis crassicaudata. Next base: position 209,301,748 of record NC_133621.1, read on the forward strand.
TGATGATGATGATGATGACGATATAAACTGATGGGAAAAATCAAAACCAAGGGAATAGGATGGGACACATATCATCTCTGTCATCCTGCTGCTACTGAAGATGTTTTCCTTGAGACTACAGAAAATGAGTTTACATCCTAATACTTATATTCACTTACAAAAAGCAGTGATTTTATCTTATTCTACAAAGATCTGAAGAATATTAAACACAAAAGTATGACAAGAGTAGATAATTTCTTTTCAGATAATTTCCACAATCATTTCCATATATATTTTATCAAATTAGATGAAACTGAGTGTCAAGAACAAACAAGACCAATGACAACACTAGCATGACATAGTTACATGACACTTACATAGTTCTTAAAAGTTTTCAAAGTGCTTTAGGTACAATTCACAGACAGAAGCAGCTTAGTATAGTGGCTAGAGAACAAGCTTTGAAGCCAAGAAGATGAGGTATAAGTCTTGCCTGACACATACTGGCTATATGATCCTGGGCAAGTCACAACCTTTCAGTACTCTGGGCAGCTCCGCAGTGCAATCAAGAGAGCACTTGCAATCAAGAAAATCTGAATTTAAGTTCAGTCTCAGACATTGCATGATGCTTGGCAAGTCATTTAACCTCTGTCTACTACAATTTCTTAAATGGTAAAATAGAGGCCATAATAATACCTATTTCTCAGGAATTTTGGGAGGATCAAATGAGCTATTTATAAACTGCTTAGACAGTGCCTGGCACACAGGGGGTGTTTAATAAATGCTTGTTTCTTTCTTTTCCCATTCCTTCTTTAAGACTATCAATTACAGAGAAGTTGCCAACCTGCATCAGTAGTGGGTATTCCCTCACCTACAAGTGCCCTAAACAAATGAAATGATCTAATCCTGTCTGTATCACTGACCTTGTCACTATTCATTTGATCCTGAAAGCAACCTTAAGGTATAGTTAATACTGTTATTAGGCAGTGAGGTGGATAGAGTGCTGACCCTGGAGTAAAAAAGCCTCCTCTTCTTGAGTTCAAATCTGTGTGATCCTGAAAAAATCACTTAATCCTGTTTGCCTCAGTTTCCTCATCTATAAAATGAACTGGAGAAGGAAATGAAAAACCACTCTAGTATATTTATCAAGAAACCCACAAATGAGGTCTGGAAGAATTATGAGAGTGAAATGACTGAACAACAATTACTATTAATTATTGACTATATTTTATAAATAAGAAAATAGCTCCAAGAGTTTAAATGGCTTGCCTATGAGCAATATAGTTAATATTAGAAGGGGTATAACCTAAAAAAGGACAGAATAAAGTCTGTTTGAATTCATGGAAAACCATTCACCATCACAGTAATAACACAAATCTATGTTCCAACTTCTGATGCCAAAGAAGTTAAAGTTGCTCAGTTCTATGAAGATGTACAACACCAGAAAAAAAAATCACATTCATCACAGGGGCTGGAATGCTAAAGTAGGATATCAAAAGATAAAAGATAAAATAACAGGCAAGTTTGGCCTTGGAGTTCAAAATGAAGCAGGGCAAAAATTAACAGAATTTTGTAAAGAAAATTCGCTGATTAAATCAATCATAGGGGCTTGGAATGCTAAAGTAGGAAGTCAAAAGATAAATGGAATAACAGGCAAGTTTGACCTGGGAGTTCAAAATGAAGCAGGGCAAAGACTAACATAATTTTGTAAAGAAAACTCACTGATTATATCAAACATTCTTTTTCAAGCACCAAAAAGATAACTATATACTTGGACATCACTTGATGATCAAAATAGAAACCAGATTGATTATATACTTTTCAGCCAAAGGTGGAGAAGCATTTAACTGTCAATTAAAACAAGACTTGGAGTTGATTGACTCAAATCTTGAACTTCCTTGCAAAATCCAAACCTAAATGGAAGAAAGTAGGGAAAGCCAATACCCCATATATAATTGTGACCTAAATAACATCTCTTATGAATATGAAGTGAAAATGATGAATATTTTTAAAGGATGAGTATGATAGATTAACTTCCTGAAGAACTACAGACAGAACTTCACAATATTATACAGGAGGCAGCGATCAAAAAAAAAAAAAAAAACATTCTAAGAAAAGAAGAGCAAGAAAGAAAAATGGCTGTCTAATGAGACTTTATAAATAACTGGGGAAAAGAGCAAGAGGAAGGAAAAGATATCTAATTGAATGGAGAATTTCAGAGAATAACAAGGAGAGATAAGCAATGAAAATAAATAGAAAAATAATAGAATGGGGGCAGCTAGGTGGCACAGTGGATAGAGTACCAGCCCTGAAGTCAGGAGGACCTGAGTTCAAATCTGATCTCAGACACTAAACACCTAGCTGTGACCTTGGGCAAGTCACTTAACCCCAATTGCCTCAAAACACACACACACACATACACACACACACACACACACACACACACAAATAGAATGGGGAAAACAAGAACTCTCTTTTTAAAAATTAGAGAAACCAAGAAATACCATGTAAAAATTGGCATGATGATAGAAAAATGGTAGGGATTTAACAAAAGCAGAATAAATTAATAAGAGATATCAAGAATACAGAAACAGAACTATGCAAGAAAGATTCCAACATCACCAACAATCATGATGGTGTGGTTCCTGATGTAGAGCCAGACAATCTGGAGAATGAAATCAAGAATGCTGCATTTAGTGACAACAAATTTGAAAATTTCAATAGTGGCCACAGGATTGAAAATGACTTGTTTACATTCCTATCCTAAAGAAGGACAAAGTCAAAGGATATTCAAGTTACCAAACAATTGGGCTCATTTTATATGCCAGCAAGGTTATGTTTAAGATTCTGCAAACTAGGCTTTAGCAATATGTGAACAAAGAATTACTAAGACCAAGCTGGTTTTTGAAGAGACAAAAACTAAACCAAATTACCAACATTTACTGGATTATGTAGAAAGCAAAGGAGTTCCAGAATAACTAAAGCCTTTGACTATGTGAATCACAACAAAATGTGGTAAATTATCAAAAAGATATTAGCAAATCATTTGGCCTCCTAAAAAAAAAACCCATTTGTGATCAAGAAGCAACAGAATCACCTGTGGAATAACTGAATGGTTTAGGGTTGGAAAAGGAGTATGAAAAAGCCAAGCAAAGGTCTGTATCAAAGCTATGGTTTTTCCAGTAGCACTGTATTTCTATGAGAATTGGACTAAAAGGAAAGCTGAATTCTACAGAATCAATGCCTTGAATTGTGGTACGATAAGACTTTTGAAAGTCCCTTGGACAGCAAGAGATTCAATCACTCGATTCTTAAAGAAATTAATTCAGGTTATTCATTACAAGATCAAATATTGAAGCTGAAAACTTAAATACAGGTCAGTCATGTCTGACTCTTCATGACCTCATTTGGAGTTTTCTTGAGAAAAATACTAGAGCGGTTTGCCATTTCCTTGCCCAGCTCATTTTCAAATGATGAACTGAGGTAAACAAGGTAAAGAGTCTTTCGAAGAGTCACATAGCTAGTAAGTATCTGGAGCCAGATCTGAACTCAGATATTCCTGACTCCAGGCCATACACTCCATTCACTGAAACATCTAGCTACTCAAAATTTAAATACTTTGACCACAGGCTGAGAAGATGACATTCACTGGAAAATAATATCCTGATATTGGGAAAGATGAAAAGGGAACGGGAGCAGCTAAGTGGCGCAGTGGATAGAGCACCAGCCTTGAATTCAGGAGGACCGGAGTTCAAATCTGGTCTCAGACACTTAATACTTCCTAGCTGTGTGACTCTGGGCAAGTCACTTAACCCCAGCCTCAGGGGGGGGGGGAGAGATGAAAAGGGAACAGCAGAGGATAAGATGAAAAGTGTCATGGAAGCAATGACCATCAGCTTGGATAACTATGAGAGATACTAGAGGTATGCTGTCATCCATGGGGTCATGAAGAATCAGGCATGATTGAACCATAGAACAACAACAAAGGATTTGAATCCAAGTCTTGCTAATTGGCTCTAATTCCAGCCCTCTCCTGGGACATTCTAAAACAGCAAATGAGTGGGTACCTCAAAATCAGAAATAGCACCACACTCCAAAGGAAGAGGAAGAAAAGGAAAAAAGAGGCAAATCTACTTTACATTGCTCTATATCTACTCCCAAAAAAGCCCTCTTTACTCAACTGTGTGCAGTCTTTTCAGATATAATCTGTGCATTTGATAGGCATTTATTCAAATGTACAATAACAATGCTATTCTCAGACTCCTTGGCAAACTGTCAAGACTTCTGCCTCTCAGGCAGCTCCGGATTTAGGCATAGCTTATGCTCCATCCCACAAGGGAAAAAAGATTCAGCTGGAAGACACTAAGTTCTCAGTATTTTTTTAATAGTTGTACCTTTTAAAGAAAGATGTTTTGAAGCTTAAGCAATGTCATTGTTAGAGATAACAAGAAATGCTGGCACTCAGATAACTTGTCAACTTCAAACTAATTTCATGTGTCAAATGTTAATTGTCTGAATCTCCCAAGTGCTCCTTTGTAAGCTAAAGGTTTTATTTAGCACAGCATTGGGAAAGGAACTAGTGACTGGAGTTAACAAGTTGCTCACATTTGTCATCATGCTGATTTTCCTCACATCTACTGTAAACTTGCAGAATGAGCTGCAAAGCAGGCACTGATAACACTTTCCTGTTAACAAAAATTAATATTTTCCCAGCATTAATTACTCAACAGCTGTTTCCTTGGTAAAATCCCAGGGCTGGCAGAAAATCATTCTTCCAAAGAAAAGCGTAAGTGAGCAGTTTTTTATGTCATGCTTTCTATAGTTACTAGCATCCCTAGAAAACATGTGATTTTCCAAAATTAAATTCAGAAGTTTTATTTAAAAAAAAACTTTCTAGCATAGTCCTACATTGAGTTAAAAATTATAGTCCTTTAATATACCTTTCACATGTACCTCAAAGGAAACAAAGACAGAAACAAAGAGAAAAAGATAGAATATATATGTGGATGGATGGATGGATGGATGGATGGATGGATGGATGGATGGATAGATTAGATAGATAGATAGATAGATAGATAGATAGATAGATAGATAGATAGATAGATAGATAGATAGATAATCTCAAGTATTCTTAAACTGAGGCCCACAGATCCAAAAGGGGATCACAGATAGATTTCAGTGGGCCCATGAACTTGGATAGAAAAAAATCACCTCTTCACTTTCATTAATTTTTTATTAACTGAAATTTAGCCTTTCCTCGATTATTTAAAAACATTCTTCTAAGAAGGGATCCACAGGCTTCATCAAATTACTAAAAGAAGCAAATGGTAAATGTCACAGTATTTAAACTCTTGAGCCTGTGACCTCAAATCTGGCAAATTTTCACCTGTATCATGCGTGCAATTATATTATCTTTCTTCATTGTAAACTGAGATTATAGTTACTTCTCTACTTACATAAATGAAATGTGTTACAACTCATTGTCAGAGTCAAGGTCAAATTATCTCAATTCAACTGCTCAGTCAGTCCTAGGAGTGAAGCTCCAAAGAGGGGACTTCTAGGAAATGAGAATGTGAGATCTCACTAAAAGACCGGGGACAAGAAGCGGCTAAACTTGGAAGTGATCTGATGTTTATTTTCCCCCCATTACTTCCTGCTCCAAAGGAGCCCCATCCTGAAGTCCAGCAGGAAAAAGATACCTAAATGACCTTTGATAAACCTTATCCCATCCTAGTCTTTAATAACAACATCCCTGTGAATACCAACACCAAAGCTTCCTAAATTTAATAGAGAGAAGCTCTGCGATCTCTCCAATGCTCAAAAGAGCTTGAATAAAAGACAATTGCTTACATAGGCAAGGCAAGAAAAGGCAAGGCAAAATGCATTAGTTAAGCACTTACTGTGTTAGGCACTGTGCTAGGCACTGAGGGTACAAACACAAGCAAAAATAAGAAAGACAGTCCTTTCCCTCAAGGAGTTTACATTCAAATGGGGAAGACGATAGAGAAAATGGAGCTGGAAAGGAGCTATTATGTTGGTTATTATTTGGGGGCCAAATGGAAATGCTCAGAACCTGAACTCTCTATGCCATGTAGTTAATATAAAAATATCAGGTCCCTAGAGGGAAACATGGTAAAAGATAGTTCCTTAAGTATTAGAGATGGAGGAGACAAAGTTGTTATGGCAATCACTGCTGTGTTCCTGACCTTGTCAATGTGGATGAACAGGTAGCCTAGGCAACAAGTGAGTCGCTTGAGGTCACTGATCTCAACAACTCCTTCTTCTCTATTTATAATAGCTGAGAATAATTAGAAATTGTTTGCTTTTACCTGGGAAAGCTAAGTATACCGCTACCATCCTTTCTCAGACTAACTTGAATCTTCCTTCTTATTGCTATAATTTGGTAGGAAGAGATCTGAAAGAGATCCTGAGGATATGAATGTCAACCACTATATCACTGATGTAAAGTTCAATGTTGACTGGGTCAGATGAGATTGCATCCCAACCTGGCCAGCTCATCTAAGAGACAAGGGATGGGAAATCAGCTCTAAGAAAACTCAAGATCCAGTCCACTCAGTCTTTCATCCTGGGTCAAAAGGATTCTATATTTCCTAAGTGTCAATTTCAAAGAACTAAACATTAAATAATCATTAGGTATATGAAGCCATAACTCTCTGAAGTAGCCACTCATTTTGCCACTTTTAAAAGGCAGCTACTGGTCTATTAATGAGCTCTTTATGTCATTTCCCTTCATAAAACTTATCCATTTTGAGTTGGGTGATATAAAATAGACTAGAAAGATGAGTAGAGCATAGGAGGCTTTTATGATTAAGTGGAAATGATATTTTCAGGATTGGTTCATGAACAAGTTGTGACTTTGATGGAGACTAAAACCTCTAGTAACTCAAGAGATTCTTGTTTACAAAAATTTGGCTTTTGAGAAATTTCATTTTGCCTGGTTCAGTAACAATTCTGTCCACTATGAGAGAGATATGGGCAACAGGACCTTAGTGTCCATTGATTAATGGGAGATATCCTGAAGGACAGTTGCCCTGCCAAGGCTTCCCACAGGGCATCACTGCAATTTACATTCCAGGAAAAGAACCTTAAGGGATGGAGCAGGTAAGACCTTCATCTCTACATTAATGTCTGGTAAGAATTTGATGAGTGGTCTGCAGTTTATAAAGAACAGGACTGGACAATTAAAGTTTCTTCTCTTTTGGGGTTAAAACTTTAGAGAAATTATGCCAATGTGACCCACTATGTATAACTGTTTGTGGGGCATGTTGGTACCAACATACTTCATAAATCTTCTGCTGAAAAATCAGGCTGATGGTCTTGTAAGAACAGCAACAATGAACACCAGTTACTTCACTAAGATGGACATGGGGGGCCATAATGATATGTTACAGTGAGCACAGATTCAATAATCCCCCTAACTAAAGATGAAACATCTATTTTTGTTTTTTGATGTTCTTCAAACCAAACAAAGTATCATAAAGTTCAGTATGACATGATCCTACATGGCTCTTTGATCAATGAATTGATTATATTAGCAATCTTTCCTGATATCACTGCAAGAGGTTTGGCTTTCCTGCAGCTGATACATATTACAGTACCAATCAAGCCTAGTACCAATCAAGCCTGCTACCATCAGAGCTCTTAGAGAACACATGCTTCTTTACACTCACCCATATTATTGGTATAGACTTTACTTCAGGGATCTAAGATTGGATCTAAGACTACCACATTTATAGGTTTTCATTTCCTATACCATTTTCAAGCTCTGGGTTATTATTGACTGTTAGAATAGAATCTTGAGCCAACATCTCCATCATCATAGCCCCAAATCATCATAGCCCCAACTGTTGGAGTTGGTTGTCCCATCTCCCAGAAGCTGTACTTGTGATGTGTCAGTGGAATGAGGGCTCTACTCTCCAATAATATAGATTATATAGACACAATATTAACTGACCTCCCCTTCTTCAATGTTTTCTCCTGTTTGGACTCTCTTAAGTTTTAAGAATTTTTGACTCTAATGAAAATTCTATGTATCCTAGGGAAACAGTTCATATTTTTCTTAAATAGAAATCCTTCTTTTCCTTGGGATAATTTAAAAAATTTTATCCTAGGAAAGTCTTAGAGGGGGGTACTAAATAGTGGAACTGTTAAGAGGTGCTTTCCTTTCTAATGACATGGAAAAGCTGAAATGGTCTTTTCATATTTATGGCAAATGTATACGTGCCTTGAAAAAAGAGTATGATTCAGCTAACTTGGTGTCAAATTTGAGTTTCTAGATGAAGGGGGTGTGAAAAAGACTTCATCCACTTCCTCAGAGGAGGACAACCTTTTATCAGAAGTTTTAAAAAACATCTAAAAATGTTAAACAAAATTAAGAAGGAAGTTGGAAAACTTAGATATGATAGATCTCTGAAGAAAATTGAATGGGGGTAGAAAATAATATACATTTTTCTAAGTGTCACATGGCACCTATGCAAAAATTCACCATATGTTATGGCAAAAAAACTTACAATCATATGCAAAAAGACATAAATAATAAATGCATGATTTTCAGATCATAATGCAAAAAAAATTACATGCAATAAAGGACCCAAAGAAAGATAGGCTAAAAACCTAATTGGAAATTAAACAACCTAATCCTAAAGAATGAATGGGTCAAACAACAAATCATTAAAAACAATCAATAATTTTGTCCTAAAGAATGATGATGGGGCAGCTAGGTAGATAGAGCACCAGCCTTGAATTCAGGAGGACCAGAGTTCAAATCTAGTCTCAGACATTTAACACTTCCTAGCTGTGTGACCCTGGGCAACCAGCCTCAGGAAAAAAAAAAAAAAAAAAAGAATGATGATAATAAGACAATATACCAAAACTTATGAGATGCAGCCAAAGCCATTCTTAGGGAAAATTCTATATCTCTAAATGATTACATTAATAAAATAGAGAAACAGGAGATCAATGAATTGGGTATGCAAATGAAAAAGCTAGAAAAGGAAAAAATTTAAAATTGTAATTAAATATTAAATTAAAAATTCTGAAAATCAAAGGAGAGATTAGTAAAAATTAAAAGAAAACTTGAACTAATAAATAAAACTGAGTTGATTTTATGAAAAAACCAACAAAATAGAAAAGCCTTTGGTTAATTTGATTAGAAAAAAAGAAAACAAAATTACTAGTATCAAAAATGAAAAGTGTGAACTTACTATCAATGAAGAAAAAATTACAGCAATAATTTGAAGCTATTTTGCCCAACTGTATGCCAACAAATCTGAAAATCTCATTGAAATGGGTGAATATAAAAATTATAAATTTCCCAAATTAAGAGAAGAGGAAATAAAATACTTAAATAAACCCCAATTTAGAAAAAGAAATTCAACAAGCCATCAATGAACTCCCTAAGGAAAAATTCTCCAGAGTCAGATGGATTTACAAAATTCTACTAAATATTTTAAAAGCAATTAATTACAATACTATATAAACTATTTAAGAAAATAGGTGAAGGAGTCCTGCCAAATTCCTTTTATCACATAATTGTGGTGCTGATACCTAAATCAAAGGCCTGAAACAGAGAAAGAAAATTATAGGCCAATTTTCCTAATGAATATTGATGCAAAATTTTTAAATAAAATACTAGCAAGGAGATTATAACAACTTATCACCAGGATAATACACTATGACCAAGTGGGATTTATATCAGGAATGCAGGGCTGATTCAATATCAGGAATACTATTGGCATAATTGACTATATCAACAAAACTTACAGAAATCATATGATTATCTCAAAAGATACAGAAAAAGCTTTTGACAAAAGACAGTATCCATTCCTATTAAAAACACCAAAGAGGAATTAATAGAGTTTTCCTTAAAATGATAAGCAGCATCCATCTAAAACCATCAGCAAGCACATATGTAATGGGGACATGCTAGAAGCATTCTCCAAGTAGATCAGGGATGAAACAAGTATACCTATCATCACCACTATTATTCAGTATCATTCACTATTATTCAGCTTTAACAAAAAGAGAAGAAAAAATTTAAGAAATTAGAGTAGACAATGAGGAAATAAAACTATCACTCTTTACAAATGTGATAATATACTTAGAGAATCTTAAAGAATCAACTAACAAGACTTTAACAATTAACAACTTTAGCAAAGTTACAAGATATTTTTTAAAAATCTCACAAATCAGTGGAATTTCAATATGTTACAAATAAAGTCTAGCAGCAACAGATAGAAAGAGAAATTCCATTTAAAATAATTGTAAACAACATAAAATATTTAAGAGTCTATCTGCCAGAGCAAATCCAGGAATATGAAGACAATTATAAAACACTTTTTACACAAATACAGTCAGATTTAAATAATTGGAAAAATATCAATTGCTCTTGAGTAGGCTAAGCTAATATAATAAAAATTACAATTCTGTCTAAATTAATCTACTTATTATTTAGTACCATGCCAATCAAACTGCCAAAAAATATTTTATAAAGATATTTTTAAAATTGCAAAATTCATCTGGGAAAAAAAAAGCTCAAAAATATCAAGGGAATTAATGTGGAGGGGAAGGAAGAAAGCAAAGGAAGGTTGCCTAGCAGAACTAGATCTAAAACTGTTGATTGAAGCAGGTTTAGACTAGAGAAAAGAGGTAAACATTCCAGTCAACTTCCAGTATTCAAAGGTCCATCACATGGAAGAAAGATTGGATTTTTCTCTGTTTGACAGAGAGCAGGATTAGGTGCATTGAGTAGAAACTGCCAAGTTACAGATTTTTTATTCATTTATAACATATGACTTTCAAACAGTTAGAAGTACCTGGAAATAAAAGAGTTGTCTCAAGTCTCACCATCACTGGTGAACTCAGTCCAAGTGGAGATTGTATGGTCATGTCAAGGATATATAGGAGGCAATTATCTAGGCAATGACTTCTGGGTTTCTTCCAAATCTAAGATTCTATGACTGCAGTAAAATGCTTGAAAGCATGTCTTTCAGGTCCTTGATTTTTGTTCATTTTTACATATTTTTATATCTCTCTGCCTTCCCTTTATTGAACAAAAAATAATAATAAAAATGAACTCTTCACCATAAATATGTATAATCCAGCAAAACAAATTCCTATATTACTTAGGCCAGAAAATACATGTATTTTTCTGCATTTTAAGTTCAGCACTGCTCTAGCAAGAAATGATGCACTTCATCTTCTGTCTTCTGGACCCATGATTTGTCATTGGACTGATTAGAGTTTTATAATGTTTTAAAGATTTTTATTCTATAATGTCATATATTAAATAAGTTGTTTTCCTACCTCTGCTTATTTTACTCTCTATTACTTCATAGAGATCTCTACTTTTGTCTCTATTTTGTCATTCCTCATGGCACAATAATATTCTATCACATCCATATATACATGATATGTTTAGCTATTCCCCAAAAGGATGGTCCCTTAGTTTTTGATTTGGGGTTACTATGAAAAGGAATGTTACAAATATTTATGTACATTCTGAGTCCTTTTCTTTTTTCTTTGATCTCTTTGAGATATAGATCTAATAGAGTTAAAGGGCATGCAGAATTTAATAACTCTGGGGGCATAGTTCAAAAGTGCTTTTCAGAATGAATGGACCAATTAACAATGCCATTAGCAATGCACTAATGTTTCTGTTTTCCCACACCACATTTGTTCTTTTCTCTTCTGTCATTGAGGTATTTGACATTACAAACACATTTTGCAATATTACATGCAGAGAAGAAATACATAGTTGTCTCTAGAGCAAGGATCCTCCATCCTTCTTCTAAAAGGAACTCCTTTTCATTTCCTCAGCATCTTGAGATTTACTAGGGAGTAAGAAACTGATGTTTATACCTGAACTCCCAAACTCCTCTGCCTGAATGAACATTCCTTGATAAGTAGCTTATAAAGTTGTTGAGGACAGGGTCTGTTTTTTGTATCTTTTTGTATCCCCAGAACTTATCACATCGTAGACACTTTAAAAAGTGTCTATTGTGGGCAGCTAGGTGGTGCAGTGGATAGAGCACCAGCCATGAAGTCTGGAGGACCTGAGTTCAAATCTGATCTCAGATATTTAACACCAAAGACCTTGTTCAGGGGAAAATCAATGGAAATGAAAATTTCATATGATCTTCCTCCACATTTTAGGAGATCATTAGATAAATAGGATTAGAATGAATCAATGAAGTTTCCAGCAACTTAACCACTTTGTTAACATGCTCTCTGAAAAATATTATAGTTTCAAGAAAAGACTACATTCAAATAAATATTTGTTTTCCAAAAAAAAAAAAACAAAACCCTCAAGGAAGTTTGATAACTGGCCTGCTATTGAGGAAGAGATTAGATGCTGAATTTAAATTGAATATGCAGGTGTAGTGAGTTATTCATTTCATTACTTTTCCTACAGGTGTGTATTAGTAATTGGCAGTGAGTGAGTCTGTCAGAAGCACTCTGTTGTTCAACTTTTTCTGATGAAAAGGGATGAAGTTACACAGTAGGTGAAATTTAAAGGGGACAAAATGGGTATTTTCTCATGGAACCTAATTTTGCTCTTTTAATTCCTCATATGTAATGACCCAAATAATGAGGACAATATCAATATCATAACAAAAAGAAGGGACTTCTAATAAAAGTGATACCTTTTATCTAAATGAATCACTCTGGACAATAAAGTGCAGCTACAGTAAAACAGTATTTCCTGACTTTTAAAAAGATAAAGGTAAGTGGAAAATAAGTTTTTTGAGGGCAGCAATTATTGCCTTTTTGTCTTGTTATCTCCAATGCCTAGCAGTGTCTTGAAAATAGTAGGTACAAAGCAAATGTTTGTAAAGTTGAATTAAATCAAATTCCCCCCAAAAGTAGGAGAAGTAAAGATTTTATGCAACAATAATAACTCACATCTGCATCATGCTCTAATGTGTGCAATGCACATTTCCTGGAAATAACCTTGTGGGACAGGTAGTATAAGTATTATTATCCCCTTTTTTTGCTGAGGTAATTAGGGTCAAGTGATTTGCCCAGGAGTGTTAAGTGTCTGAGACCACCTTTGAACTCAGGTCCTCCTGACTTCAGGACTAATGGAGCTAGTAGGGACAGTTAGTGGGTGTCATGGGTGCTTTATCCACAACACCCACTAACTGTCCCTATTAGCCCCATTTTACAGATGAGGAAAAAAAAGGCTCCAAGAGATAAAATGATTTAATGTGGGATTCAAATCCCACTATACTGCAGTGCCCTATACATTCTTAATTCAGTGCCTACTTTTGTTCTTAACTGTAAATCCCCATCTGATATTATCACTGTGAGTCATTATCACTTCTTCCAGAGGAAGCATCTAGGCTTTCTGTGTCTAAGAAAGATTCTAACATTCTTGTGTGTTCATGAAGCATGAGGGATAGGGGAGAGAGACTGAGACTACCAGAGAAACTGTAGAATTTTCTTTAACAGCATTACTATTTCATAAAGATGCCATTTGCTGAGTTGATGACAGCCACAGACTTCTAGCAGCCTCACAGAGCTCGGGATGAACAAAATAGTGACAGTAGCAAAACCCCATGGACAGTATTAAAATGATATAAAATAAGACACCAGAAGATGAGCTCCTCAAGTCAGAAAGGTGTGGTGATGGTCATTTTAATGCTGTCCATGGGGTTTTCTTGGCAGAGATACTGGAGTAGTTTGCCATTTCCTCTTCCAGTTGTATGCAGACAGGGTCTAAATGACTTGAAAGTGTTTGAGGTCATATTTGAACTCTAGTCTTTCTGACTGTAGGTCCAGTGCTTTATCTACTGAGCCACCTAGCCACCCCCAGCACATAGGAGGCACTTGATAAGTTTTTTTGGACAGAATTATTGACTGAAAAAATAGTGGTTCTTATAGAATTTAATATTTTGCTACTGTCACCAGGAATGGTTGAGCAAGTTGTGATATATGAATATATATCTTCTTGTCCTTCATTCTCAAAAAGGTCCATGATATCAGGGCTATTATGCCATAAGATGCAAGTGGATTTGGGTTAAGCAAGGGATGACATGCAAAGTCACCAATCTTACTCTCTCCTCCAGAACCACTTGGGTCCATGACCAGATATAGATCAGGATGACTGGAGATAACTCTGAATGCAGAGGAGACCTTGGCCTCTTTAAGTTAAAGACCTTAACTTAACTTTTGATTTAAGGTATTTTAACAGATTTCAGTTTCACTAAGCTAATCAGTGCTCAATAATGCTCAATAATGACCTGGGACCTGTTATTGGTCAATCAATGAGAGTCAGAATGATTTGGATTTACAATATGGTTCTAGATCAGAAACCCCAAGATATCTTGCAAAGTTTCAGCAATCAAAATTTATATGTCCTTGGGCAGAGCACCTGGAGATAATGGTGGGACATCCTCCGTGCTATAATAAATGATAAGCAGGCAGATTTCAGAAAAACCTAGACAAACTTAACATGAACTGGTGCTGAATGAAGTGAGAACCAGGAGAACTTTGTACACCACAACAACACTGTACAATGATCAACTATGATAGATAGATTTAGCTCTTCTCAGCAATACAATGATCTAACTCATTTCCAAAAGACTCAGGATGAAAAATGCTATTTACAACTAGAGAAAGAACTATAAAATCTGAATGAAGATCAAAGCATGTATTTTTACTTTTTTGTTGTTTTTTCCCTTATAGTTTTTCCCTTTGTTCCATTTCTTTTCTCACAACATGACTAATATGGAAGTATGTTTAACATGATTGCACATGTATAGCCTATAACAGAAACTAAGTCAACAAGCATTTATTAAGTGCTTGCTACATTCTGGGCACTGTGCTAAGCACTGGTGATTCAAAGAAAAGCAATAAGAAAGATTCTTAAGGAGAACACAAGACATTAAAAAGACTGAAAATCATGGAGGAGGGAGAAGGCTTGAGGGCTTAATGGTGAAGTGCAGAGAGTCAGAATTAGAATGAAAAAGGAAAGGATACCTGTCCTGGGTCATCAGAAAAGACCTCTTAGTGTCCTTCCTTCCCGCTCCATATCTATAATTCTATTAAAAGAATATGACATTTTTCATCTAACATAAGATCAATTTCTTCCACTCACTACCCTGACACCTCATTCTGGTATCTAAATCATTCTGAAGACTGTTCCAAAACAGTTAAAATACTATCACATCCTACCACCCTGAAAGGCTTTGGGTTTAGGCCAGAGATAGACTGCCATATGTTTCTCAAGCAAGAAGCAATCTATCTAAATTCAGAGTGGCTTTTTAAAATCTATAGCAACTCATGAAAACAGTCTATTAATGCATAGAAGAGTTATAATCACCATTGGTGGTGGGTATATACACAAGTGATGGAAACACACAAAGGCTAAAATTAAGGTATCAACCTACAAGTCTAGTAACTTTTTTAAAGAAACTCATAAAGAAACAATAGGAGAAAAATCTATTTAGAAATTAGGGATGGATAAAATATTATTTATTAAACTAGTAGGAAATTATATCAAATGAAATGTTAGTACTATGCCCAAATGGCTACAAAACTGTGCATACCCTTGATCCAGAAGTGTCATTACTGAGTTTGTGTCCCAAAAAGATGATAAAAGAAAGAGAAGAACCCACATGCGCAAAAATGTTTGTAGCATTTTTTTGTGGTGACAAGGAATTGGAAAATGAGTAAATATCCATCAATTAGAGAATGACTGAATTAAGTTATGGTATATGTATGTAATGGAATACTATTTTATAAGAAATGATGAACAGGTTGCTTTCAGAAAAGCCTGGAAAAGACTTGTATGAACTGATGCTGAGTGAGATGAGAAGAACCAGGAGAACATTGTACATAGTAACAGCAAGACTGTGTGGTGATCAACTATGATAAATTTAGCTCTTCTCATCAATATGGTGATCTAAGACAATTGCAACAGAATTGGGATGGAAAACGCCATCAATATGCAGAGAAAGAAACTACATAAACTGAATGTGAATCGAAGTATTTTCACTTTTTGTTTGATTTTTGTTTCTCATGGCTTTCCTTTCTTGATCTGATTTTTTTCTTTCACAACATGACTAATACAGAATTCGGTTTAAAAAGATTATACATGTATAATTTATTATCAGATTGCTTACTATCTTGGGAAGGTAAGGTGGAAAAAAAATCTGGAATTCAAAATCTTACCAAAATTAATATTGAAAACTCTCCTTACATGAAATAGAGAAAATAAAATGCTATTGAATTAAAAACAAAAGAAATATTAGTTTCTTCTGATATTTCCAAAGATCTCTGATTTTATCCAAGTGGATATATCTTTCCTTCCATTGGCATAGGATCACAACTTTCCTTAGCCAAAATGAATCTTCATCTCATGACTGGCATTTTAGTGATGACCATCTGTAAGTATGGACTGTAACATTCTCTGGGCTTGTAAAATTCTCCTACCATTTTCCCCAACAGATTAGTCTGAATGATCATTTTATTTTATTCTTGTTTTAAATCAAAATCCATAAATAAATGATAACAGAAACAGGTTAAATATTGCGTATCTAGAATTAACTATTGTAAACTTTTGTTCAACTATTGTAAACCTTTGTTCAAATACAAAAGTCTAACATCGAAATTAGGCTTATATATCATTATCATATTATGTTAAACATCTCCAAGTTGTTCATTTAAAATGTTATAAATTTAATAAAATTTGTAAAAAAAATTTAATTTTATATTAAACTACAGATAATAGTAAACATATGAGATCTGGATGGATTATTTCTCTTAATTCTTACATAATGTCTTACATAAAATATTCATAATTAATTTATATTTGGTGTTTAGTTGTCTAATTATAAGCAGAATGAAAGTTTATATTTTATAAATGCATAAGAAATTTTACTTTAAAGCTTTAGGGACAAAGTTAACATTGTAATAATTGTAAGCATTTAATGAGAAAATCTAAAAGAATATTTAAAATATTTTAAATTTTTGTGAGGATTCATATTACATTTCTATTGAAAAGGATTCATGGAACAAAAAAAAAAAAACAATTTTGGAAAACAGCTTTCCATCTGCTATCCTAATACAAACACTTTAAGAACCACAGTCATGGTCCATCTTTTTCTTTTTAAAATAATCTAGTTCACATGTCTTAAGCTGTCCTGAAAGTGACAAACATTCCATTTATAAGAAGTCAGGTGGTTCCAAAAATATTTCTTTGTAACATATGTCCCAAATATAAACCCAGTTATAGTATGTTAGGTAATTTTAAAAGTGCTCCATATGTCTCTCTTACATGCTCTGTGTTCTTTTTTAATCTCTAATTATGCTATTCTAAATTGTGTGAGTGCCCGTAAATCCTTTGAAGGAACTGAAATATAAATAAATTACTTGAAAAATCAAAGCAAAAATTAGAGCTCCCTCTGCTGGTCCTTAAATAAAACTTTCTTTTCATTAAAGTAAAACAAAATGGGGAAAAGGAGAAGGGGGGAAAGCCTGTCATTCTGAAAATGAGATCACAAGGAATGTCTGCAAAGTTAAAAGAAAAATTTCTGGATATTAAGATAGGAAGAAGTTGTTGCTTTTAAATATCATAAACCAATGTGTTAGAAATATTCTTAGTTGTTGTGTGGTCATTTCAGTATTGCCTGACTCTATGACCCCATTTGTAGTTTACTTGGCAAAGATTCTGGAATGGTTTGTCATTTGATTCTCCAGCTCATTTTATAGATTTCAATATGTAACAAAAGTAAAAGAGAGGTCTCACCTATAGCATAATATAGTTTGGGGGGAAGCACAAAAATATTCTTGCTGTAGAATACTTTGTACAATTCATGTTAAAATAAAATTCCTTCATGTAGTCATATCCTGATTATACAAAATATATTAACGAATCTAATAACATTCCTACCCTGGTTTACAAGATACTTTTGTGGGGGGAAGAAGAGGAAGGATAAAAAGGTAGACTCATGAAAATTAGCAGAAGTTCACATTATTCTATCATGGCTAGTCTCATGATATAAGGCACTTCATGAAATGTCTAAATGTTTGCTTGGGGAAATGGCAGGTTCTCAAACACTGCCACTATTTTAGTTGGGCCTACTAAAATGGTAGAATTAATATTCAACAAACACATGGTCATAGAAATTGTCTCCCCTCCTACAGGAACTGTCCACAGTAGGTAATGGATTCCTACATATAAGGCATCCTGGGTAATAGTCACCCACTTATGTGACCAGTTTATAAGAGAGAGAAACAGAGACAAGCAGACAGGCAGAGAGACAGAAAGAAATATAGACAGAAAGAAACAGAGAGACAGAGAAATAATGAGAAACAGAAAGATAGAGAAAGACAAAGATAGAGACAGAGAGAATCAGAGAGACAGACAGAGACAGAGAAAGACAGAGAGACAGAGAAACAGTGAGAAAAAGACAGATAAGACAGAGAGGATATAAAGATATACATTCACATATTATGTGTATATGATTCCATTCACCTCTATATGGAAGAAAATGCTGCTAAAATGTTCTTTATTTCTCTGCAAAGCTAAAATAAGGACAACTATGTTATTATAAATATACCTATGCATTTTGTTCCTGTTTTTGCTGAGCACAGGGATTCCCAGAAGACAGGTAGGCTTTAACATACAAATTTATTTTGGTGATTCATTCAACTCTTGCATATAAGCAACCAATTCCACTTCAAAAAATTTCATATTAGAATGCAATAATCCAACTGTGAGGATTATGTGACTGACAGCATTTTAATTAATTCTCCCTATCCTAAATCCTGCCATTTTGGGGGGAATAGTCACAACAAAATAAAAGAAAGCACTTGTCTTTTAAAGCCAATATCAACCTTCCAGAAAATATTTTTCTTAATCCTTCTCAGCATTTACCTACTGCCTTTAAGAATTCCAGTGACTTTCACTGTAAACCAATGAACAAATTTTTCCATAACCTATTTGGTCTCCCAAGAAAATCTATGTGAAAGTGCTTTCAGTTTAATGTTTATTATTTAATTTAATAATTGTTTTATTAATCACCACCTACGTGTAATGTACAATGTTAGGTATACAAATATAAAGAAGAAAGAAGACATTATCCTAACATAAGAGCTAGTCTATAAAAAAAAGGTGAAATTAAGTAATGGCATGAACTTTGTAACCAAACAACAAAGCCACTGTAAAAGTCCTAGGACAAAACAAAATAAAGTAATTCCTTCCCCAAGAGGTTTCATGTACTTATATAAGCTAATGAAAAATATATACACTGTAAAAACAAGGTAAATTTTTTTAGAGAAGTACTGATTATGAGGATTTAAGAAAGGCCTCATGAAGGAAAGGTACTTAATCTGAAAGAGAACAGGGATCCTAAGAGGCAGAGATGAGAAGTGAGGGCATTCTAGATAGTGGGACAATCCCTTCAGAAGCCTGGTGACATCAGATGGAATAGAGGAGGGATGGCAAGTGAGCCAGTTTTACTAGAATGAAGAATAAATAAAGGGGAGTCTGGAAAGGAAGGTTAGTTGCAAATTGTGAAAGGTTTCATTGAAAGATAGAGGGGAATTTGCATTTGATCCCCAAGATAATGAGAAGCCAGTTTTTCTAGCTGAGCAGAGTATGTAGTCAGGCATTAATTTCAGGCATATTGTATTTGTGCCTGTGTAGTTAGCAGCTGCTATAAGATATATACCACTAATATTATGGAAATTATCTAAACAGTAGGCAACAAGAGAATTCTGTTTAAATAAGAACACAAATTTACAAATTTAGTTATATTCTGGATGAAAGCATGTCCCTAGAAAGATAATAAGAGGGGGAGGGTTTTATGGGGAAATGGTTGAGAAAATGGTAAAAAAAAAAATAGAATGGGATATTATTATGCAGTAAAATGAAGAATTCAAAGAACTATTGGAAGATTTATATGATAGGATACAAACTAAAATAAACAGAACCAATGCTTACAGCAATGTCAATGAGATGATTACCAAAAACAAACTGAACCAGCTGAGTAAATGAAAACCCATTAAAGGTCTAAGAAAACAGATTATGAAGTATGTTCCCCTTCAAAATAGACATGAAGGACTACTAGGAGAGAATACATGTACATTGTCAGAGGCATCCACTATACTGAATGTTCTTTCTTAATTATTTTTCTTTGTTTCAGAAAGACTGGAAAGGGTGAATTACTGAAATAACCTGTTTGCCTTAGTTTCCTCATAATGAATAATGAGGATAATAATAGCACCTGTCTCCCAGGGGTGTTGTGAGGCTCAAATGAGATAATAATTGTAAAGAGCTTAGCACATAGTAATCTCTATATAAATGCTACCTGTGATTACTATATAACCTGCTAGGTGGCCCCATAGTTCATAGAGTGTCAAACCTAGAGTCAGGAAGACTGATCTTCCTGAATTCAAATCCATTCTCAGACACTTACCAGCTGTGTGACCCTGGGTAAGTCACTTAACCCTGTTTATTTCTGTTTCCTCATCTATAAAATGAGCTTGAGAAGGAAATGGCAAACCATTCCTGTATTCCTACCAGCAAAACCCCAAAAGGGGTTACAAAGACTGAGACACAACCGAAAATAATTGACCAATATGATTATTATCACAAGGAACAAAAAATATGATAAAATCAAAGAAATATAAAGAGCTGTGTGAAAGAGAAGATACACACTTAATACAGCCATTATTTTTTTTGCATCATCTTGCTAAATTTAAGGTACACAATCTTTCCTCTGGATGATCAATAAATGACAAACAGTAAAAAAGTATACACTTATATGAACTATCCAAAGAATCATTTTTGGGCACTGTGTTGTATAACTTTTTGAGGAATCTATTCTACGGTTTGTCTATTTCTATTTGTCTGCTTTGATCAAACAAATTAAGTTTTAAAAAAAAAGTTAATCTAAAAGAAAGAAATTGATCCATATTACTCCCCATTTCTTCTCTAACTTCTACTCCCCTCATCACACTCTACACATACCACCCTTGCCAACAGATACTAGAGTCCTACTGTAATGTATAATTGTATAATAGGATTCTGCTGTAATGAATGAACTAAGAGACTCAATTATATACAACTATAAAAGATAAACAGTTATGTAAAATGTAGTATAAATAAGGTAATATGTTGTTTTTTACATGAAACTATGCTTATATTCTTAATATTAAAAATAAATTGTATGTTTTATACAATATCATTTTTGTTCTAGTTTTGAACAGAAAGAAAAACCCTCCATAAGGCCTGAATAGAATTGTAACCAGGGCAGAGTAACTGAAGCTTTGTACCAGGGCACAAAATTTAGAAATTTCTAATGTTTACAATCCTTCAATATGGTAAACTAAATGAATTATTAGTTAATGAGAAACAGAATGTTAGTTAAAAAGAATAAGTTAACTAATAATAAGAATATTATTCTCAGTATAATAGATGGTACAATGGATAGAACACAGCCCTGAAGTCAAGAGGATCGGAGTTCAAATGTGGTCTCCAACACTTAAGACATCCTAGCTATGTGATCCTAGGCAAGTCATTTAACTCCAATTGCTTCAGAAAAAAAAATAATAATAATTAAAATTGGAAGGCACCAAATAGTATGCTTCCTTCCCCCCATAAGCCTGGTTAAACTTCAATTAAATTCCTCTTTAGCCAAGATCCATCCTACAGCCCTCCCTCCCCAGCAGTAGTCTCAGAGTGGTCTCTTCCAATTGTACACATTTTGCGGAATTTCTAGCGTTTTCTATGTCTATGATACAATGTTAATTCATGTTAAGAATAATAACCCCAAGGCAATGTAAAATTGTAAATCATCAAATAGTCTAGTCACCTTGTGAAGGCAGAAAAGAGAACCCTCCAGAAAATTTCATCATTTAGAACACCCCATTCACCAAACATTCTGGGTACCTGAGGTTTTCCTACAAAATTATGTCTTACATTAAGAAGATTAATTTCAAAATAAATTGTGGTAGTTGGCTACCTAGGGTATGGATTTCTGTGTTTTTCAGCCAAATGACTAGAAATTGTGTAATCAATCAATCTGGATGACCTATGAACTTCTAAGTATACTTGGTAGCCACTAAAAATACTCTCTAGTTAGTAATTCCATCAAATTTCCTGGTATGTCCCCTTCCCTCTCTCTTGATTTCATTCCCATCCTCAAATCTCCATATACTTTCTCTTGCTCTGTGTCTCTTCTACTTTCTACTGCAAACTTTGGATATAGGTAACCTAAACTAAAAACAGCTATAAATATGAATAATAAAGTAAATAAAAAAGAGAGATTTCAATACTAGGGAGAAATGAGTAAAATATTAACTTTTAAATTACTAAAGTTCCCACTCAGTAAGGGATCTCATCTCCCTGTGATGTGCAGTAACTGGTTTTCAATGGAAGGATGGAGGGGGTTATAATCAAAAGAATTCTGGGGTGGAAGGCAAAGGACTAGGGGTTCAAATCCCAGTTTTGCCACTTATTCCTTGCATGTCATGAAACAACTCACTTAATCTCTCTGGATCTCAGTTTCCCTCATCTATATAAGGAAATTGTATCAAACCACCACTTAGTACCTGCCCAATCTAACGCTATGAGTCTCTGAATCAGCAGGAGATCCTATGATAATTGTTATCAAAATCTGGGGCATAATAAGAAAGAAAGGAAAAAAGTTTGGAAGAAGACAGAATATAAAAAATGGAATCTAAGCCATCATCTTTCACTATCTGAAACTTGCCAAGCTCCCCAAATCAACTTTCATTGGAAAAATAAAAAATAAAACAAACATGTCAAATGGGTCAATTTTTTTAAGAAAAAAAATGCTCACTTTCATAAACTTTTGAAAGCTGTAACAAGCATTTTAATTAAAATATACTGATCATACTTGTAATCAGTATAATCATACCTGAACATAATGTTCGGCCATGCTGCATGTTAATACAAAATACAAAACAAAAACAAGGAAATGTTAGTCATAGAAAATACATGAAATTATTCCCAAGAGAAGTATAAAATTCATGTACAGAAAGCTTTTTTTCTCATTTTAATTACAGTACTAATAACTAAAGCATTAGTTAATAATTAAAGCATTAACGTAATCTAGCAATTCATTTACAACTTGTCTACCTACCCACACAGAGAGGCAGCATGACATAGTGGAAAGCTGACCTCAGAGTCAAGAAGACCCAGATTCAAGTCTTAACTAGCTGTGTGACCAAATCACTCTATCTGTCAGTGACCTCAGACAGCTCTAAGGTACAGAGCAGGCCCCTAGCTATATAAGTAAAAGGAATGTCCTGATCTTGATCTCCTCATAGCAATGAAATTGTGGCTCTGGCGCTCCTTCAACAACAACTACAAAAATTCACATACAAGAACATCTAAGAGGCAACTTCAGTTTTCAGAGAAAAATAATTCTTTGGGCAATTAGATAGTACAGTAGACAGAGCACTGGCCCTGGGGTCAGAAGGACCTGAGTTCAAATAGAGCTTCAGACACTAAACATTTACTAGCTGTATGACTCTGGGCAGGTCACTTAACCCCAATTGTCTTGCAAGAAAAAAGAAAAGAACAATCATTTTCTCCTTTTTTTTCTTTTTTCTTTTTTTTCTTTCTTTCTTTTTCTTTTAATGAGAAAGGAATGGAATAATGGGGAAGGAAGGGAATAAACCCTGTGCCTCCTATGTTCAAAGATCTGTGCTAAACACTTTACAAATATTATTTCATTTGATCAGAATTTCAGAACAATTATTTCAGAATAAACCATATATTTCTTCCATATAACACTCCCTTTAAAAAATAAAAATCCAAGTGTTTAACTATTGGTGACAAAGAAATAAGGGGGAAAGTTCACCACCAATATTAGACATTAAGATTATTTCTACCCAATGCAAAAACATTGAGTAGAAAATGAAAATTCTAGTTGAAGTTTGGGATTGTGAGGTAAGACATAATGTCAAAAATATTATGTCAATACCCAAAATAAGAGAAACAAGGCTGAGATACTGAAAATAAATTTTCCTCCTTTCTGGGAGAATGGAGTACAGCTGCAATGATGATAATAGAGATAATGATGGTTGTGGAGTTACATTTATTACTCACGTAAGCTTGGCAAGATATCCAGATTGCCTGGACTTCATTTTCCTTATTGCAAATAATTAATGACTTATAATACATTTTACATTATCTCATTTGGTTCTCTCAACAATCTCATAAAGGAAGTGCTATACATTTACTCTCCCCATTTCATTTATGAGGAAACTGAGGGTGACAGAGGAGGAGATTTGCCCTGAGGTCACTCAACTAATAAGAACCTGGGATGATATTCAAACCCAGGGCTTCCAGACTCCAAGCTCCATCGGCTACCTACTACACCATGTTGCTTCTTTGTTAGTCATTTTAAACTAATACAAGGAATCAGATTACATATTTTAAATGCTAGAGATGGAAACATGATTGATATGGATTACAAAGAGATCCTGGAATGTGACAATACTGGTGTTCAAAAGTCTTATTTCTCAAGTGACCAGCTTCCATGGAAAGCCCCAGCCCCAGCACCCATGTTATCCTATGCCTCTAAGGGCAGACACCAGGAGATGCTGCAGGGGCTCAATGGTACTTACTCCTCTTTGGGGATACAGCCTGCAAGCATGCCGTCACGATGTCACAATTCTGCTGCACTTTGTGCAGAAGTCGATCTTTTTGTTTCAGTTGTCTAAGCAACTTTGCCGACTGGAGAGCAATGCTGTAAGTCAGTTCTCGAAGGGTTGCCTTCAGTTCACCAATATCTGTTATCAGGACAAATGGATACATAAATGTGATCTCCACCTACATCTACAGAATGGTTTCTAGCTCATAGATTCTTAAACTAAAGGCTAAAAATATATAATTTTTAAATAAACCTATAATTTATATATTATATCTTCTAATGTATAATTAAATTACTTATTATTTTAATTTAATTATTTTAATACTTAATTTTCTAATATATTTCTGATTGTATATTTACATGTTTTATATAGTTGCAATTTTGTAATGTAAATTTTAAACATATTTTGATAACTGAATTTCAGTATGATTAATTTCCTTTATAGATCTATGTCTCTTAACATTTTAAAAACATAATTCTAAGAAAAGCCCCCAACTGTCATCAGATTGCCAAAGATATCCAAGATTCAAAAAATGTTAAGAACTCCTAATCTGTAGACTAATTTAAATGAATTGGTTCTAGTCACCCAAGATTATATGTATCTACTCAATCATATACATCCTCATCTATACACTAACATAGCTATACTTTATTGAACTTTCACATTACCATTCATGGTAGCTCTATCTCCCCTGCTACCAATAGCAATAATTGTCAGTATTTGCATTAGGCTTTAAAGCTTGCAAAGCATTTTACAACTATTCTTTCAGTTGATCCCTCCAACCCTGGGAGATAGGTGCTATTATTATCATCCCCATTTAGAGATGAAGAAATTGAGGCCAGACTAGCACAGTTGATAGGTATCTGAGACTGGATTTCAATTCAGGTCTTAGTCATTCAACAAGCACCTACTTTGTGCCAAGTACTGTGCTAAATGCTGGAATGTGAGCCCAAGGAGACTAAAAAGAGTATTGCTTCTGGAGTACGAGGTTTTAGGTTCCAATCTCACTTCAAATACTCTTCTACTTACCAGCAGAACCTTAGGAAAGCCATTTAATTTCCCTTGGTCTCAGTGTCCCTTTAGCTTAAGATCTGTGATCCCCTCATATAACTAATGGGGACCATACCAGTTTTTGTTTTGTTTTGGATTTTTTGTATACTTCACAGTGATTTTTTAAATCTTTTCAGTTCATTCCTATGATTCCATTGGTGAGGATTACTCCTGATATGGAAATTCCTTTCTTCACTAAAGATCAGCAGTTTATAACAAGTATTAGAATGTTGACAGGGACAATAAGTTCCTTATGGTCATGGAGGCAGTACGTGTCAGATGCAGAATTTGAACCCAATTCTTCTTGATTCCAAGGCCATTAAGCTACATTATCCACTATACCATGCTGTATTTCACCTTATACATAGCAGATTCTCAAAAAATATTTCTTGAGTTGAAGTAAATTGAATTAAATCATCCTATCCTAACAGCATAAGTAGTCAGACATTCATCCTCTAATTTCTTTTTTTCTAAAAATTGTTTTGGGAACTAATGAAATGCATACTAAATATCTAGGGATATCAACTCCAAAAAATGCTATTGTTGTCCTAGCACCTATATTTAAACTTGCCTGCAAATCATAAACACAATTTTAATCATGAAAGTGCTTCAAAGTGAGCTTATAAACTAGGATCATTTCTGACTTGATAATAATAACAGGGGATTTCTGGGAGCCCAGATGGTGGAGTAAGGAGTAGGGAGTAAACTGCTCTAATTCTTCCATATTCACCTCCAAACAAATCCCTAAAACTCCTTAAAACAAATCCTACAACAGCAGAACCAACAAAAAGAAAGGATGAAACAATCTTTGAACCCAAGAAACTTGGAAGATTGTGGGGAATTCTAGAAAAGAATCCCAGTGAGCCTTAGGCATGCCTTTGTGTAAATTTATTTGCTGAGAACTTTAAAATGCTTTCTTAGCCATCTAATAAGTCTCAAGAGGCACTGGAAGGACTGGCCATCTTCCTGGTACCTTGATTAATGACAATCCTTATTGGTAGGCCTGTGTTTGCTCCGGAAACCTGACCAGTTCCTAGAGTAAAGGAATAAACAAATATTATCTTAATGAGCTTCTTGTGATGGAACATTCCTATGCTGAGGGAAGGGAGGGAAGGGCTGCTCTATCTCAAGGGTCAAGTATCAAATGAGAATATTTGGCACAATGCCTTCTTTGTACTCAGCCTATAAAAACCCCTCAGTGAAAAGAGATTTTGAGTTAGGAAGATTGGTATCACTTGATTATAAAGGCCAGGAACTTTGTATGATTGATTTAATCCTACAACAAGGTGTTAATTCAGTGGAATAATGATAAAACAACTTGCTAGAGAAAATGCTAATAAGGTTTGCAGAAGAATTATTCTGGGACTACACAAAGATGCTCTTTTAGAGAAGATCATAAGTCACTGTGCCACAGTGGGCACAAATGCTTATTATACCAGACTATGATGAACATGGGAAGACAGGGTCCCTCTAGGCAAGGGACTTCCAGAGAGACTCATCAGTGCTTTCAATGTGGCAAATCTGAAAGCTCAATGTTGGCATAGAGACAGAGTGAGAAAGCAGGATGGGAGAACAAGACCCAGAACCCCATGTCCAAAATGCAACAGAGGCTTCCATTGGGCCTCAGAATGTAGATTGACCCAGGGAAGTGAGAGGCAGGGCCCAGCTCCAAGACCTCAAACGAAAAACAGATGGGGCATGCTAGCAGTTGATGCTACACCCAGAGAGTCTTTTGAAGTTCAGGACTCTGATATGATCAATCAGCAGAGAAGCAATCAGATGGCAGAAAGGAATTCCAGTTGGGGAATACAAGCTTTATAACCCGACAGAAGGGAAGTTTCCAGTGTGAGCAGCTCCAATATAATTGCCAGGTGATGTGGAGAGATCCAGAAAGTGGTGAATGGAAGGGACCAGATAGGTTAACTGCTTGGGGGAGAGGGTTTGCTTGTATCTCTACAGATGGAGAAGGAATCAGATGGGTGCCAAAGAGCCATATTCTCCTTGTCCATCGGAGAGAGACAGAAAAAGAGAAAAACCTCGAAACAAAGGAGAAGATCTAAGAAACATCTGACACTGAAAGAGCATGGCTGATAGTGAGACTGTTGCAGAATTTCAAAACCAGGAAGAAACATTGGAGACATGATAAAGGATTTCAAAATCTGCAGGAATCATTGGTTCTGAGCAGTAATAAACTTCTGGTTTTCATCTTTTTAAGTCTTACCTGTTGAATTTGAATTCCAAATCTAGACTAATCCTATAGCATAAAAGAGCTATCTCACTCAAGTAAAAGAGGAATGCAGTCCAGGACAGGTAGAATCCCAGCAAACCAGCTGTAGATTCCTGGACCCCGGTGTTGTGGAGCTGGCAAATGCCAACATGAGAACTAGGACCCTCATATGCCTCAGCATATCCAAGGAAACAGGCAGACTCCAGCTGTGAGAACCATCATAGTACTTCAGCATAGTTCAAGGCAAACAGGCAATCTCCAGTGGCCAGACTTCCACATGTTCAGTGTACTCCCAGGGAAACATTCCACTGGTTTCAGCACTTACCAGACACCACAATTAGGTTCCCAACTTAGCAACAGGTAACTTGTCAGACCCCTAAAGCCTACAATAGCACCAGACACACACCAGTCTAGGCCAGCACTAGATACCAGGCCCTCATGGGCCTCAAGGTAATATTCAGTGGAGCACTAGGTAATCAGCCAAGCCCTGCAATCTCTGGTACAAACATGAGTGAGACAGTGTCCCACAGCCAGCTCAAATTTAAAAGAAAAAGGCCAAAAAAGATGAGCCTAAAAACGACAAAAAATAATCTGATCAAAGAAAGTTTTTGTGGTAACAGGGAAGATCAAGACACAGACTCAGAAGAGGACACGTGTCAAAACATCTGTGTGCAAATCCCTGAAGAAAAATAGGAAGTTATCTCAAGCCCAAAAAGAAGTCATGGAAGAACTCAAAAAGGAGATTAAAAATCATAGAAGAGAGGTAGAAAAAACATTTGGAATAGAAATGAGAATGATGTAAGAGAATTATGAAAAAAGAGTCAACTGTTTGGAAAAAGAAAAAGTAGAACTGACCAAATTTGGGGGGGGGGGGCGGGAAGGAGAAGAGTACAAAAGCTAACTGAGGAAAATAACTCCTTAAAAGTTAGAATTGGACATGTAGAAGCTAATGACTCAATGAAACATCAAGAATCAAACAAACAAAACTAAAAAAATGAAAAAATAGAAGAAAATGAAAACATCTAATGGGAAAAACATCTAACATGGAAAAGAGATCCAGGAGAGACAGTGTCAGAATCTGAAAGTCATAATTAAAAGGAGGACTTGGACAGCATCTTTCATGAAAATATTAAGGAAAACTATCTTCATAGCCTAAAACCAGAGGGCAAAATAGTTATTGAAAAAATCCACCTATCTCTCCAGAAAAGAGATCCCTAAATAAAAACTCGAAGGAACGTTATAGCCAAATTTTAGAACTTCAGGTAAAGGAAAAAATATGACAATCAGTCATAAACAATTAAAATATCAAGGAGCCACAATCAGGACTACACAGGACTTAGCAACTGCAACATTAAAAGATTGGAGATCATAGAACATGATATATGGAAGGCAAAGGAATAAGGACTACAACCAAGAATCGCTTACCTGACAAAATTAAGCACAATACATCAAGGGGGGAAATTGGTCACTCAATAAAATAGAAGGATTTCAAGTTTTCATAAGGAGACTAGAATTAAACCAACAATTTGATTTCCAGTATCAAAACCCAAGAGAAGCATAAACAGGTAAAAGGAGAAAAGAAAACATAAGGGATTCAATAGAGCTAAACTGTTTACTTCCATTCATGGAAAGATAATGCTTTAAAATTGTACTACTAATATTCTAACTAGAAGAAAACACATAGACAAAGGACATAGACCTAAAGTGAATCTGAAAGAACGACACAAAAAAATTAAGGGATAAGAAAAAGTAGTACAATTGGTGCAAAAGTGAGGGAGAGGTATAATGAACTAAATGATTTCATGTGAAGACCTATTACAAGGAAGAGGAAGATAGAAGGGTGAGTGATGGGCATTACTTGAACCTTACTCTCATCAGTATTGGCTCAAAGAGGGAACAAGACACACAATCAGTTGAATATAGAAATCTATCTTACCCATCAGGGAAATAGAAGAGAGGAGATTAACTAAAGAAGCAGAGGGTTAGAAGGACACTGACAGAAGAAAAGGCAGATAAGGAGAAGTAGTAGATAGAAGCTAAATACCAGTGAGGAGGAAAAGGGTGAAAGAAAAGAAAAGCTAAATATGAGGAAAGATAGAATGGCAGAAAATACACAGTTAAGAATCATAACTGAATGGGAATGGATGAACTTTCTCCTAAAACAGAAGCAGAGTGGATCAAAAAACAAATTTTTACAATATGTTGTTTACAAGAAACACTTTTGAGCAAAGGCACAAAGAGAGACTAGAACAAAATCAATCATGATTCTGCTAAAGTTTAAAAAAACAGGGTTAGCAATCCTGATCTCAAAGTAAAAAAAAAAAAAAAAAGGAAGGAAGGAAAGTATATCACATATATGCACCAAATGGAAGAGCATCCAATTCTTAAAGGAGAAGTTAAGTGAATCATCAGAAGAAATACCAAAACTATACTAGTGGGGAACTTTAAATGTCCCTCTCAGAACTTGATGAATCCAACCAAACAGTAATCAAGAAAGAAACTAAGAAAGTAAATAGAATATTAGAAAAGCTAGATACAGCAGACCTTTGGAGAAAACTGAATGGCTCAACAACATATAGCACCTACACAAAAACTAACTATGTGTTAGGGCATAAAACTTCAAAAGTAAGTGTAAAATGAACTGATGCTAAGTGAAATGATCAGAACCAGGAAATCATTATACACTTCCAACAACAATACTATATGAGGATCAATTCTGATGGAAGTGGCTATCTTCAACAATGAGAGGATCCAAATCAGTTCCAATTGATCATTAATGAACAGAACCAACTACACCTAACGAAAGAATACTGGGAAATGAGTGTGGACCACAACATAGCATTTCCACTCTTTCTGTTATTGTTTGCTAGCATTTATGGTTTTTTTTCCCTCAGGTTATTTTTATCTTCTTTTTAAATATGATTTTTCTTGTGCAGCAAGATAATTGTATAAATAGGTATACATATATTGTATTTAACATATACTTTAACAACAAAGGATAGTGAAAAATAGATTAAAAATTAACTGGAAACTAAATAATCAAAAAGAATAGGATTCTTTACCTATAGAGTCAAAGAACCAATAAAATTCATCTGGAAGAACAAATGGTCAAGAATATTAAGGAAATTAATGGAAAAGTACAAAGGAAGGTAGTCTGGCAATACCAAATCTCAAACTATATTATAAAGCATAATTATTAAAACTATTCAATACTGGCTAAGACATAGAGTAGTAAATCAATGAAATAGACTGTGGATACAAGACACAACAGTCAATGACCATAGCAATATAGTATTTGATTAACCCAAAGACTCCAGCCTTTGGGAAAAGAACTCACTATTTGACAAAATTTGCTGGGAAAATTGGAAAACAGTAAGATAAAAACTAGGCCAATATGTCACACCATATACCAACATAAGGTCAAAAGGGGTGCATGATTTAAACATAAAAGAATAACACCATAAGCAAATTAGAAATGCAAGGAATACTCTGTCAGATCTATGGGGAAAGAAAAATTTATGTCTAAACAAGAAATAGAGAGCATTATGAAATGCAAAACCACCAGTTTTGATTATATTAAAATAAAAAGCTTTTATACAAACAAAACCAATCCCACCAAGATTAGAAGGAAAGAAGAAAGCTAGGAAACAACTTTTACAGCATCTCTGATAAAAGACTCATTTCTCAAATATGTATATAGTGAACTGAGTCAAATTTGAAGAATACAAGTCATTTCCCAATTGATAAATAGCCAAAAGACATAAACAGGCAATTTTCAGATGAAGAAATCAAAGTTATCTATAGGCATATAAGAAGTGTTCAATATCATTTTTGAGTAAAGAAATGCAAATTAAAACAATTGTGAGGTACCACTCACACCTATCAAATTGGATAATGTGACAAAAGAGGAAAATGACAAATCTTAGAGATGTGGGAAAATTTAGACACTAATGCTTTTTTTGGTAAAGTTGTGAACTGATCCAACAATTCTAGAGAGCAATTTGGAACTATGCCCAAGAGCAGAATGCATATTCTTTGATCCAGCAATACTACAACTAGTTATATATTCCAAAGAAATCATTTTTAAAAGGGGAGAAGGGGGAAAAGGGGAAGAACCTACATGTGCAAAAATATTTAAAACAGTCCTTTTCACAATGACAAAATATTGGAAACTGAGGGTATGGCCATCAATTGAAGATTGGCTTAACAAGCTATGGTATATGAATATAATAAAGTGGTATTGTGCAATAAGAAATGGTGAATGGGCAACATTTTCTCTGGTGGATCCATTGTAGTTTTCTTAGATCATTGTATTTCTGAGAAAAGCTGAGTCATTCATAATTGGTCATCACACAATGCTGCTGATACTATGTACAATGTTTTCCTATTTCTGCTCATTTTACTTTGCATCAGTTTGTATAGTCTTTCCGGGTTTTTATGAAATCTGCCTGTTCATCATTTCAGACAAGGGAAAATAAAAAAATAAAGAAGAAAAATGTGGAATTCAAAATGTTACAAAGATGAATGCTAAAAATTCTTGACATGTAATTGGGAAAAATTCTATTAAAAATAATAATAACTAACATTCCTATAAAACTTTACAAATTGCTTTATAAATAATTTCTCATTTGATAAATATTATTTTGGTGATAAGCCTCCAAATCTGTCACTTTTTAACGCATAAATATATGTAAAAGGCCCCCTATTCATCTACTTTTTTTACCACACATACATAAAAGACATGCTTTTTTTTAACATGTACATGAATATAACAATACTGATTCTGGCCACTTTGAAAATTAAAAACTTGAGACAACCAAGCAATTTCTTGACCTTCAAATATTGAAATATTCAAATATATTTCATGTTTGCAAAAAACGATAAAGGATGCACCAACATTGCTAGAATCTTTAATTTATCGAAAGAAACTCCACTAATTTATTGAAAGGCTCCAGAGGGACAATATAACACAATAGGAATACTAATAAGCAATTCTCCACTGTTGTTTTAAAAACAAGCTTAATGTTTTCACTAGCTGTTGAGAATATGATTCAGATATTCTAGGATGTAAAGTTTTTTGCTTTCCTTGGCACTTCATTTTGAAGATTTGTGTCCATCTGGACAGCATACTAAAAAGTGAAGACATCACCTTACTGACAAAGGACCCTAGAATCAGCTATGATTCTTCCAATAGCAATGCACAGCTGTAAGAAATGGACTATAAGGAAAACTGAGCCCTATAGAATAGAAGCTTTGAAACTGTCATGCTGAAGAAGACTTTTGAGAATCTCTTAACAAAGTGATCAAGTCAATCAATCATTTGTCAATTGGTGTATGGCTCTTATTTTTTAAAATTTGATTTAGTTCCCTATAAGATGTTTAAGAATGAGGCCTTATCAGAGAAATGTGCTTCAAAATTCTAACTAAGAAGCATTTAAAGAGAATAGAAATGCTCAAAGGAAAGCAAAATAATCTGAACAAAAAGTTAAAGGTTCTGTTTAACCTATATCAGATTGCTTGCAGTCTTGGTGGAAGGGGAGAAGAGAAAGGAGAAAATTTTGAAACACAAAGGTGAATGTTGAAAATTATCTTTGCATGTATTTGGGAAAAAAATAAAATACATTAAAATAAAAAATTAAATGTTCCCATAAAAAAGGGAATGCTAAAGAATGCCTTAAAATCTCACTACTATGATAACTCTTTGCCAAGTAAATGAAATTCAAGTTCCTTTAGCCAGCTACTCAAGATACCTATAATCAGATACCTTCCTCCCTTTCCAAATTCAACTATTCCCCTTTAAAGGCAGAACCATACCATCAAAAGGATCTTTCCACCCTCCCAAATCCTTATAGACTTCTCTGATTTTTTAATCATAATTTATAAGGCATATAGTATATTGGGGAAGAGAGCAAACCACTGCTTTTATTAGTATAAGAAATTCTCGAAGTGGAAACAGCCTCCACAATGA
This sequence comes from Sminthopsis crassicaudata, assembly GCF_048593235.1. Lineage (NCBI taxonomy): Eukaryota > Metazoa > Chordata > Mammalia > Dasyuromorphia > Dasyuridae > Sminthopsis > Sminthopsis crassicaudata. The sequence continues at coordinate 209,335,626 of NC_133621.1, forward strand.
AGATTAATAACTTGGCTTTAGTTAAAGGGAGGTTAAATGACTTATCCATGATTATTCAGTTATCAGAAGCAAGACAGGAAACAAGGTCTTTGTGAATTTGAGGCTATTATGCTAGGCAGTCTCTCTCTCTCCCAGCATTATATTTATTTATGTGTTAAAGCTTCCCACTGCTGAATAGCTCCAATTTATTTTGGTCATAGATTGTTTGCACATAGCTGTTTTTCATATTGTCTCCCCTAATAGATTATAACTCCATGAGAGCAAAAAACTGTCTTTTACCTTTCTTTGTATCCCTTAGCACTTATGCCAAGCACACAGTAGATGCTTCATAAATGATTATTAACTGACTACTAAATTGTAAGAATTATGAATATAGGGATAAATGTTTATTATTGTTGCACCTCCTCCAATAGCTCTCCCTTCAATTCAAGGAAAAGTTTTAAGCTCCTCTTAGGTTTCAAGGCATACTGGATATATAAAGACAAAATTTAAAACAGCTCTTGCCTTTAAGAAGGTTCTGTTCCTGTTAAAATAGAAAAGTAAATATAAAATGATCTGAGGAGTAAGAAAGTACAAGCTAGGGAGATAAGGAAAAGCAGTGACACTCAAGTTAAACCTTGGAAAAAAAAAGAAAGATTTTAAAAGGCAAAGGTAAGAAAGGAGTACCATGAACAAAGTAGGCATTTAATAAAAGTTGCATTAAATGAATTACAGGTATGGTGAGGGAGTAGCCTGGGCAAAGGCATAGTGGTTTTGCACAAAGTGTTTAAGAAATGGATGTTGAATGACTGTAACAGTAGGCTTAAATGATAGCAAGCAAGGATTCAGTAAAACTTAAGGGAAATTTTTTTTACTTTTACTGTAAGAATTTCTACTAGAAAATTTGTAATATTCTCTCTAAAATGTAATGTTCTCTGTTGAGGTTTTCTTGAGTTCTGTGAAGGCAGCCTTCGTTTCAGTTCAGTAATCACCACAAATGCAATCAGGTGTTAAAGTCCAAATCCTTTATTATCTCTTTCCAAGTCTTGTCTCCTTTCCTAGGGCCCAGTTAGTTTTCTTAGAGTCCAGATCCTTTATTATCTCCTTCTTGGGGCTGGGCAGCTTTCTGAAAGCCTTTCAGTCTGGCCTTGGTCTTAGTGGGGGAAGTGCAGGAGTCCAGGCCAGCCACCAGGAAGATCCAAGATCAAATTGAATTTCTCCCCTTGGTTCTGAGAGCTTAAGTTCCTGCCTGCCTTTTCTGGCTTCTGAATTGCCCTGAATGTTTCTGACTCTCCCTGGCTGAGGCTTCTAGCTTATAAACTACACACCAAGTACAAACCAATCATTATATCACTAGGAAACCATTATTTGTTGTAAAATTAAATCAATGCTAAATTAGATTTAACCATTGTCTCCTCAATTCCACTTAGTACTTTGTTTCAAGTTCTGGCCCATAACATCTCCTTGCAGTATTAAATCAATCATACTGAACCGTGATAAATTAGTTAACTATTGTCTCTATCAATTCCACTGACTTAGTACCTTGTAAGAATCCTTTGTTTCAAGTTCAGAGTTCTGGCCCATAGCATCTCCCGTTTTCTTTTGTTTTAGAACATAAATGGTCATGACTTCCCTAACTTCTCAAGGAGGTGAGAACCCCCAAAAAAGGAGCCTCCCCTGACTGCTCAAAAAAGGAGTGAAAACACCATAAAAAAGAGGTGATCACGCCCTCCCTGACTTTTCAGGAAGGGAGATGAAAACACCAAAGGAAATGGGAAATCAAATCAGATTAGTGGGTTTCTGAAGGGTCTCACTCTTAAAACAGGTAAATCCATCAACATGGGAGGTATTACACATGATTACATAAATTACATAGCAATATAATGCAGGCTAGTAGTGATGTAACAAATAACATGAATCAACATGAGGAATTATACATGTCCATAAGTTCTAGAAACAGTCCAAAAGGAATCTATTGTCCATTACTTCATGTGCCAGGAATCCAATGATTCCTGCAAGTTTTGAAGTCTTGTTTTATTGACAATTTTTCATCTCAGGGAATCCAATGATTCTTGCTGGTTTTAAAGTTCTGTAACAGTCTCATTATCAGCCATGCTCTTTCAGTGTCAGATCTTTTTTAGGTTTTCTCCTTTGTTTTGAGGTTTTTCCTCTTTTTTCTGTCTCTCTCTGATGGACAAGGCAAATAAGACTCATTGGCACCCATCTGATTCCTTCTCCATCTGTAGAAATACGAGCAAACCCTCTTTCCCAAGTAGTTAACCTACCTGGTCCCTTCCATTCACCACTTTCTGGATCTCTCCACATCACCTGGCGATTATCTAAATAAAGTGGAACTGCTCTCACTGGACACTGACCTCTGTTGGGTTATAAAACCTGTCTGCCAGAGTCAGTGCATCTTTATCAAAAAATTTTAAATTAATGGTATAAAGAGCTAAATTTAGAAGTTCTCTAGGGTTACCTGTGGCTCCCCCTTTCTTTTGTTTTTGGAGGAGTGTCTTAATGTCTCTGTAGAACAAGCTATCAGTTATTCATTAGTAGAGTATTTTTTTTTAAAAAATAAGGAATCAAGTAACAGCAATATTATATGATGGTCAACTGTGAATGACTTAGCTCTTCTCAGCAATACAATGATCCAAGACAATTCCAAAAGACTCATGGTGAAAAATGCTATACACCTCCAAAGAAAGAACTTATGGCATCTGAATGCAGATCAAAGCATACTATTTTTCACTTTCTGCACTTTTTCATGTATTTTTCCCCTTTTGGGTTTGTGTTTTCTTTCATAATATAATGGGGTAATATGTTTTACATGATTAAATTTATATAATCTATATCAAATTGATTACTGTCTCAGGGAAGGGAGAAATGAAGGAGAGAGAGAAAGAAAATTTAGAACTCAAAGACAATTTTTAAGTGGATGTTAAAAACTGTCTTTACATAACTGGGGGGGGATTTTTTAAAATAAGGAATCAATTCTATTGAATGGTTATCACTTTATTTTGGTGAAAAAAAGGAACCATGAATTTGAAATATTATCATCTAGAATTAAGTCCATATTAATTCAATTGCTTAACAAATGTTACTAATAATAATGGTGTTGACAGTTTTTCCTAGTAGATAGAGAGCAGGCCTTCCATCAGAAAGACATGGATTGAGTCTTGCCTCTGCCATATACCAGCTGGAAAAGTCACTAATCTGCCCCCAGGAACAGTCTCTCCCAACTCTTATTCATTTAGTCTAAGACTCTGCAACTTCTCCTAGATCACACATAAGTGTGGATTCAGACTCAGGTGCCCACCCTCCCCTTCCTTCCAAGGACAGCAATAGTTTGTCATCTCCTTTTCCAGCTCATTGTACTGATGAGTAAACTGAGGCAAACAGGATTAAGTGATTTGTCCAGGGTCACACAGCTAGTAAGTGTTTGAAGCCAGATTTGAACTCAGAAAGATAAGTCTTGCTGACTTCAGGTCCAGCACTCTTCCAACTGAGCCATCTAGCTGCCCACAAATTATAGTATATGAATATAACAGAATATTATTTCAGCAAAAGAAATGAAAAGAAATCTGGAAGACTTAGATGAATTGAAGCAGAGTGAGATGAATAGTCAAGAAAGCAATTTTTATTGGAAATTAATATGTCAGAAACTAGGCATTGACCCACAACTAACACCCTATACCAAGATAAATCAAAATGGGTTCGTGATTTAGACATAGTGATATTATAAACAAATTAGAAGAACAAATTATAGTTTACCTCTCGTATCTATGGAGAAGGAATGAATTTGTGGCCAAAGAAGAATTTGAAATCATTATTGAACAAAAAAAAATGGATAATTTTGATTATATTAAGTTAAAAACTTTTTGTACAAACAAAACTAATGCAGACAAGATTAGAAGGGAAACAATAAATTGGGAAAACATTTTTACATTCAAAGGTTCTGATAAAGGCCTTATTTCTAAAATATAATAGAGTATTGACTCAAATTTATAATTCAAGCCAACTGATAAATGGTCAAAGGATATGAACAATTTTTCAGATGAAGAAATTAAAACCATTTCTAATCATATGAAAAAGTGCTTTAAATCACTATGGATCAGAGAAATACAAATTAACACAACTCTGAGGTACCATTATACACTTCTCAGATTGGCTAAAATGACAAGAAATGACAATGATGAATGTTGGAGGGGATGTGGGGAAAACTGGAACACTAATACATTGTTGGTGCAGTTGTGAACTGATCCAACCATTCTGGAGAGCTTTGGATACCCTTTTATCCACCAGTGTTTCTATTGGGCCTGTATCCCAAAGAGATCTTAAAGGAGGGAAAAGAATCCACATACGCAAAAATGTTTGTGACAGCCCTTTTTCACTGGAAAATGAGTTGCTGTGCATCAGTTGGAGAATGGCTGAATAAGTTATGGTATGTGAATATTATGGAATATTATTGTTCTTTAAGAAATAATCAAGAGGATGATTTTTAGAGAGGCCTGGGGAGACTTACATGAACTGATGCTAAGTGAAATGAGCAGAACCAGGAGATCATTATACATGGCAACAACAAGATTATATGATGATCAGTTCTGATGGATATGGCTCTTTCCAACAATGAGATGATTCAGATCAGTTCCAATAATCTTGTGATTAAGAGAGCTATCTACACCCAGAGAGAGGACTGGGAACTAAGCGTGGACCACAACATAGCATTTTCACTCTTTTTGTTGTTTTTGTTTTCTTTCTCAATTTTTTCCCTTCTTGATCCAATTTTTCTTGTGCAGCAAAATAATTGTATAAATATGTATACATATATTGAATTTAACATATATTTTAACATATTTAACATGTATTGGATTACCTGCCATCTAGGAATACTCCAAATGGATATATGACAATACTATGTTTCTTTATCAATTCTTCTGGACTGAGATTGTTCCTTTCATCTACAGGAGGGTGTAGGGGAAGGAGGGGAACATTTGGAACACAAGGATTTGCAAGGGTCAATTTTGAAAATTTACCTATGCATATGTTTTGTAAATAAAAAGCTTTAATTAAAAAAAGAAAAGAGAAAAAATCATTGTAAATAAAAACAACCTTAGAATGACCAAACGTGACTCCACAAGACTAAGAGGAAATATGTTGCCCACTTTTTGACAGAGGTATATCCAAGTCAAGGAGGTTTTAAAAAAAGGACATCACTAAAGACCATTCCCAGGTTAGAGAAGGTAACTATATGTGGTAAAAGATAAGGACTTTATAACAGATTTTTAGTAGGGAAAATCCACAAATTAGGAGCATACTTACTCTGGTAAAAGTGTGCCTACCAGAACTAAATGCCATCTGAAGAGGGAAAGTATGAGTCCCCAAGGGCAGCCAGGATCCAGGCAAAGATGGGACAAGAAGAACCAAAAATAGGATAATAAAGTCTTAGGAGTAGAAATCTTTATAAGATCAGGGGGTAGGACAGGATTTAGAACACATTGTGACTCCTATCAAATGACACAGTTTCTACCTATCATTGCTTTCTTTTAAGAACTGATATTTCTAGAAGCAAAGCACAGCAAAAGATAGGGAAACTAAGGTAAGATTTAATAAGACAACATAAAAATTGAAAAGAACTCAAATGTGATTCCTCAGAAAGTTTACCCATTGGAACATGGAAAGAACAGAGAAGGTATTATAAGCCACAACTGACTCAGGAGAGTATGGCAGTTAAAATTTGAGACTACAATAAAATACTCACAGACTATCTAACAGTTAACCAAAAAAAAAAAAAAGGGAGAAGTAATCAGCCATGTGGTTCAGTCATGTCCAATTCTACATGACCCCCTTTTGGGGTTTTCTTGGCAAAGATGTTGGAATGGTTTGCCATTTCCTTTTCCAGCTCATTCTACAGATGAGAAGTTGAAGCAAACCGTGTTGATTACATACAATTTTTATCTTTACAAATCTTGTTTGCTCATAGTTACTTATATTTTATCTCCCCCATTACATTGTGAGTGCTCTAAGGACAGAGACTTCTTTCTCTTTCTTTGTATCCAGAGCTTAGTCTAGTGCCAGGCACATAGAAAGTGCTTAATAAATGCTTGCTGACTTGTCTTGTTGAAAAGTTTTTGTAAAAACAAAATGCAATTAGAATTAATGGAGAAAAATCTTTAGAGACAAACTGTCTGATATAGGACTGATATCCAAGATATTTAAGGAACTGATTCAGTTCCTCAACAAAAACCTAGAATCACAGAATCTGAAAGCTGGATAGTTGTATAGGACCTCAACAACTGTTCTTTGTGTGATTTGCCCAAACCATAGATAAAATAAATATCCAGACAAGTTCTGCTTCTGCTTGAAGACTTTCAAGGAAAAGAAACCCACCATCTCCTGAAGCGAAGCAATCTAACTCTGGACAATTCTAATTATTAAGAAGTTTTTTCTGGCATCAAGTCTAAAATATCTTCCTTGCAGCTTCTATCCCTTCATCTTTTCTCCCCAGGTTAAACATACCCAGTTTCTCCAACTGTCTTAAGCATTTTGCTATCCTGTTTGACTTCCTTGAGACACTATCCAGCTTATTTAAACCATGACCCAGAAATGACTATAATACTCCAGATGAAAGATAACAAGAATTATCACTTCCCTATTCTTGGAAGCTCTGCCCTTCTTAATTTAATTCAAGTTTTTATTCATTTTTTGCTGCCACATCACAACTGCTGCTTGAGATTGAGATTGCAGTCCACTGAAATTTCTAGATCTTTTTCAGAATAGCTCTTGATTATCTCTGCCCTTCTCTATCTTATATTTGTGGAGTTGCTTTTTTCATACCCAAGTTAAAAACTTTATTTTTCCTATTGAATTTCATCTTTTTAGATCCAGTTTAATGTACTAACCTGTGAAAATCCTTCTGAATCTTGTCAATGTGTTAACTATACTTCCTACAATTGTGTCAAGTGTAAATTTGATGAGTATGACAACTATGCTTTTGCTCAAGTCATTGAAAAAATGTTAGCATAAGCCAAATGCAGATAAATGATCAAATGATATAAACAAGCAATTTTCAAAAGATAAAATGCAAGCTATCAATAATTATAAGAAAAAATATCTCAAATCACTAATAAGAGAAATGTAAATAAAAAAACTCTGAGTTTCTACTTCATATTCAACAGATTGATCAAATCTCAAGAAGAAAATGTCAACCATGTGAATAGAGTCATTATTGTAAAATGGTAAATTGGTTCAGCTTCCTAGAAAGCCATTTTTAACTGTGCCCCTAATTAAACTCTTCATACCCTTTAATCCAGTGTTAATACTATGACATATATACTCAAGAAGTCTATGTTAAGACCAATTTACCAAAACTCCTCCTTCCCTCCCATGAGCCAGACTAGACTGTTGAATAGTTGATTGGTATAGTTTTAAAAAAAAAATTAAAAATATGGTAAAAAGACCATGGAATATGGAATCTGAGGCTCTCTACTACTCACCACTACCTGTAGAACTTTAGGCAAAATTCAGTCCATGTACGTTTCAATTCCCTCATCTATAAAAGAAGGATACATAGACTAGAAGACCTTTAAGTCCCTTCCAACTTGTAATTTCTGAAATTATATACAATGTGACATGTCTTTAATTCTACTAGAATGACTGATGGGAAACAAAGCTTTTAAATAAACTGTAGGTAATTCTATCCCTTGAGTAAAAAATGACTGAATTAAGAGATTTTTGCAAAAGACTAACAGGTTTTAGAAGATAAACTATTAACAATGGTGTACTTTATCTTCTTTAAAATCAATTTATCAAATCTCATTTTCCACTGAGTAATTAATACCAAAAATGTCCACAATAGGGGAAATGGCTTCCTCAAGAATAATAAAGGAACTCTGTATCATGACTTTTAATGCTGGATTTTGCTGATATCTAAGGAAACCATTTTTTCATTGAACACTGTGAAAAAACAAAAATCATAAATTTGGTCAAATCCTCATAGAAAATGAAATTGTGTATTCCTACTAATACTAATACTAATAGAGGGGGAGATGCAGACAACCATTCATAACAATCAGCTGGGGGGGAGATCGTCACTAGGAAGCAGAGGAAACCCAGAGTTGTTTACACAGATTTCCGAAAGCTAACAGATTTATTCATTTCCTTTGAAATTTTTCTGGCATTAGTAAGGTTGATTTTGACAATGAAGACACAAGCAACCATTGTGTTCTCCTCTTTTCTCTCCTAGTGTAGTCAATTTAGCACAAGGACAGTAGTTGCAAGAAATGTGGTTGTTGCCTAGCAATCTGTTATCCACACCAAGCTTCATTTTATTACATGGGAGCTTGTTGTTCCTAGAGAGGAAAATATATATTTAATAACTGTGGTAAGTACAGAAAAGCCATGTCCTTTTGAACTGGTGAGAAAAATCTAAATGAGGACATCAGCACCCTTAGCACTGCTTTGATGATAACAAAAGAAACACTAGATTGGCCTCCCTCCCCTGGGAAAGCCAAGGACATTTTCCCAGTCCAAGTATTCTCAAATCTACTAACAAAAGATGCCAATTAAATCCTCAAATATCTCAATGGATGGACAACTATCCAATGGAAAACAACTACCTGAGGAGTCCCTTTAGAGGGGCTCTGAGCTCAGGTAGAAATTAAATTCACAGACTCTGATCCTGAACAGCTATGACCAGTTAACACTGCCTCAATAAACACTAGTAAAAGCCAGAAAAAGAGGTTGGGTGTTTGTTTAAGTTAAAGCTTCAGCAAAGCTTTAGGCCTATAAAGCCACTCTTCTGCTGGTGCCTTCTATTTTTAACTTTAAAAAATCTCTAAGATAACAGGATCTGTGTATAATGGGCATTGTATTTCTTTCCAGTAGGGGGAGGGGAAGGGAGGAGAGAGAGAATTTAGAACTGAAAATAAAAATTAAAAAATAAACGTAAGTGAGCGACACAGCATGGAGTTAGTTGCTGACTTTGGAGCCAAGACAACCGGTATTCAAATATTCCCTGGGGGAATCTGGGAAGTAGCTTAATTTTTCAGTGTTCTAAACAACTAAGATTCTATCAGAGAAGGTTCTGACTTGCTTTCTCACCTGGGAGTTCCTTATATTCATGAAATCATACATAGCTCCTACTCCCCATTCCCTCAATTAAATGGTTCTTAACGTGAGATTTATGAACTGGTTTGGATTTTTAACTTTGATAACTGTATTTCAATATAATTCGTTTCCTTTGTAATCTTATGTATTTTAAAGCATTTCTGAGGAGCCCGTGGGCTTCTCCAAATGATCAAGAGGATAGTAATACACACAAAATCAAAAAATCCCTGCAAGTGATCAGCTGCTCAAGCAGATTTCACAAATTCCACCAAAGGAAAAGAGGAGCCAATTAGACGCAGACTTCGGCAGGCAGTTTTGGAAAAGCACGAGAAACTGCGGTATCGTAATGAATGCACCTGTGCTCCAGGTCTTACCAAAGAAATTATCCAGAGACATTTCTCCCTAATCCCATTAAAAGGAAGCACCTCGTCACAGACCTTGAAAGCAGGATATTTGTGTTCCTGCCTAACTTAAACACTGAACAGACCGGTCCCACTGAAGTGAAAAAGTTTTGTTTAGTTTGCTGATTTGTAGAGCAGTTACTCAAGTTTTTACCCAGAGCTCAGAGAAGTCTAGGATGGGCAGGAAGGGAGACGGAAAGACAGGGAGGCTTTAGTGGGGCACGATTAGCAGAGAGGGGCAAGGTGGCATTTGGGGTGAGAGGGAGTCTCTCTCCCCGATGACTGCAGCTCTGGCGCTACGCCCCGAGGGCAGCCCCCGCCTCACCTTTCTGTCTCAGGTACTGGATCTGGTGCCTCTGGCTCTGCCCCTCCAGCAGTTCCTGCAGTACGCGGCCGCCCAGGAAGGCGTCGGAGCCGCCCGAGGCCTCGGTGGAGCTGTCCACGCTATCCTGGCGTCCCGGGTGCCCTCTGCCCCAGCTGCCCCCCACCCCATCGTCCTCCGGGCAGCTGTACAACTCGGTGAGAAGTCCGCTCACCAGGGATGCTGTGCGGCTCGACCTCCCCCGCGGAGGCGGACACAGCTCGGGATCCTCCTCCCCCTCCGTGCTGTCCTTGTCCCCGCTACTTCTCCCCGCCCGTAGTAACTGCGCCCCCCTGGACAGAGGGTCCCGGGGGAGTGGTGAAGTTTTCTCCTCTTCTTCCTTTTCCTCATCCCGTGTCTTCCCCTGCTCCCGTACGCTGGCCCCGCCGATCTCAATAACTGAGAGCTCCTGATCCTTGGGGTCTCGAGGAGAAGCCGTCATGCCCCCGGGGTGTCCGCGTCCTCCCGCGGTTCCTCTGGAGAGCTCGCTTCGGCGCCTACCGCTCCTCCGGCCCATGCAGCGTTCCGAGCTCCCGCGGGCCGGACAGTTCCGGGTCGAGTCAATGCCACATCCCCCGGTTGGGGGAGCTCTAAAGGCCACTAGCTCGGGATCCCTGGAATGACCGCCTCCCGGCCCGCGAGAGTCGCCGCCCTCCTGGATCTGAGCGCGGAGGAACAGCGGGAGCTCTCCACGCCGCGGTTACCTGGCGTTGCACCTGCTCTGGCGAGGCAGGACTCTGGCGCGCAAAGGCTTTTCAATTGGCAGGACCGACGAGAAACAGAACGTGGCAGGAACAGGATGGGGATAAAACTTAACACCGGGACGGGATTGGAGACCAGGTGTAAGCCACCTCCACCTTTACCAGACGCTTGATTTAAAGGGAGACGGTCACAGGCAAAATGTAATACCCAGGAGGAATTAAGTCAGCAAATAAGAGCTGACCCGGACCTCTTTTTTTCCGAATGCATTCCCAGATACTTCTCACCTTTCCACACGGAAGAAAAAGGGGCAGGACCTGAAATTTCATTAAAGCTTCTTAGTCTGACAATAGCTTTCCTAAGATTTTAAAGACAATCAACTAGGGACCAAAGGGCCACATTGTATCACTATGTTTCTTCTTTCCCAAACATGAAACTTTTAAAAGATCTGTAGCATATATAATGTTAATGTTTAGCTTTGCTTAAATAAAATAAAATAAAAAGTGAAATTGGTATATTTTAACCCCAAAATTTGGCAGTATAAATACTATAGATTTCGATTCTTAATTTGCAAATGAAAATGATCCTTTCTTTAAATGTTGGTCTTGAGAAGCTCGGAATTTAAGTTGACATCTGTACTTTAGTTTCCTTATACCTATCGAAAGGAAGTAATCATACGTATTCACCTCCTAAAGATCCTCTTTTATTTAATTTTTAATATTAGCTTTTTATTTTCAAAATACATTTAAAGATAGTTTTCAATATTCACTCTTGCAAAATTTTTCTCCTTTTCTTTCCCCACCCCACTTCCCCTAGCAAGTAATCCAATCTAGGTTAAACATGTGCAATTCTTCTAAACATAATTCCATATTTATGCTGCACAAGAAAAATTAGATCATCCTTCTTGTAAGAAAAACAATAACCACTATCCAGAAACAAAAGAATTTCTCTGTTCTTAACATTCTCATTCATCCCGAAAAGGTCCTAGTCCTTCTTTCATCTTATTCTTCCTCTCTCTCTCTCTCTCTCTCTCTCTCTCTCTCTCTCTCTCTCTCTCTCTCTCTATATATATATATATATATATATATATATATATATATATATATATATGAATGAAGATATAGATATAGGTATCTATATCTTTATATATAGATATATATCTCCTATCTATATATAGAGAGAGATATCTATATCTATATATTTATATATTTCACTCCTTTTAGGAGTGAAAAGGACCCATATAGGCAAAAATGTTTGAAGCAGCTCATTTTGTGGTAGCAAAGAACTGGAAAATGAATAGATGCCTATCAATTACGGAATGCCTGAAAAAGTTGTGATATATAAAAGTAATGAAATATTATTGTTCTATAAAAAATGATGAACAAGTTGATTTTAGAAAGGCCAGGAAAGATTGACATGAACTGATACTGAGTGAAATAAGCAGAACCAGAAATACATTGTACACAATAACAGCAAGAATGTGCAATGATCAACTATGAAATACTTGATTTTTCTCAGTGGATCAGTGACCCAAGGTAAGCCCAATAGACTTTGGACAAAAAAAAATGCCATCTGCGTCCAGAAAAAGAAATAAGAAGATTGAATATAAATCAGCACACATTATATTCACTTCTTTTTTCTGGTTTTTTCTCTCTTCCATGGTTTTTCCTTTTTGCTCTGATTTTTCTCTCCCAGCATGATTAATAAAGCAATGTGTATTAAATTTTACATATATATGCTTATATATGTGTATATATATATATATATATATATTAATCTCTTGTTTTTGATCATCTTAACTTTTAAATATACCCTTCTATATCTTACCCTGTTTTTCTGTATGTGTGTGCATGGGCTGTCTAAATGTAAAGATAGAACTAGCAAGTTTCATAGATATCAGTTGAGATTTTCTCTCTCCTTCAATATCTAAGATGGGCATCAGGATACAATTGAATCTGCCACTCCTAAACTAGGTCTAGACTAGAGATATGAGTTTGAGTTTAAAAAAAAAAAAAAAGAAAGCCATTTCCTTACTCTTAAGGGGGGAAAGTATCTCTTAGCTAACACTCCCAGCTTAATCTCTTCCAACCATTGTTACTGAGATCAGAATGAACAGTAACAGACCCCATTTATTCAAGCCAAACTGCAAACAGAAATCAGTAAAGTTCTACAACTTAGGATACCAAAAGAATACACAAGAATAAATGCACTCTTCAGAAAAGATATTAACGTAGCCAAGTGGGAGAGAACTCTTTCACTTAAGGGAGATCCATTCTCAGCCTTTTCTAGAGTTACAAGACCTAGAGGGGAAGGGATGTGATTCCCTATAAGCCAATTTCTCACACATTTCTGAGACTCCCAGAGTTCCATCATTCAAACAATGCCGTATCTCTTGGTCTCTATGTTGTTCTTTCTCTTTTTGGCTCTACTTTTGTTTCTCTCTATAGCTCTTTTGTTTCTCTATCTTACTATATCTTTTTCCCTCTCTATTTCTCTGTCTCTGTCTCCCTCTCATCCCTCCACCCCGTCTCTTGACTGTACCTCCTCAAGATCCTATCTTAAATTGTCTTTGTAACTTTGAGCTCAAAATCCTCTCAGTCAGTAGTCGTGTCTTACTACCAGTTTCACTGCCAGAATCTACAAATGAAGAAATTTAAAGTAGAGAAGAAAGGGACAAAGAAAAAGGTCGCAAAAAAAAATTAAAAGTCTCTTATGTAAATTGTCTAAAATAGGGATTCTTAGAATATGACTCTGTGAGCAAAATCATCAATGCTGCAACAGACCTGAACCAGAATTCTAAAACCAAAACTATAACCCAAGTCTGAATCTATAAATTTAGGAACCAATAATGGTTTATCCAGTTCACTAGCAAGGGAGCCTCTCTTACATGGATCCCCAAAGAAAAAAAGGACAAAGTTTACATTTAGGCAGAAGATGAATTGGGTATGAGGTACCTCTGGATTGGAAAGGCCTATAGACAGTAGACTTGCAGGGCAGGAATAGGAGATATAGTATCCTTTTATTGGACAAGCCTGTTGCTGGGCTAGCAACTTCTTCAGGTTGTCTCTTGTAACTCAGCCCTAATAGATGGAGCTCTCAAAGAAAGATGGGACTAGCAATACAAACAGGCTCAAGGACAAGACAGAGGAACTGAAGTCAAAATAAAAGTTGCTTTAGCTTTCTCTGCTACCCACAGTCCATATGAGTCCATGAAGATCATGGATGGGAAAAAAAATACATCTGTGTTTCAATATAACTAGCTCCTTTGTAATCCTATTTATTTTATTCCTCTAAAAACATTACTAAAGAAGAGATCTATAGACTTCAATAGATTATCAAAGGAGTCTAGGACACACACACAGAGACACAAAATTGCACTCTTTTTTTAAGATGACTATGGTATATTCATTTATTCACTGGCATTCCCTATCTCTTATTCACATTCTAAACCACATTTTTGGAAGGCAATCTCTAAATTAGAATTCAATAAGGAAAGGGGAAAAAATCCAATGGTATATTGCCCTTGGAAAGAGTAGTACAATTCTGGAAAATACAATTCTAAATTTCTAAAGTATTTACTCTGATATTACCTCAGATTGGTGTGGAGGTAACCCTCAGTTCTCAAGGTAGTGCCTCATGGCCACGCAAGGAATGAAATGTTTTCATCTAAGCATCACCTTAGAAAAATTCAGAGAGGTTTGTGATCAGAAGTTTGGCTACCTGGTGATGATTTCTTTTAAAGAAAGCAACTCACAAAGTGTTGAGAAGGACCTGTATAGGGAAGTGGTGACCAGCAAAGTTCAAAATAGCGTAATCAAGAATTAACCACCTTCAAAGAATATGAACAAACAATTTTCATATGAAGAAATTAAAGTTATCTATAGACATATAAAAATGCTCTAAATCACTATTGATTAAAGAAATGCAAAATAAAACAACTCTGAGGTACCACTTCACACCGCTTACATTGGCTAACATGACAGGAAAAGATAATAAATATTGGCAGGGATGTGGGAAAACTGGGACAACAATATATTGTTGGTGGAGTTGTGAACTGATCCAACCATTCTGGGGAGCAATCTAGAATTATGCCCAAAGAGCTATCAAATTGGGCATACTCTTTGATCTAGTAGTGCCTCTATTGGGCCTGTATCCCAAAGAGATCTTAAAAAAAGGAAAAAGTTCCCACATGTGCAAAAATATTTGTAGCAGCTCTTTTTATAGTAGCAAGGAACTGAAAAACAAGTGGATGCTTATCAATTAGGGAATGGCTAAATAAGTTATGGCATATGGTGTATGAAAGTTATGGAATATTATGGTTCTATTTTTTAAAAAATGAACAAGCTGATTTTAGAAAAGCTGGGAAATATTTACACGAACTGATGCTGAGTGAAACTAGAAACTAGAAAAACCAGAAGAACATTGTACACATCGACAAGAAGATTGTGGGATGATCAACTATGATAAACTTGGTTCTTCTCAGCAATTCAGTGATCCATGGCAATTCCAATAAACTTTGGATGGAAAATGCCACTTGCATTATGGAGAATTATGGAGACTAAATGTAGATTAACGTATACTGTTCCTTTTTTTGTTTTTTTTTTTCTCATGGCTTTTCCCTTTTATTCTGATTTTTCTTTTCCAACATAACTCATATGGAAATGTGTTTTAAAAAAAAAAAAAGAATGCACATTTATAACCTAAAAATTTTTTTTAATTATTTTTAAAAGAATTAATCATCTTTTATTTTTGGACAAAATTAATAAGCTGGTAGCTCAAGAAAATACCACAGAATATGCCTGGGAAAGAACCTTTAAGAAACTTTTTCCTATTATCCTGAAAAAGATGGAAAAGTGAAGGATAGATGATATTACAGCTAATTGAATCACCCAAAAATCATATTCATGGAGGGTCTTTAATGGAATATCTCAAGGCTCTATCTTTTTGACATGCTTATGAAATACATTTTTGAGATGTCCAAAAAGATCTAAAGAAAGAATAATAGTCTAACCATAATAAAACTACTATATAAGTTCTAAATACAATGTTCAACATTTGGGTTCCCCCCCTTTCCTCCCCACCTCCCCACTAATTCCATTTGTACATAAGATAGAGTGACTGGACAGCAGGATTTTTTGTTTTGTTTTTAAGAAACAATCCAGATGTTTTAGTGGACTACATGCTTACTATTAGTTAACCACATAATATGGCCGCCAAAGGAAGGGGACAGACTTAGTATATTCTAACCCAATCAGACCACATCATGGGTATTGTGTTTAATTTAAGGAAGGACTTTTGAAAAGACAAATTGTCCCACTATTGATGGAACAGTGAATTGATCTAGCCATTCTGGAAAACAATATGGAAGTGATGCACCAAAAGTCACTAAACTGTGCATACCATTACCAGGCCTATACCATAAAGAGATCAAGAAAAGAGGAAAAGAACCCTTCTATGAAAACCATATATAGTAGTAATTTCTGAAGTAGTAAAGAACTGGAAATTAAGGGAATGTCCATCAATTGGAGAATAACTGAATAATGTATAGAATATAATATAATGGAATACTATTGTACCTTTAAAAAATAATGAAGGAGATAACTTCAGAAATAATAGCTAGCATTTATGTAGCATTTTAGATTTTGTAAAGCATTTTACAAATGTCATTTCATAATACTCCTGTAAGGTAGGCGCTATTATTTTCCCTATTTCATACATGAAGAAATTGAGGTACAGAGAGGTTTAGTGACTTGCACAAGATCACACAGCTAGTAAATATATAAGGCAGAATTTATTTTTTAAATTTTTAATTTTTTGCTTTTTATTTTCAAAATATATGCCCAGATAGTTTTCAACATTCACCTTTGCAAAATGCTGTTTCAAATTTTTCTTCCTCCCCTTTCTCTACTCCCTCCTTTAGACATCAAGTAATATGTTAAGCATATGCAGTCTTCCATACATAATTCCACATCTATCATGTTGCACAAAAAAAAAAAATCATATCAAAAAAGGGAGAAAATGAGAAAATTTTTAAAAGCAAACAAAAAGATGAAAATACTATCTTGTGCTCTACATTCAGTCCTCTTTCTGGATGGAGATGGCTCCCTCCATCACAAATCTATTGGAATTGACCTGAATCACCTCATTATTAAAAAGAGCCAAGTCCATCAGAATCAATCATTCCATATTGTTGCTGTGTATAATGTTCTCTTGGTTCTCTACTCATTTCATTTGGCATCAGTTCATGTAAATCTCTCTCTGAAATCATTCTGCTGATAGTTTCTTATAGAACAATAATATTCCACAACATTTACATACCATAACTTATTCAGCCATTCTCCAATTGATGGGTATCCACTCAGTTCCAGTTTCTTGCCACTGCAAAAAGGGCTGTCACAAACATTTTGCACATATGAGTCCTTTTCCCTCTTTTATGATCTCTTTGGGATACAGGCCCCCTAGAAACACTGCTGGATCAAAAGGTATGCACAATTTGATAGCCCCTTGGGCACCATTCCACAATGCTATGAGGCAGAATTCAAACTTAGGACTTCCTAATCACAATTCCCATACTTTATTCACTGTATCATCTAGTTGACTCCATGGAAACCTTAAAAAAATATGTGAATTCTTGCAGAGTCAAGTAATCAGAAACAGGAAAACAATTCATTCTATAGTAACTTTGAAAAAATTTTAAATGCTGATCAATTCAATGATGAGCCAATATTCTAGAAGACCAATGATAATATATCTCTCCTACCAGAGAGGTGATGAACTCAGGGTGCAGACTTAAATGTTTCTGGACATAGCCAATGTGAGAATGTATTTTTCTTTGACTATTCAAGGTTAGGTTTTTTTTTCTTCTGGTGGGAATGAAGAGAATGTGAGGTAAGAGAAAAAAGAAAATAAATCTTTGTTAGTTGAAAAAAAATGTTAAAGTTCAAACTGTCATACTCAGAAGATAATGAAGAGATCAGAACTGATAATATACAAGAAAAAATTAAAGAAACTAGACCTCTTTATCCCAGAGAAAAGGGGACCTAGAGAAGTTGTTCTCAAGTACTGAAAAATATGTCTGACAACTCTGAGGTACCATACATATCTCTCTCACATTGGCTAAGAATTCAAGAAAAGGTAATGATAAATGCTGAAGGGGGTGTGGGAAAACTGGGACACTAATACATTGTTAGTGGAGTTGTGAACTTATCTAACCATGTTGGAGAGCAATTTGAAACTATGCCCAAAGGCTATCTAAATGTGCATATCCTTTGATCCAGCTGTGTTTCTAGGGGGCCTGTATCCCAAAGAGATCATAAAAGAGGGAAAAGGACTCATATGTGCAAAATGTTTGTGACAGCCCTTTTTGCAGTGGCAAGAAACTGGAACTGAGTGGATACCCATCAATTGGAGAATGGCTGAATAAGTTATGGTATATGAATGTTATGGAATATTATTGTTCTATAAGAAATGATCAGCAGAGTTACTGAGAGAGATTTATATGAACTGGTGCCAAATGAATGAGTAGAGAACCAAGAGAACATTGTACATAGCAACAAGAAGAATATGGAATGATCAATTCTAATGGACTTGACTGTTTTCAACAATGAGGTGATTCAGGCCAATTCCATTAGATTTGTGATGGAGAGAGCCATATGCATCCACAAAGAGGATTAAATGTGGATCACAAGATAGTATTTTCATCTTTTTGTTGTTTGCTTGCTTTTTTTTACTTCTCATTTTTTTTTCCTTTCTGATCTGATCTTTCTTGTGCAGCATGATAATTGTGGAAATATGTATAAAAGAATTGCATATGTTTAACATATATTGGATTATTTACTGTCATGGGGTAAAGGGAAGAGAGGGAGAAAAAAAATGGAACACAAAGTTTTGCAAGAATGAATGCTGAAATCTGCATATATTTTAAAAAATTAAAATTAAATTTATAAAAATTTTAAAATAAAATAAAAATTAAAAAGTTTGATAGAAGGGTGACTAGACTCCGCCAAATATTTGTTCAGTAAACATTTATGAAGTGATACAGATATACATATAAATATAATGCATTATACTATAGTTAACAGCTATTCATTGCTATTTTAACTGCCTAGGCAATAAAAGTAGGAGCAATGGGTAGTCATTGAAGAGCAGCAATAGATATGGTATATAGAAAGATTTTGTAACAATTGTGAAATGGCTTCCTCTAGAGGTAGTGGCTCCCCCTTCACCAGAAGTGACAAATAAGGAACACTGGAGAAGGGATTGCTATTTAGGTACAGTAGAGGTCCTCTGAGATTCTATAAAAATTACAAATCTTTTTTAAGTATTAAAGTACATATTGATGGCTCATGGTCCCTTTTTCACCTACATGTGAGATGGTGATGTTTTGAAGGTCACAGGACAAAAACCTGATACCACTGAAGTTAAATGGAGGAGATTACTTTTTAAGTGAATATCACTATACAACTCATCATGATTTAAAATCATGATTAAAATGAGATCTTACTAAGAGTTAATCACATTGGCATTTTCAATTCATGTATTTAAAGTTTGAGATTTTTTTCATAAAAAATAATTGAACTAGGGTTAGCTGGGTGGTACAGTGGGTAGAGCACCAGCCCTGAAGTCAGGAAGACCTGAGTTCAAATCTGATTTCAGATATTTAACACTTTCTAGCTGGGTGACCCTGGGCAAGTACCTCAATTACCTCAGCAAATAATAGTAATAGAACTGTTTTTTTTTTTTTAAAGAATATGTTATAACATGGGTATGTTATAGTTTCGGGGAATTGGTAACTTCAAAATCACATTTTCAAAATTTTACAATTTGAAGTACAGTATTGTTTACAATTTCTATAAGTTCAGCTTATTGTATTATATCACCTGAATTTATTTTCATTCCCTTTATCTATTTACTAGAAGGGATGCTAGAGGTCAGCTTCAGTTCCGCAACCCTCATTTCATAGAAGAAGAAAATAAGCATCAGAGAGGTTAAATGATTCCTGAGTCTTCTCTTTTCCAGGTCAAACATTCCTACTTCCTTCAAATGAGCTCATATGGCATGATTTCCAAATCCTTCACCATCCTAGTTGCCCTGTGAACACTTTGCAGCCTATCAATGCCCTTCTTAAAGGTACCTAGAATTGAACACAGTACTTAAGATGTTCTTAACCATGGCAGAATATAGGGGATTAGCACCTCCTTAATTCCAAAAAATATGCCTCAGTGCATTCCAAGAATGCATTAGGATTTTTGGGTTTTCATGTGATACTGATTAATTACATTGCCTTTGTAGCTCACTAAAACTCCTTTTCAGACAATCTGCAGTCTCCTCAATCCTACTGTTCTAAAAATTATTTTCTTAAATTCATGTATAATTTTAGGCTTATCCTTATACAATTTCTTCTTAGATTCAGCCCAACATTCGAGCCTGTCAAGAGCTTTCTCTTCACAAGGTACTTTTTTACTTATGAGGATATCAATTTTTATTATTTTTCTTCTGTCAAGTCAAGTCCTCTTTCTTGGCAGAGAAAACAGAAGAGAAAAATGGAGTAGCTTTGTGTTCTGTTAGCAGTTATCATTGGCCCAACCATCCCAAATATCAATTCTGTCCTTACTTTGATCCTTCTCTTTTTCCTCCATACCACCTCCCTCAAAAACTTAGCTCATTTTGAGCTTCAACAATTCCAACAATCGACTTCAAGGACTATACCTGGCTAATTTGTTTTGAGTGTGTTCCCTCTGCCTTTTCAGATAACTCCCACTTTTATTCTTCTCTAGAATTATTCCTTTTTGTTTTCTGAATTTCATTCTTAAGCATTTCTCATCCCTTATAGAATTTATTCAATGGCATCCCACCTATCTTTCCTCTGAAACCTCTGAAATCTTTTCTTCAAAAATCTAGTTACATAATAGACACAACTGCTTTTTCACAAATCCTATTTCCCCTTAAAATCCCCATCATTTCCATTTCAAGAATTTGTTCTTCCTGGGGCAGCTAGGTGGCGCAGTGGATAGAGCGCCAGCCTTGAATTCAGGACGGGAGTTCAAATGTGATTTCAGACACTTAACACTGCCTAGCTGTGTGACCCTGGGCAAGTCACTTAACCCCAGCCTCAGGGGGCGGGGGAAAAAAAAAAGGATTTAAACACTTTTAAAAGTTTGTAGGAGAAAGTAAACAAGGAACTATTTGAGTTTGAAAAAGTAAGTGATGGGGCAGCTAGGTGGTGCAGTGGATAGAGCATTAACCCTGAATTCAGGAGGACCCTAGTTCAAATCTGATCTCAGACACTTAGTACTTCCTCGCTGTGTGACCCTGGGCAAGTCACTTAACCCCAGCCTCAGGGGAAAAAAAAAAAAAAAGAATTTGTTCTTCCTTATTAATGATAGAGCCAGTAGAGAATTTCCCCTTACTGATTTCTCCATCCTTTGAAAGATAAAATTATCATTAAAACATGTCCAGCAGTCATTAGTTGCTTAGCTCTTAGGAGAGGGAGCCCTCTCTAGTAGATGTACATATAATAAATGTTGCACAATCCTACTATATTATGACTCTGTGCCAGACTTGTGATCAATTTCCTGAAATCCTTTTTTATTTCCTCATTTCTTATCAGGTGTTCTGTGGTATGCAGATGACAAAATTGCTTCTGTTTCGAAATATTCTTCACGATGCTTCTACATTCTGGATTTCCTCACATCCACCTTCTTAATAGATTGTGGTTTTCCTACCTCTACTGTTACATATCCTGTTGCTCTGAAATAAAGTATTCTTACCCATAGTTACATTCCAGCCACAGTTTCATCCCACCAAATCCCAATGATAATCATGATGTTATTCTTGTATTTGGACAATTCCAATAATTATCAATCTCTTACAGACTTTTTGTGCAGGGCAATTAACAAGTCTCTTCAGGAATGGATTTATTTTATTTTTAATAGATTTTTATTTTTCCAAGTTCCTTCAAAGATAGTTTTTAACATTCGCCTCTGCAAAACTTTATGTTCCAAAATTTTCTCTCTCCCTCGCCCTTCTTCCTCCTTCTCTAGACAGCAAGCAATTCACCATAGGTTTAACATTCTTCTAAACATATTTCCATATTTCTCATGCTGTGCAAAACAACAATAACAAACTATGTGCCCAAAAAGCAGCAGCAGTGTGTGTGTGGGGGCAAAGAACTGGAAAGTGAGGGGATGTCCATCAACTGGGAAATAAACATTATATATTATATATAAATGTGATGGAACATTGTTCTGTAAGAAATGATAGAAAGAATGGTTTCTGAGAAACCTGAAAGACATGTACAAAGTGATACAAAGTGAAGTGAGCAGAACCAGGAAAAGACAAACTAATCATAATAACGCACTATTCGAAATCAGAGATACCTTCTTTGTACAGGATCAAGGAAGCAATTTGTTTTGCTTGATTTATGCAGATGTGATAAAGGTTTTGTTTCTTTTCCTCTATTGAAGAAAAAGAAATGAGGAAGAAGAAAACAAAATTTTGCCATTTGAAAAAAAATTAATTTAAATTAAAATCAGTCCCCTAAGATTCTGTTTTTTCTTAAAAGCCCAATAATAGTATCCCAAGTTTTTGTGAAGAGTCTATTGAACGTGGGATTATATGAAAAATGACCATTTTTCCATTTTGTTAATATGCTTAGACTACAGGCACATTTGGACTGTATTTGGGCTCCCAGTATTTCAGTCTGGAAACTACTCACAATGACGTGAGATAAGCAATGCAAAATTCCAATTTTGCAGATGCTGCAGGTCAAAGGGGTTAATGACTTTCCCAGTTATTAAGCTATGGCAGAGCTAAACTTCAATCCTGGGACTCTGCTAATCTAATTCTTATTCTACTATAAAATGATATTGCAAGAATTCCTGTAGATCTTTGCCCCTTTTACTAAAAAAAAAAAAAAAAAACACACACACACACACAAACCCACAAACAGCTTAGTCTCCTCGTCTTTCTGCCCTTTGGACTCTGAGGCAATGTGGCGGAGAACGAGGCCCGCTTCCCAACTTCCCCTTATAATAGCGCCCACAGGATTTGCAGAACATTTAACATAAATTATCTCCCAATGGCGGCGGACGCCATTCTCCCCATTTAACAGATGGGAAAACCGGAACTGAGATCTTGAGTGTTGTTCAAGGAAGCAGAAGTCTGAAAGCGGTATTAGAAAACAGGTCTTCCTAGCCCAGGGCTCTCTCCTCCTTCTCTCACTTTCAGTCAATCTCTCTCCCGCTTAGCTCCGCTTTCAATCTCCTCCCCCCAACTACTATTCAATTTCACTTTCATCTTCCCCTACTCTGTCTCTTAGCCTCGCTTTCAGTCTTTTTCCTTCACCCCCGCCCCTCCTTCTCAGCCTCACTTTCAGTCCGTCTCTACCTTCCCTCCTAGCTGGCGCAGGCGCAGGCGCTCGCGCAGGCCTTCTTTCCCCCGCGAGCACGCGCTCCGCCGGTCACATGACAGTCCCGCGGGCCCCGCCTCCCACGCTTCACGTGACCACGCTAGGGAAGAAAACGCCTGCTCTGAGCCGCCTCTCTGAGCTGCGCGTCTCTCTGCTAGCTGTCTCTCTTTCCTTGTCTCCTGGGCTGTCTCCCTTCCCCAGACTCCGAGTCTGCCCCTGAGCTTCTCCCCCCACCCCGCCGTACTCGGCTTTGGCCGGCGATGCGGCTCCGGGCTGCCCCCGCGTCAGGGCGCCCCCGGCAGGGTTGCGTGCTCCGGAGCCCGGCCCCGCTGGGGCTGAGGCTGCTGCTGCTGGGCTCGTGTCTGTGCGCTTGGCTTCGGGGCGCGGAGGCTGCAGGCTCCCGCCGGCCCAATGTGGTCCTGATTCTCACCGACGACCAGGACGACCTGCTTGGCGGCATGGTAACATACCTCCCCTTCCGGGGCTCCCCGAACTTCCCGGACCCTAAGGAGAAGGAGGAGGGTCCGCCTCGCCGGAGCGCGAGCCGGGGAAGCTGCCCCGCCCTCTCCCTCCTAGGCCCGAGGGCCCCTTCTGGAACCCTGCGCCTCCGGGGTCCAGCCTCACTTCCCCCTTGCCTCGGAGGCTTGGCTCCACACCCCCCGGGGGCTGATGGTAGAGTGCAGGAGTGATTAGAAGGGCCCACTAGAGGCAGGTGCTGCTCCGACCGCAGCCGCGCTCTTGCTTTGGGTTTTAAAAAACTTTCCATCCTTTTCTCGTCCGTCTGGGCCCTCTCCCCCGGTTCCTCCCAGTCTGTGTCAGATGTTTAAAAATTAAGGAAGTATGGCGGAATGAGTCGCACTGAGGACCTGTGGATGCAGCAGAAATAATAACTAGTGTTCGAACAGTAGTAAATGTCTGAGGTGTCCCTGGGCTTGCCTCTCCGTCTCAGCTCCCGTGTCCTCAGCTGTAAAAGATTATTAATCATAGTGCAAACCTCCCGGGGAGGGCTGGGGGTGAAGTGACGTCATAGCTGTAAAGGGAGCTGTGGTAGAATTCAAACTCGCGTCCTCCCGACCCCAAGTCTGGCCACCTCACTACCTAGCTGCCGTCCCCCTCCTCAGATTGCAAAAACGAATTAGTCCTACTGGGAGCTCAGAGATGATGAACTGGCCTCGGTCTCCTTAATGGTTTTGAAAGCTTCAGTGGTCCTCACACTTTTAAACAGGGGTCCAGTTCGCTGTCCCTAAGACTGTGGGAGGGCCCGACTATAGTAAAAACAAAAGCTCACACTGTCTCTGCCCCTCAGCCCATTTGCCATAACCTGGTGGGCCTATGGTGAATTGCCCAGTCCCCACCCAGGACCCTTACTAAGTGTGGAGTATTGCTTCTCAGACCGCAGGCCTGCTAATAAAAACCCTGCACTTGAGGCTTGAACAAGAATCTCCCCTAAAATTTCACCCTATAGTGAGTTTTAGGCCTTTGCTTGAAGTCCTCTAGCATCCCTCAAGGCAAACCGTTCCGCTTTGGCTACCTTTAATTGTAAATATGTGCTTCTGCTGTTCGCACCTGCTACTCCAGAGACCCAGAGGAATTAGTCTAATCCCTTTTATATACTTAAAAGAGCTCCACCATCTACTCCCTAAGTCTTTTAAGTCCCAGTTCCACTTAGATCACCATCTTGGTGATTCTCCTTTCTGGTTTCCTCTTATTTTCTATTCTGAGTCTATGAAAAAAATTATGGACGACATAACTTCCTTTTTCATGTTTAAAAATATTGTATGTCATACTTGGTTTTGCTGTAGTTGTAGTAGTCATCTACTCTGTGATCCCTTGGTTTTCTTGCCCTCACTTCCCAAAGCAAGACTTGACCTTTAACTAGAAAACATGGGCATGGGCCCATTTGAAACCTGAGTTGATTTGGGTTTTTTTGTTTGTTTGTTTTTGTGTTTTGTTTTGGAGGACTGCTTTTGCTTATTCTTCAAATTCCACTGACATTTTGTCATTGTAGTTCTCTGCTCGGTAAAATGAGTGTATTTTCTCACAGTTATTAGGACCAAGTAAGATCTGAATGTGAAAAGAGATTTGTAAACTATTGCAATTTTGAATTTATTATATGTAATTCATAATGGCTTCTTAAAACTAGAATTTAACTGTTGACTTCCTTTGCATTTGTAACAGGTAAACTTATTGCTTGCTCCTTCTGGCCTCAACAGTGCTTGTTGGGGGTTTCCACAGATTTTTAGTCATATCATTAGAAAGCAGGAATAGTTACTACAGTAGAATAGTTACTACAGTACTGTACTATATTACAGTAGTTCTAGTTACTACTAGATTGCCGAAGAATTCTATCAGTATCAGAAGTATTCTATCAGGTTGTAATTTCACAGCTTTAATTCTCATTTGTTATAGTTTACTTTGCCGTACTCTGTATTGTCACTTTTGACAAAACTACCTTAATGTCAGTTTGTATCACATCTTCTGTTTCTTTGCTCTTTATTAAGCAACAGGATTATATAGTATAAATACTCTAATCATCTCCTAAGCATAATTCCAATGCCCTTCTTTTCTTTATACTACAATTAAAGTTAACATAAATATAAATTCAGATCAAGGAGTTCACTGATAATAGGATCAGCAAGTTCACGTTGTTTCCTGATAGTGAATTGGTGGCAATTGGATAGAAACATCAAAACTACTGGCACTGCAGAATGGGACAGTTGTTGCCAACTTGACTTTTTCACATGTTTTTAGCAGTTCTGCTTCACTCTTGGTACAATCTGGACCCTAAGCAATCCCACTTAAATAACATTTCTCCAGAATCCTGTGATTCTCATAGTTACTTACATATGATATTAAAACAAAACAATGGATACAAAAAGAACAGAGCATCAAACCTCAAAGATACAATTATATATAGCTCTTTTTACATTTAATTGCTGATGTTCATAGGCTCTTTTAATTAATAATTTTTCTCTTACAGACTCCACTAAAGAAAACCAAGGCCCTCATTGCAGACATGGGAATGAGTTTCTCTAGTGCTGTAAGTTTTAAAGCTAATTTTCTTTTTTTCTTTTGAACTAAAAAGTTCATAAGAAAACTTACTGAATTGTGCTATCACTAGGAGAAACTACTTTGAACTTAAGTATCTAGTCTTAGTCATGAGTTGAATTTTGTCAGTAATTTAGGATGAAAAGTTTTTCCTAGGGGAGAAAACTATATCCAGTGCAAATTAAATGTTGACTCTAGTTGTTTTGAAAATCTTAACTAGGGCAGCTAGGTGGCGCAGTGGATAGAGCACCAGCCTTGAATTCAGGAGGACCCAAGTTCAAATCTAATCTCAGACACTTAACACTTCCTAGCTGTGCGACCCTGGACAAGTCACTTAACCCCAGTCTCAGAAAAAAAAAAAAAGAAGAAAAAAAGAAAAGAAAAGAAAATCTTAACTAAATTTGAATTTGTTACAATACACCATTTTTCTGTTACTTTGATACATGCTGTTAAATTAACTTTTCCCCTTCTCCTACCCTCTGTCCTTCCCTTTCTTCAAAACAAAATAAAATTCTAGGCCTTTCATGGTCTATATTCAACTGTACTACATTCTTAGGCAGCTGGCATCTCTAAATCGGCTTGTTGGCTGTCTCAAATAAAAACTATCCTACTAGAAAACTGTTACTCTGGGGGCAACTAGGTGGTACAATGGATAGAGCACCAGCCCTGAAGTCAGAAGGACCCGAGTTCAAATTTGGCCTTAGATACTTAACATTTCTTAAGGGTGTGACCCTGGGCAATTCACTTAACCTAAATTGCCTTAGCAAAAAGAAGAGGAAACTATTAATCTGGCAGTTTTTATGAGTGATTTTCATTATATTTTGTATTCACATATATTATTATCATAGCTTTTCTCATATCTTAGTAAACAAGTAGTCTAGCTACTTTTATGTCAAATTAGTTGGCTTATCTTTTGGTTGGAAAAAGAAAATCTTTCACTTAGTAGTTATGATATTTTTCCCGTTTGTTTTTTTTCCCCCTAATTTAAATTGATCTCATAAAAAGTAAGCATTGTTTTTAGAAATGGTCTCTATGTGTTTTGGGTTTTTTTGTTTTGTTTTGTTTGCTGAGGCAATTGGGGTTAAGTGACTTGCCCAGGGTCACACAGCCAGGAAGTGTTAATAGTCTGAGGTCATATTTGAACTCAGGTCCTCCTGACTTCAGGACTGGTGCTCTATCCACTGTGCCACCTAGCTGCCCCTTGGTTTTAAAAAAATATTATCATCCTAATATTACACTTCAGTTTTCCAAGAGCTAGATCTAAAAGTAGAAAAACCAACTAGTCTATGTTCTTTTATTCTGATTAATATGCATATCTTGGGGGATGGAGAAGTATTGATGTCCCTTAAATGAGTATTTAGAAAGAAATTTTTAATAAAAGAAATCTTGGGGTTCTATATAAGAATGGTAGATAAATCATAATTTTGCAAGGAAAATAATTGTAATCAATGCAAAGCTGTGCATAATTTGTAATTTGTCTATAAATATTTCATGTTCTATTCTAAATAAGTTATAAATTCCATGAGGATAAGATGCTTTTTTTTGTCTTAGTTTCCATTAGATCCTACATAGACCTACTGATATAGTAGTCTGATTTTTTTTTTTTCTTTTGCTATAACATTATTACAATTTCATGGGCAGTACTAGAAAACTTAGTGAAAGAATTGTCTCTTTTAATTTTCCTGAGCTTAGAAATTAGTGTGATTCTGAAATATCTTATTACTAACATAGGAATTTAAAAAATATAATACGTTAATATTTGTCTTTTTCTTCTGTTGTCAAAAAATATTGCAAATTCAGAGTGAAATCTTCCTGCTGTGACTTATCTTTTCTGTTCTCTTTATAGTATGTTCCAAGTCCCCTTTGCTGCCCCAGCAGAGCCAGTATTCTTACAGGGAAGTACCCACACAATCATCATGTTGTTAACAACACTTTAGAAGGAAACTGTAGCAGTAAGTTATGGCAGAAGATTCAAGAACCATATACCTTCCCAGCAATCCTCAGGTCCATGTGTGGTTATCAGACATTTTTTGCTGGGAAGTACTTGAATGAGGTATGGAATATCAGTATATTATCATAGGATGTATTATGATCTGAAGATTCCTAAACAAGCATTTATTTGTTTTTCATAGAAACTTAGAATCTGGTGAATTTTTCCTTCTATTTAGTTGCTTCTGTTTCTTTATATATGCCTTAAGACTTTTTTTTTTTTTTTTTTTTTTTTTTACTCAAAATGCCTGATTCTGAAATGATTCCTGAACTCCTTTCCTTTTTCTCTCACCTTCCACAGATTTTAATGAGTGTATGTCTATTAGCTATCTCAGTTTCTTTCTCTCTTCTCTTCAGTTCCATTGCCCTTGTTTACCCCATAAATATATACTGTTAGGATTTTTCTATTTTTAACTTATTCTAAACTGTAAAATTATGACAACCTAGTCATTCAGGCTTTTGAAACTTAAATTACAACAGACTTTTTGTTCCAAATTAATCCTAGTTTGAAAAGTGTCACGTTTCCCTATAATTTGACTTGGTTTTCAAGGCACTTTTCAAATATTATTTTCTTTATCATAACACTCTCAGTCTCAGATTTGATGGCATTAAATTCAGGTTTTGGCTTTTAATCCAAGACTGTGGGATATGTGGAAGTACGGGTATCTCTGAAAGTACACTTTGTAACAAAGAACAAAGTCACAAATGGAGTAAGGGAGAAATAAAGGCATTCCTTTACCCATCCTAATTATAAGTGATCCATTGTTACATAAGATAGAAATTTAAATAATTTAAACTTAAGTTGCAAAGATCTTCATTGTCATACAAAGGCCTGTTTTAGGTGAGCACTATTTAAATCTTATCAAATAAGATTTGTCATTCTATCAGTTTTACTTAAGAGCTGACCACAAAGAAATGAATTATATTTTTACATCAGTTTAATTAGGACAACTGAAGTAGGGACTATTTGCCCATGTATCTGAATGATAGGCTCCACACTTAGCCTTTACATGGCTATGCAGAATAAGTTATATTGATGTTGTTTGAAATAGATTTATATTTTCTTTGGCTACTCATTTACAATCCTGTTATTTTATTTCTTGTAGCTATTCGTAACTGAGGCTGGTTTTTTTGTTTTTAGTATGGAGCCCTGGATGCTGGAGGAGTAGAACATGTGCCTCCAGGATGGAGTTATTGGTATGCATTGGTAAGTGATTCGATTAATCACAATCTTAAATTACCCTGTAAGGAGAAAATACTCCCAACATATCCTTTAAGAAATTTTGCTTTGTGTTCATACTTTTCTAGATTTATTTTTGTTTGGTTGTGGCATAGGCTGACTTTTTCTCTTTGCTTTCCTTTTCTTAATTATATTTCCTTTCTAATCTTCCTGGTTTTTTCCCAAGCCCTTCCAAAAATCTTTTTCTTTTTTCATTGAATTTTGAATGATTTGGGATGTCTTTCTTTCTTTTTTTTTTTCTTTCTTTTTTTTCTGAGGCAATTGGGGTTAAGTAACTTGCCCAGGGTCACACAACTAGGAAGTGTGGATTTATTTCTTTTAAATCTTAAAAAGGACTCCAAATTTCCATTAAGCTTATAAATCATAATTTTAAAAATATATGTACAGGATTGTCTTGGGTAACTGCCTTTTCTTTCTACTTAGTAATAATGGAATCTAGCCTAGTCAGAAGGCTTTCAATTGCTTTGCAAATCTCACAACAATTTTCTTTTTTTTTTAACGTTCTCACAGGAAAAGAATTCTAAGTACTACAATTATACTCTTTCAGTCAATGGGAAGGCACGGAAGCATGGTGAAAACTACAGTCTGGACTACCTAACGGATGTGCTGGTGAGGCACTCTACTTATTTCCCATTGTGGCTTTTTTCCCCCATGATTCATAACTCTTAACCTTTGACCTTTGTTGTTAATTTAGAATGAATAATGCTCATACTCTAATAATTTGTTTTAATGTATAACCAAAGCTTCTAGAAGAAATTTAAAATCACATAACTCACAGTATTTTAATATCTAAAGTGTTCAAAGGTTCAAGCCAGAATTGTTGCATTCAGAATTCTATTTCTGAACCCTTTTTTAAATTCAGAAAAATGTATTTTGATACAGCAGCCCCTCCCCATAAAACAATTAAGCAAAACCATTTGGTAACAATGGTGATGGTTTCCATTTTTGTAATACTCTGACTGCTAAAAAGGATGGTGTATAACAGTGACTTGCATATGAACTTTATCTAAATTACCTTTTTAGAAAGGGGAAATATTTAATCCTCTGTGTCACCTAGTAAATCTTTCCATGTTTCCTTAAATTCTTCATAGTCATTAAAAATCAGCAAAAGTGTTTACATGTATTCTTTTTCATATAATAACCACATGGGTTCTGTATAGCTCTCACATATATTTCTTCTGCTAATCTCTTGTCTTCTACCATTATTCAAAACAGATGCATATTTGGGGAGGGACAAAAAGGGCAGCTATGAAGAGGTCAATAACGACTTTATCAAGTATTAGAGCAGCAAAAATTGTAGGGCCAAAGCTGGACAATATGACTTATTACTCATAGATGAGTGATAATAGGTGTCCCCGAACAGCATCTTATAGGTTACAGTCAGTCCTATATGTCCTCACCAGAGATAACTTTTTAGAACCAAGTCAATAAAATTATCGGCTGTTTTTTACTTACTGTCACCTGCCCAGCAGAGCAGTGGTGCAAGAGAGTAAGAGAGTCAGTGGCCTCCTGTAGCAGAGCTGCCTTCACAGACTCAGGAGTAAAGCTCTGGTCTTTTGCTACATCACACACCATTTTTAGGAGGGCCTTCAAGAAGACTTCTAATCTGCAAGGAATCCTGAGTCCAAAGACAAGAAAGCAGTTGTGACCAAACTTGTTAGTCTTGGAATATAAAAGATGGAACAAAAATGTAGCTAACATTTATATAGTTCTTACTCTGGGCCAGGCACTGTGCTTTATAATTATTACTTCATTTGAATTTCACAACAGCCTTGCAGGGAGTGCTATTATTTCCATTTTATAGGTGAAGAAACTATGGCAAATAGAAATGTGATGTGCCCAGGGTCATCCAGCCCATAAGTATTTGAGGTTAGATTTGAACTTGGGGCTTCCTGACTCCAGACCCACCACTATCCACTGAACCACCCAGCTCCCTAGTATTTCCTATGCTTCTTAATGGGACTTAATTGAGAGTGGAATTTGCTACTAATTGTTGCATTTATATATCAGTGAGGGATGATTTTGACCAATCCATGAAACTTTTTTGAATAAAGTTAACTTCCTTCACAAGGCATTAAAATTTCACTTTCTAGATCAGAGGTAGGTACATAACTTTTTTTTTTTTTTGGTGGCATTGATCCTTTCTGATAATGCTTTTAAACTCTAAAATAATATATAAAACAGAGTAAGCCAAACGATTGAAATTGTCATCAAAATATTTAAACTGGGGCAAACTAGGTAGTGTAGTGGATAGAGCACCAGCCCTGAAGTCAGGAAGACCTGAGTTCAAAAATCTGCTCTCAGACACTTAATACTTCCTAGCTGTGTGACCCTGGACAAGTCACTTAACCCCAAATGGCTCAGCAAAAAAAAAAAAAAAAATATATATATATATATATATATATATTTAAACTAGTTTTGTGGACACCCCTGGGATCCATGAATTCCAAGTTAACTTCTGATATAGTTGCCTGGTTTTTGTTTTTGTTTTTAACTTTTTATTCCAGTATTATATGACCCTCAATTTTTTCTTATGCTTTTGTTAATCTCCAGATTTCATCAGAAGGATATTACTAAGTAATAATTTTGTACAAGGGACCATAACAGCTCATTAAACTACTATTATTTATACTTAGGTTTTTTTTTTTTTAATTTAATTGATGAAAGGAGTTAACAAAAGTGAAATCATAGATTACCTTGGACTCCTCAGTACATTAAAGGTCCAGTTCAGTGACCCACTATATTTGAGATTCTCTTCTGATTCTAAAAACAACTATGAAATGTTTTCAATTTTCCCTATCCCTAGAATCATCTTAATAGTGAAAGGAAAAAAGATAAGGGAAACTTTGGACAGCATTGCATTGTAGGGAACTTGGAAAGAAGTCAACTAGCTAGTAATTTATGTTCTAAGTATTCAGATTACTTTGTCTTCACAATAACACAAATGACTATGATCACACAAATTAAATCTCTACAAAGTTATTTCTTTGTGTAGGTGAAATCAAATAGCTTAACTTAGTACTGATTGTAATTTTGGAGTGCATTCTTATTTTTGTTTTAATATAGACAAATTGCAATAATGACTTTATTGACTTTTTTCTTTTCCTGGATTGACAAAATATGCTCAGAGTTACATTAATAAAAGAATGATAGATGCAGTTCCTTTCCTCTTTAACCTTGTTTGTGATTAGGAACAGTAACTTCCAGTCAGTAAAGAAGGAAGTAAAGTAATTTGGTTTTTTGTCATGTGATGACAGAACATATGCTTGTGTGTCAGTGGAATCTGGAAAATTTGAAGCATCCATTTCATTTTGTAAAAATGGAGATTTTAGAAAGGGGAAGGACTACTTTATTTCAAAGTTAAATTTTTTGAATTGGATATATAACTATATCATTCTCACCTTCAAAAACTTTGTCATAAGCCCCTTTTCCATACTATCGAATCAGTTTTCATGGATTCAATTAATATTTCTTTGCTGACTTTCAGTTCCTGCCCAGAGCTCTCTGCCAAGTTCTAGTCCCTCATCAGCATTTTTTTTGGACATTTTCAATTGGATGACCCATAGGCATTTCAAACTCAAGGTGCCCAAAACCTAAGTTAACTTTTCTGCAAAATTCAACTTTTCTTCTTAACTTGCTTTATTACTGTTTAGAGTACCATTCATACAGATAGCCATCCTCTCTTCTTCCATTCTTCTTTTTCTTCCACATCCAGTTCCTTGGTAAGTCTTGCCAATTGTATTGCCATAATTTCTCACATCTTTCAACTTCTATCTTCATGTAAGTCCACTACCTTCTTTCAGGTCCTTAACACCTTTTCCTTACACCATTGTAGTGGCCTCCTAATAAATCTCCCTGCTTCAAGTCTCTTCCCACTCAGATTCATCATTCAGTCACCAAAGTGAAATTCCTCAAGTTTAAGTCTGACTTTGGTTACTCCTGGTCCAGAAACTATATACTATTGTCTCTTTACGTACATACATATATGTGTGTGTGTGTAAATATATATGCATGCACACACTTTTCACTCTGGCTCTAGTTTGCCTTTCCAAGCTGATTACACGTTAATTTCTTACACACTACAGTTACATCAGGAGACTCACTGTTTGCCACTCTGTCTCCATGCTTAGAATATTTTATACTTCAATCTAATTCCTAGTTTTTCCTCAAAACTCAATTCATGGCCACCTATGTGGGTCTACCATAACTACCCTGTATTCATTTTATTATGTACTTAGATATTTATATTGCTTTTTGTAATGAATGGAAATTCCTTAAAAGTAGGAATTTCATCTTTATCTTTGTATGCCCAACACTTAGCAAAGTTCCTGACATAGATTGGCTACTTAATAAGTGCTTGTTGATTCATTGTGTTCACAGTATACTTATCTCCAGATGGTAAACCAGCTGAGAAGTAGAGTCTTGGAAGAGCCACAATCTCTGGATTCTTCTAGTACCATTCATCCTATGCTTATTTAATTGATAGATGATTATTCTAAGAGATGTTACATTTTGTGTTTTTTTCAGGCTAATGTCTCTTTAGATTTCCTGGACTACAAGTCAAACTCTGAGCCCTTCTTCATGATGATTTCTACTCCAGCACCTCATTCTCCTTGGATTGCTGCTCCCCAATATCAAAAGAGCTTCCAGAATGTCAGTGCGCCAAGAAATAGTAATTTTAACATTCATGGGAAGGTAAGGTCTGTGTAGGTCTTTACTTAAAGCCCTATTCTTGGATCAACAATGGTTGTAGTGTTTTTATTAACCTGGTTGTTTTTCTTTTAGGCTTAGGAGGTTAGGATTACTAACTGTCTGTTAGTATATCTTTGATTCAGAAACATAGGTCAGGGCTTTCCTATATATATCTTTTAAAAAAAGTATTCCATGAATAAGCTAAACTATCCATTTTGCTCTAGTAAGACAAAGTTTCTTGATCATGTTATCAGTGCTAATGATTCTTCAGTCTGCTACTTATAAGCTAGTTTTATTCTTGGAGGCTTATGACTATTGGCTAACTGGCTGGTATGAGGTATATACAGATAAAAAAAAAAAAGAAAAGAAAAGAAATAAAAGGGAGTGTCTGTTGAGGAGTCTTCCTTTGTTGTTATTTACTTCCTTAAATAGTAAGATGGCCAAAGTGATGCCCACAAGCAAAAAAAGGGAATTTAGGTATCCAATTTAGCAAACTTGCTGGCACCTTAATTCTTAACTTTTTATAAAGTAAGGGATCATGACGATAAATAAAGAAAAAGCCATGATAAATAAACACTGAATTTCAGCTATTTGTCTCAGTAATTTTTCACTGAAAATTTTTTTTCCACTCAGAATCATAAGATTAGCATGAAAAAAAATAGTTTATTCTTGAATGAAAAATAAAAATAATCCTGGAGCAGTCACCAAAATGATCTTGAATGGAATATTCAAGGGGTTTATTACTGTGGCTAAAATGCAAAAGTTGTTGACATTTCCTCTCTGCTGCTGTTTGTATTCTTTGGTGTTGAGTTTTGTTTTTTTTTTTTTCCTTATTTTTAGAACAAGCATTGGCTAATTAGACAAGCCAAGACCCCAATGACTAATTCTTCAATACAGTTTTTAGATGAAGCATTTAGGAAAAGGTAGGCATTTCCTCCTTTATCTCTACCATGGTGGTGTTTCAGGAGCTCCCAAAACATTTATTCCTTATATATTAGTCACTGCAGCCTCTGTGGTGATACTAGGACAGATGGGCATGATCCAGTCAGGATGTCTCAGAAAAGGCTATTGTTCAGACAATTAGCTATTTTAACCCTTACTTAGACCCACCAGGTATATTGCAGAATTGCTAGACCCTGTGACTTATTAAATGGTCAATTTTAAGACTTCTGGGTCAATAGAGTATTCTATAACCATATAGTCCTTGTTTTGAAGGAAAACCTGTTAAGAAATTGAAGTGGCCTAAGTAAAGGCAAATTTATTTTCAGGATAAAATGTTTGCCATTGAGGATTTTTAATTTTTAAATTATAACTCAAGCCAAAAACAAAACAAAAAAGGATGAATGTAAAGAACACTGTGTAATCTCAGGAATATTTTAGAGTATGATATAATAAGAGATTATAACTATTTTATATTAATCTGTATTTATCAAGTCGCTGTCTTTTATCCTCCTCATAACTCTTCCCTCTTCCTTCTCAGATTTAGTCTAAAATGATGCCATAGCATTATAAAATAAAGGCCTGTTTTTAAATTTAGTTAATACTCAGAGACAATTAGGTGGTGCTATAGATAGAGCACCAGCCCTGAAGTCAGGGGGACTTGAGTTCAAATGTGGCCTCAGACATTTAACACATCCTAGCTGTGTGA
This sequence comes from Sminthopsis crassicaudata, assembly GCF_048593235.1. Classification (NCBI taxonomy): domain Eukaryota; kingdom Metazoa; phylum Chordata; class Mammalia; order Dasyuromorphia; family Dasyuridae; genus Sminthopsis; species Sminthopsis crassicaudata. Next base: position 209,371,200 of record NC_133621.1, read on the forward strand.
CCCTGGGCAAGTCACTTAACCCCAATTGCCTCAGCAAAAAAAAAAAAAATGTTGATACTCAAATTTAGTCAAGAAATATTGATACTTTTAAATCATTGGTAACTAAAAATGTCATCTCATTAATTATCTTCATATTTAGATGGCAAACTCTGCTGTCAGTTGATGACCTGGTAGAGAAATTGATAAGAAGGCTGGATTTTCATGGGGAGCTAAATAACACCTTCATTTTTTATACATCAGACAATGGCTATCACACAGGTAAGGGACTGTTTGGGGTCTCTCAAATGGTGTTTCTCTAATCATTTGTCAGGTCAAATATCAAAAGTTAAGGAAGCCTACCTCACCTTTAAAAGTGGAAAAACAGGTACACAAAATGAAATAAACAATGAGTCAATTGTACTAAGTACAACAGCACCTCTGGGAAAGAAGGAATATTTGTGATAATAGTCAAGGAAAGCTTTGTAGAGCTTGAAGAGGACATTTGGATAGATAGGATAGGCTTTAAAGGGCCTAGGGAAAGCAAGCATATTAAGAGGAACATCAGGGGAGGAAGGTTCCTTGGCAGATTCCTGTAAAGCTTTAGTTGAATCTCTGAAATAAGAAAGTTTTGATACTAAACAGCAACAAGAATCATCTTTACATTTCCTTCTTGCCATCCCTTTCTCTATTTGAATTTTTAGATAGACAGTGGGGTAAGAAAGAAGACTGACCCAGCTAAAACATTTCTATTCATACAACTAATTCCTGAGTTTTTATTCTGCTGTTATGCATGTAAGACAGATCTATTAGGATGGATAAAGAAGATGGACATCCTGTGGGTCTAAAACTTAAGATGTCAGTGGTTTACATTTTATTAACTTCACTCCACCCAATTTCCTCACCTGCAAAATGGGCCAGATGATAGCACCTTCCTCTTAAGGTTGTTATGAGGAACAAATGAGGTGATAATTGTAAAGCACTTAGCACACTGCCTGGTCCCCAATAAGCAGTATATAAATGTTTGCTATAATTGTGGTGACTGTGCTACAGAAAATGCAGAGCAAAAAATGATCTTGTCATTTTAATGAGAAAACCCAAATTCAGTTTACCCTTTATATAAATCACTTTCTATCTTAAATAGATAAAATAAGAGATTCTTTCTCTTCTGGAATGAAATCAAATGCAGCAAGATTGGGGAAGGGTGTGTCCATTTTCACATGTGTTTCTGTATTTCAGGGCAGTTCTCCTTGCCTATTGATAAACGGCAGTTGTATGAATTTGATATCAAAGTTCCATTACTGGTTCGAGGGCCTGGGATCAAAGCAAATCAGACAAATCAGGTGAGATGATGAGCCTCACCAAAGGCTTATTTCACACAAATGGATAGTATGAAGTAGATTTATCTTAGGGCCTGAGTTGCACAATGTTCATGAATTCATATTTAATGGTATAAATCCATTTTATGGTTTTACTTTTTCAGAATTCACATTCTTAACAATACACAATGAGCCTTCATGGCTAATGTTTTTCTACTATATTAGAATAGTATTATCCCAGTATTGTTAAACTACTTTTTATCTTTGAGTACAGGCATACTACTTACATTCTTCAGATTTATTTTACTAAGAGCTTTCTTACTTTTTTGCCTAATATACTTTGCAAGTTAGTACTTCATATTAATTGAATGAAAATACTAGAATGCTCACATCATCTGAGACTCTATTAATTTTTCAAATTAAGCTAAAAAGAAAACTTAACCAATCTTGCCAATATTTCCAAAATTGATTCAAAAACACAATCTGAGTATTACATAACTATTGTCTAACTTTTTGAAATCTTCAATGAAGTGTTAGATTTTTACTTGTTCACATGTTCAGAGGATGTTTTTGTTTATCAGCCCACTCTTCCTCTTAAGCTATTTTTTTTCTCAAAGGGAAAAAGTGGCTTTCATAACATATAAATGGGAATTTGTCTTATAAATACTGCAGTCATAAGCTAGATATACCTGATTATCCTTTTTCTCCCAAATCATGTGTTGTTTGTAAAGTTAGAACTTCATCTGATCTTGTCACTATTCAGTGAGTATTTGGTTTTTGGGGCTGCCTTTTAGATCATTTTAGCTTCTGTATTTCCATGAACAGGGGAACTGACTATCATAGAAACACCTTGAGAGGAAGATATGGTGACATATCTAAAGTGTTTGTTTTAACAAAATAACCTTTTAATAGGGATTCTCTTCACTTGAAGATATGAAATATTAACCAAATTGAGTCTATTGAGCAAAGTTCAGCTCTCCTAAGCCATTCAACTCTAAATAATTCCATTCAGCAAATAAATGCAAGAGAAACGAAACTATGAACTTGAGCCTACTGTCCTTCGGAGCTTTCTTTCAGTGGTGGAGGGGTGGCTTCATGGAGCAAGTTTGACCTTAGTCAGACCTTGAGGAGAAGTTAGATCCTTCTAAAAAGGGACCTTAGACTTATCTAGTTAATCCCCTCATCTCACAAGTAAGAAAAGTAAGGTCCAGAAAAATGAAATGACATAATCTTGGGATAGCAATAATAAAGTAGTAGCAAATAGCAGAGTCAATTTAAGGCCAGCACTCTTTCTGTTATGTGTTTGCAGATTTAAAATCCAGTATAATATTTAGCCAAAATAGTTCTCCTTATTAAAGTTATTTCTTGTAAAGAGTTGTTGTTACATTAACTATAATGGGAAAGGGGAATGAGCTTGAGTAAGATTAAGAGTAAGTTTGAATATACAATATGTATTGGTCAACCTGCCATCTGGGGGTGGAGGGAAGAAGGGGAAAAATTAGAACAAAAGGTTTGGCAATTGTCAATGTTGTAAAATTACCCATGCATATATCTGGTAAGTAAAACCTATTAAAATATTTAAAAAAAAAAAAAAAAAGAGTAGGTTTGAGACTTGGTGTCTAAGTATTTAAATATTGAATAAACAAGACTATACTAGAGATTAGAAATCTAAAAGTGGAAGAAAGAAAAGTCTTCAAGTTTCCAGTTTGGGGAAGGGAAAGTAGGAGGTGGGTAGTGAACTTTGACATCTGGTACAAGTAGTTGACTAAGAGATCTAATTATGCTGATGGGTTTCCTTGAGTTGGGGAAGAAGAATGTTATTGGAGTACTCTAAGGAATTTTCTTTTAAGCAAGGAATACCACATGAGAAGCAACACTAAAAGCAAGCAGAAGGAAAGCATGAAATCCATGAAAGAGAGTAGCCTAATGTGTCAACAAGTTGGAACCAGGTTGAAGAGTGCCTTCAGTACCTAGACCAAGGGTCAGTGATGTGGAGGGTAGGGTTGCTCCTTAAGAAACTTGCTCCAGCAATAGCATGGAAGATGAATTGGACAGAATGCCTAGTTTGTCAGTCAAAATTAAACTGAGCTAGAGTACAGGAAGGTAACATATCTTTTAGTACACTCAAGAAGTTCGTTGAGTTGGGCAAATTAAGATTAGATCTGGTTCTTGCAAAGCAGGTTCTGTTCCCTTCCATGGTGATAGGGGAAGGAGAGAAGGAGGGTGAGGGGAATGTTAGTGCCATAAGTCATTAAACAAAAAATGCCCTTCCTGGTTGCCCCACTCAAATTCTGTGCCCTAGAGCTCTAGTGCACAGAGCTAACATGTCCCTGTTTTACAAGGCCACTTCAAGTTCCCAAAGTGTTTTTTATTCCTTCTATTTCCTTGTTTCTTTAGCAAATACTTAACTTGAATTCTCTCAAAATAACCACTTCTCTACAACTGCACCTGGTCTCAGGGTTTTGCAAGACCTTTTACTTCCTCAGTTCTGTATTTAAATAGGCTTAAGGTTTTTTCTTTAAACTATTTGTCAGGGCATGATTTATAAATGAAAAACTTTTCTTTTCTCCCCTGACCTGTAGAAAATTGTTAAACTCATACTTACCTATATCTTTCAGAGTCTACAGGCTTTTATTTGTTCTTTGTTTTGCTCAAGATGCTAACTAAAATACTAGGGGTATGTTCACAAAATGTCTCACAGTTATCTTTCTTATTACCAACAGCTGAGGTTTCCTTCTCCCCAAAATATGGATAACTGATTAGGCTGAAGTAATAACTCTTAACTGACAGAACTAAGACAAAAGATCCTTAAGGCCCCATGTAGTTTTGAATCTGATAATCTCATGACTCCTAGCCTTGGTCTTTCCATTACACCACATTTTTAATTGTAATTCTTGGCCTATTTAAAAGTATGAGACAAATTTTTGTGAAAGGAAACTATTCTACTTGTCTTCTAGCTCAATTCTCATGCTTCTTATTTGGCATTCTCTGCACACCATTTTCTCTTAATCAGATTGGCTATATAGCTAGATCCAGATTACTGTGAATGATATATTCCCTGAAATGGTCACATTATTTGAACTTACATTGCATATTTCCATTGGAATAGAGCCATTATAGTTCTTAGTAGCATAAAGCCTAATGCATGTGAACATCTAAGATGATTAATTATTCCAGCTGATTGAGACCTAGCTGTACTGTGGAAGTGGTTATTTTCTAGGAGGGGTTGATATAATCAGAGATAAATGTGACCATTTTATTAATTTGGAAGAGGAGCAACAACATGAAAAGATGATTTTAAAGTTGAGTTTTCATTATAGTTTCTTGAAAATAAATTCAATTCCTTTAGAAGTTTGCTGTTTGACATAAATTTTATTTTGAGTTTCTACTCAGCCAGTTATATTAAATCAAAATTTTAACTAAATTGGCATACTTTTAAGGGCTTAATTGTGACTTTCTATTTTTCTCCCTTCCTTTTCTTAAAGTGCCCTTTGATCACATATCAGGTACCTCTTTCTCTTATTCTTTGCAGCCTTTGATATTTGTCAACATTGTACAGCTCTTTGTGAGAATGAAATATCATGGAAGACTTCCAGGTTGTGATCTCCACCTGTTAGAGGTCTTCCTGTTTTTCGCCTTCATTTTCTTATCTCAGTTTCTTCTTTTTTTAATAGCATAGCCACAGGAAGTACTTCTAACACAGTTGCACTCATATTACCGATTCTGCTAGGGGAAAGCCATTACTGTCCATGTTTGAACTGTTCCTTTATTAGGTCCCATCTGAAAAGAGTGATAGAATACTGGTACTAATTCACCTCTTTAATTCAGTAGTCATTTCTCCTCCTGCCACAAACTCCATTAAGTTAGTTATGACATCTTTAATTTCACAGAGTTGTCCTGTTTGTGCTAGTCTGCTTTGATTAAGGATGGTATTTACACATGAAAACTGGATAAAAATACTTTTTGATTAATGTCACTGATTCTTTCTAAAAAATATCATGGAAGTAGCCCCAAACCAAAGAACGTGTAGCTATTCTTAAAAGCAGAAATGTTAAAAAATGATAGTGAACTATAGTAGGGTAAATCCTAGTGATATTAGCTAGTACAAAGAGAAAAGATGCCTTGTTTTCTTCTTGCTGCTGAAACTGAAATTTTGTCAAAACTGCCACTCTAGCTAAGCCTAGAAGCTGTTGGATTTTTTAATTTTATTTTTTAGGTGCTTTGATTGTGCCTATTAGATACTAATTTTTAGCAGCTTTGAGTTGTGCTAGATTTGGACCAATGAAATGGCATTCCAAGGATAGAACATCACTTCTGTTCCTCTAGAAAATATCACAGCTATCCCTCAAGTGAAAATCTGAGCCTTGATAAATTCCTGGCTAATAAATAGACCCATAGAATACTGGTCTTTTTTCACATCCTTGCTTTTTTCCCTTAAATATAGAAAATAAAAGTGGTAGGGAAGCCAGATATTTCCAAAAAATTCTCTTTAGCATTAGCTTTGGTTTCCACCTAGAGTTAAAATACTATTCTTTCATTTTTGTTCTTGGGTTTTTTTTTTGTGTGTGTGTGTGTTTTTCAGAAACAAAAAAACTATTTATTTTGATCATGTTCTTCTCTTTTATTTATTAAAAATTTTGTTTAAGCTTGGTAATATTTAAGATGCTTATTTGGGGCTGTTCCATGAAAAGGAAATACATTCAGCACATATTCTTGAAGAACTTACAAAATTAACTGGAGCAAGAAAGCAATGATTGCGTATCAAAGCTTACCTCTGCAAATGAGTGTTATTCTTCTACTATATGTACTTTGAAGGACTTTGCTCTTATTCTAATGATGTTTCTATTTTTTTGAACTTTTACTGAACTTTCTTTTAAATCTTATGATCACATTCCTTTCAGTAGCCTTAACTTTGGTAGATTTTTTTTTTTTTTTTTTTTTTTTTGAGACCAAATTTTTTTTATTTCAAAATAGTGTCATTTGGAATTAGCTGCAATTGATACTGGATACATACAAAATATGGAGGGGGGGATAGTATGCAGAATGTTCAAGGAATACTTTGTAGATCAGTCAACAAATATTTGGAGGTAATACCAGATCTCTTTTGTCCTAGACTTAGTTCTCTTTTTTTTATCCACAGATGCTCATCGCCAACATTGACTTGGGTCCCACTATTTTAGACATTGCGGGCTATGACTTAAACAAAACCCAAATGGATGGAAGGTCTTTGTTGCCCCTCTTGGTAAGTTCATCATTTCCATATGGCTGATTGTGAATTCAGAATAATTGATTTCTAAGTCTCTAATTACCAAGCCCTTTTTTTTCCCCTGCCTGTATTTTCATTTTTAGAAGTTACCATGGTACAACTGCACATATAACTTTACAACACATAAAAAAAGTGGTCGAGCCATACATATCCTCTAACTCCAATATTTCAGACACCTAAGATTTCAGTGGACTGGTTCTTTCTCTGTTTTCTGTCAATAGATTAGATGGTCTTTGAATTGCCATGGTCACTGTTCTGGTGATGAGCTTTTCTGAATTTAATTAGTTTGAATGTCTGATAACTCTTAGGCCAGGATTTCAGTCTGCTTAGAGCTTTCAGATTCCAAAGAGCTTTGCATTTGTTATCTCAGCCATTAGAAGAGGATTTAAATGGGGAAGGGGCTGGAGCTAATTATAAGAGCTGTCATTTATGTGGTGCTCTAAGGCTTATGGATCATTTACAAATGTTATCTCATTTGATCCTGACAACTGCCTAGTATAAAGGAAGAAACTGAGGCAGACAGAGGTTAGGTAGCTGGTCTAATTAATTCTCCATTGTAGTATTTAGCTAGTTCCATTGTAATTTGTCATTTTGAGTGTCACAATATTATTACCCTTCTTAGAGGGTTTGGAGCACCAGAATATAATAAGTAGACTTCTGGGCTTAGAGACAAGATTTCAAAGCCCACATGACCCTTATTTATCACTTAGTGGAACTGGGGCAAGTCACTTGACCTGTCTTTATGGCTCAGACAATTCTGTAGAAGTTAGCTGTGAAAGGTCATCATTTGCCTTGATTGGAGGCAAGTGTCTGTTCTGTAAATCATAGATCCTTTTGTATTTGTAAAAGTAAGGTACCCCCTAAGATAGGGGGCATTTTTTTTTTTAATGAGATCTGGAAAAGGAACCAGGCTTCAGTGCCTAAAGGGGTCAGAGCTATCAATTCCTACCTTGTATTCATTCTTCTGGAGGTAAAGCCAGATTGATTTGGAAGGTATCTCAGAGTCTGGACCAAAGGAGATAATAATTGTAAAGCACTTAGCATGATAAACGTTATATAAATGTTAATTATTATCATTATTGTTATTATTATTCCTGTATGTAGATGAACAGTATTATAACTTTAGGTGTAAGAGGGACCTATGATTCCCAATCATCCATTCTACTTTTGAGCAGCCCTAATTATTAGGAAAGCTTCTCCCCAACACCCTATCAGTCCAGAGTCTGCTTCATTGTGCCTTCCACTTTTAGTTCCTATTTCTTCCCTTAGGGTCCAAAAGAACAGCCTCTGACCAAGAGATTTGATTTAAATTATGCCCTAGAGTTCTAGTATTGTCTCTAGAGCAATTGTCAGCCAAAGACCTTTCCCAACCACCCCAGCTGCAAAGTAACAGTCCTATTTCCTTGTGTTAATTCCCCAGAACTTTTAGGATTTTTGCAAAGCTTTCTTCCTAGCAGCTAGACAAGGTAAGTAGTTCAGTGAGCTAATGAGACTTGTTTCAATGCTGCAGCAGTAGATCAATATCATCTCCAAGTGAACAAGGAAAAGGGCACAGCAAAAATACCCTTTGTTTAATTCATTTGGCTGTTCTTTGTTAAATGTGAAGACACTTATATACTTTTTCTTCTTGTTTTATGAGCTCCTTTTTTTCATTAACTTTGAAAAATGTTATTAGTACTTTTTCCTTTAAAATGCCTTTAAATGCTTTTTATTTAATGTAGTGTTCTGATTTTTCTTCATTTGTTCCCTCTCTTCCAAACATATGGTAAGTCCCTTGAGGGCAGATACCCCATACTGTGGTTGAGGCATGTCCCAAATTATTTGTAATAGCCATTCAGCAAATGTTTCGATAAATTCTAGTGTAGCCTTTGCCTCTGTAACCTTGTTCTGTAGCCTTAAGGAAGTCCCTCAAACTCTGTGCTGCTTTGCTTATTTTTATGACAGAAAAGATATAGTTTCTGATATCCTGGGGAGCCACCATTAAATGTTCAAGTTTTAATATATAATATGAATGCTAGGACTGCTCAATCATCCTTACTTATGCTGCTCTACTGAGCTCTCAATCTGCATTACTAATTGTCTGTCAAACATTTCATGCTGGAAATCCTATAGGTTTCCCAAGCTCAGCATGACAAAAACTACAATTAATGTGTTGTTCTAAACCTTCTCCTTTTCCTAATTTATTTTCTGCCTTTTGTTTGACTTATCCACATTTTAAATTTACTATCACTCTTACTCAGCTCACATCTCCAGTTAGTTGCCAGATCTTGTCAGTTGCATCTCACAGGATCTAATGTCTATCTGTCTACTCCCCAAAACTGTTGTCACATCCTCATTGGTCTCCCTGCTTCTTTCTTTGGAGTCTTTCAACTCTAAACTATTCTCTATGTTCAGCTATTGGCGTTTTGGCAACAATTCAGATGTGACTGTCACCTACTGCCTCCACTTCTCAAAAAGCCAGAGATTCCCTGTTATCTCTAGTCAAATATAAAGCTTCTCTGGTTTTAAAGACATCCCTTGAGGTAGCTAGGTGGTGCAGGGGGTAGAGCACAAGGACCTGAGTTCAAATCTAATCTCAGACACTTAACATTTCCTAGCTGTGTGATCCTGGGCAAGTCACTTAACCCCAATTGCCTCAGGAAAAAAAAAAAAAAAAAAGAAGAGAGCTCTTCATAATCCCTACAAACCATCTTTCCAGTCTTGCCCTCCTTCACATCCTCATGGTTTAGCAAAATTGGGCTTCTTGGTCCTTGGTATACTCCATTTCATCTCTTCCTTTGCAGTGCTTTCTCTCCTGCCTGGAATGTCCCTCATCTTTACTATTTAGAAATCCTAGTTTACTTCAAAGGTCAACTCAGAACCTACTGGAGGCTTTTCCTAATTTCTTTTTCCAACTTTTTTTTTTTTTTTTTTTGTATTTTGCATGCACTTTTATTTACTTATTTCCTGTGGTAGAATGTAAACTCCTTGAGGGCAGGGACTATTTCATTTTTATTTTTGTTTCTCTATTGCAGAGCCCTGTGTCTAGCAAATAGTGGGCACTTGAATGCTTGTGTTACCGATTTTGTTTTGTGGTTTGTTTTGTTTTTTCCTAATGTGACTTTATTTAGTAACTAGAAATTGAAACCTCTCTGAGATGTAAAAATAATTTTCTGTAATTGGTAATAAATCTTTGTCTCTTTTCTATTATGGACATTGATTGCTTAACAAAAAACTGTTTCCTTTTTAGAAAGGGACCAGTAATGTAACTTGGAGATCAGATGTCCTAGTGGAATATCAAGGAGAAGGATATAATGGCTCTGACCCAACTTGTCCTGCTATGGGCCCTGGAGTCAGTGTAAGTAAAGTCAGCTTGATTTTTTTTTTTTTTCCCCTCCCTTTTACATAATTTGAATTTTGTTACAAGTTATTACTGATCTCGAAATGTTCCCTGCTGAAACCTTTGATCATAGAGTCAGTCTCCTATTCTGTGTCACAGGATTTTTGGAGAATGTAGAAATATGATTTTTTCTAGTCTTTTGCCCACATCAGTGAAGTATTTTGTGCCTGTACTGCCCCTGTACTAGTGAAGTGTTGACCCATTCACAATTTAAAAGTGCCCTTATAACCATTATACAGCAAACCCAAATAGAGCTTAAACTTGTAATCTTGCTTTAGTAATAGGCCCTCATCAGTCAGGCCCTTTTAGCCATCCCTTACAAGAGATTGGTGATGGCAACCAGCCATCTAAAAAAGAAATGTATATGGAGAATAAAACATTTTCTGCCTTAGACTATGATGTTGTTTGTTGACTCTGAAAAGTTTTTTTTTAAGAATTCAGTTCCTTCCCATTTTTTATAAAACCCTTTATTTAAGTTACAAATAACTTAAAATAACTGAGACTCCTATCTTCCAACGAAGGTGAAAGAATATTCATAGTGAAAATTTAGGTTATGTCTGTTAGGGCATCCAACAATATCAACTTCCTCCCACTCCAAACTTTTTTTGAGATTTGCTGCTATTGTGCCTTGCATCCAATATGCTCATTAGATATAGGCCTTCTGCCTGAAAATGGAAATTTGGGAAGCCCCAAATAATTGAGACTTGGCTTGATTATTGCACAAAACATAAACTATCTATCCCAATGGAGAATTCTAATAACCTACATTTGTCACTTGACCAATAGCCTTAGAAGTGATATGTAGACTGCTAGATAACTGTCACTACGAGTGAATGGTGTTCATTATTTTCATTTTTAATCTTCTCACAGCAATGTTTTCCAGACTGTGTGTGTGAAGATGCTTATAATAACACATATGCTTGTGTGAGGACAATGTCAAAGTCATGGAATTTGCAGTATTGTGAATTTGATGATCAAGAGGTGAGACGGATTGCTTTCCACCCCTAGTTTGTCTTTTGTCAGTGCATGTTTCTTGAGACTCAGCCCTGCATCTATTATAGAATAATTCCATGGAGACTTGGAATAAGTCAGCATAAGTCAGTATACCTAGGAAAATCAAGTATGTTAATTTTTTTTATAAATTCAGTCCTTCAGTTATGTTTTCCATAATAAGGTCTTCTGTCCCCAATGTAAATGAGAGGAGATCCCATTCTAGTTGATTGAAACTATCCCCAAAGTGGTGACATAACATAATGAAGAGAGTGTCTTCCTCAAAGTCAGAAAGACTTGGGTTCAGAGCTCACTTCTGACACAGATTGGCTGTGTGACCAAACTACTTGGCACCCCAGACAGATCCCAGACTGAGATGAAGAATTAATGCATTAAATGCATTATTATATTAAAAGCATAAAAATGCATTAATAGAAGGAGTTTACTCCTCAGGGAATTCTGGTTAACCAGCAAAGTAAACCGGTCCCATTCCTTCCTGTCCCTTAGTCTCCTGAATAGGAGAATAGCTGAAATTATCAATGTTTACTTTAGAGCAATTCATCTTGTGTTAGTTCTATGGTATATTATCATTAGGGTACATTCAACTCCATTCTTTGAAATGAAGGGATATTTTTAGCAGATAGTAATTGGCACAAATTCTTTAAAAAATTTTTTCCCTAAGTAATTGATAGTGTTGTGATATCCTCCAAAAGTCAGGATAAGAATTTGTTCTAGGACTTATCCTGGTTTTATCATGACATATGTTAATAATCAGATTTTGGTCAGTATTCATTACATACCTTTAACAGTAATTCCATCTACAAAACTGTTAAGGATTATATTTTCCAGATAAAGACTGTATACCTAAAATATATGGAAGGAAATTATAAAAAAATTGCTGTTCAAAATATTATTGTGGAAGTCAGATAGCTGTATGATATATGTAATACAGATCAAATAATTTCCACTGATGAATTCTCAAATCTATATCCCCATAGTAGTAATAGTAGTAGACCAGTACTGGATCAACAACACTTTATATAAAGAAGTATAGAGGTGGGATGAACCAAATCCAATCTAAGCATGATAAACCATATAGGTAGCTTAGTAGTTAAGCAAAGACAAGCCCCAGTTGAGGTTATTGCTTTGGTCTAGTAGTAACTGCACAAAAAAAAAAACAAAAAAAACAAAACAAAACATTATAGAGGAAGGAGTCAGCTGCCACAACATCAAATATAAGTCAATCTAAGGAAGTCAGATTGTTGGTTTTTTGTTTCTTTTCTTTACTCCTTATCTTAAATATATGCACTGGAATGAATAATTTTAAAGATGAACAGCTTGAATATGTGGATAATCATAATTCACATAAGAAACACCTTACTCAAATTGACTGATGTAAGTCATTATATATGAACAATTCTGGTAATTTTCTAGTTATGTTACTTGAGAATAAGACATCCATTTTTAAATATTAGTATTTAGTGGGTTGGTTTATTTGTTTTAGAGTTTAGTACTTTTTCCCAACTCTTTCTTCCCTAATCTCATAGGTGTTTGTGGAAGTTTATAATCTGACTGCTGATCCACATCAAATTGACAACATTGCTAAAACTATAGATCCAGAGCTGTTAGGGAAGATGAATTATCGGCTAATGATGTTGCAATCTTGTTCTGGACCAACATGCCGTACTCCAGGGGTTTTTGATCCAGGGTAAGTTTTTCTTCCTCTTGGAATTGATTGTAAAATAAATCCTTGGTAAACATGGTGGCCTTACAGGGAAACCTGATTATTCACCATTTTTGCCACAAATGTAACTATATAAAGCTGCTTAAAGTTGTAGAACTCTGAGCAAGGAATAAATCCTGGAGTCAAGACCTAGCATTCTCAGTTCCTTTTCAACAAATCAGGGATATCATCTCTGCTACTTATTTTTTTTACATTTATTTATTATTCTTCTGAGGCTGGGGTTAAGTAACTTGCCCAGGGTCACACAGCTAGGAAGTGTTAAGTGTCTGAGACCAGATTTGAACTCGGGTCCTCCTGAATTCCAGGCTGGTGCTCTATCCACTGTACCACCTAGCTGCCCTAATCTCTGCTACTTATTTACCAGGATTGCTTGAGAAAAAAATATCTAGGAAGCTTTCATAAACTATAAAACATTACATATTAGATTACAATATCATTACTAACAGTAATTCTTCTGACAGTTAGCAAAATAAGTCTTTTTATCATTTTTTTCCTTCAATTGCCAGACTTTATATAGTTTTCTTATCATAGCAAGAACTCAGAGATCTTTCTTGAGCATTGTGAGGAGCCTCGATATTAACTAACTCATGAATCATTGGATTAATCAGTAGGCAGATGGTACAGAAAAATAATGGTAAGGATCTAGATAAAGAGAGCAGCAGGCTATATTACATTTATGTAATTGCTTGGTGATTAAAAGGATTCTATCTGCCACTATATCCAGCCTTCTTTTTACCACGATTATTCTTCTAGTGATGTGATTTGATTGCAGGTCATAATGTCACACTTTCCAAAGAATAATTGGAGATTTGTGGTGGACACATGTAGACTGAATCATTTACCTACTGACTTGCAAACAGTAATTAGAAGCATTAGAAAAATAGGAAAATCTGTGATTGGGCTGGTCATATAGTTAAAAGTGAAAGTTACTAGATGGATGGACCTGTGCTAGAGATGTCCTTTATTGATAAAGAACTTAGATGAAGATATTGAGATGGCACACTGGCTCAAGCCTTGGATAGGAGTCAGAAAGACCCAACTCCAAATCATCCTTTAGACATTTCCTAGCTATGAGGCCCTGAACAAGACAGTTCACCCTGGCTTTCCTTCATTTGTACTTCTCAAATAGTACATACACCTCTTAGACTAAGACTGAGAGGTCAAGAAAAAGATGAAAACTAAAATTTTCTAATCCATTGGAGATGCTACTGCTCACCAACTAAATTTATATTTCAGCAACAGGACTAGAATCTAGATTAGGGTGGGAAGGGTGATATTACAAAATATTAAAGGAGGAATCATATCTGAAGCCAGACTTCTTATTACATTAAATGGCCACTTAAAATTTCTGAATAACTCATTTATATAGTGCTTTATAAGGTTTGTAGGTTAAGTCTTGTTCCACTTAATGACTGTGAAGTTAATGCCATCTTGATGCTTTAAAAAAAAATTAAGTATGAAGGATAAAGTTGCCTGAGTTATACACTAATATTCCTGAAATAATGAGAGAACCAGAGAGTGAAAAGATCCCAGAGGCTATGGATAGGTCCTCCATGAAGGATGTTCAGAAATACATGATTAAGAATGTAATAGAATGAAAAATCATGGATGGGCTATGACTTGCACTCAGATCCATTTTTTATTGCATAAGAGATTCTGAGTTTAAATTGTCTTATTTTATTACATGATACTTCTATAGTAGATTCATATTTTATTTCAAAGTTTTATGAACAGTTGTGGCAGTTTAGATACTAATATGTCCAGTCATTAGGGACTGAATTAAAACTTTACTCCCTGGTTTTCTGCTCTTGTGCATAAACCAGTAAAGTGGGAATCCAGCTTTGGAAACTGTTTCCTTTCATTAGGAAGCTCAAACTAAGCTCTGCAGAATAAGCATAATTTTCATTCTGAGCATAGCAGCCATTTATCAAGCCAAATAAACAGCTGCGTGTCTACAGCAATGAATGCTTTGGAAACAAATAATTTTTTCCTGGACACTTGCCTCTTTAAGCATTTCAGCAGCTGCTGCGGTACAGAATCCTACATAGAGAACTATAGAAATCTGATTCTTTACAAAATAGCCACCAAACGTCCAATCATTTCATTGCTGGATCTTAAGACTGTTCTCACACACACTTGCTTACCTGATTCTTTGTTAATGTAGGAGCATCATTTAACCTTGGAGTGGTGATTGAGGTGATGTCTGGTCTTAATTTTCTTATGGCCCAAATAGTATCAGATAACTGATACATCCACTTAGAACATTATCCCTCATTTCAGGTCCCTAGCACTGTAATTTTTAAATCTTTATTTTTATATCTCAGAAATCATTGAAGAAAACAGGCATGTAGCTTGAAAGCATAGAATCCAGTAAGAGGAAGAGGGTCACAATCTAGTCTGACTCCTTTTTGATAGGTAAAGAAAACACAAAAATTAAAATGAATGATTTTTCCTAAGGGTGCAATCATCCGTTGATTTGTAGGCCTTTTGACTCCAAAATGTGTTCTTTCCACTATATTATATTGGCAATATTTTAAGAAGGCACTATAAGAATCTCATAACTCGTTCAAATGTCTGACTTTATGGTGTTATTAGTGTGAAACCATTAGGCTGTGCCTGACATTTTTCCAAGGATCTGATTTTTTCATTTCACAGAATGAACTTAACAGGATTTTCTGAAATAAGATTGAAAAGTAATGTTCTCACACAATTGATTTGAGATATATATATATATATATATATATATATATATATATATATATATATATATATATATATATATCTTAAATTTTATATGTCTTCTCATCCCACTTATTTTTAAAATGCTCTCCCTTCACAGTTCTTCACCTTCTAAAAAAGCTATCCTAAGGCTTAACTACCATTCCTGATTTGTTTCTTTTATGTGCATGCTGTCAGCATATCATATCCAATTCAAAGTTTTTTTTGATATTTGTTGCCTCGCATGTTTTATTAGATCTTCCTGTGTGCCTAGAAAAGTTGGTCCTCATAGAATAGTTACCCACCCAAATCAAGGATTGTTTTTCTCCTGCCTTCTTCCAGGGCCACCTATAATTGTCTTCTCAGAGTAAAAAAGAAATTCTAAATGGTAACTAACTAGAGTTGATAAAACTTTTTTTTCCCCCCCTTTCCTCTATCTTCATTCAGGTATAGGTTTGACACACGTCTCATGTTCAGCAGTCAAGTTGGCAGTATCAGGACTCGAAGGTTTTTAAAACCATCTTTGTAGTAACTTTTCCTAACCTATGCAGTTGGATTTCTGCATTTTCCTCTGGAGTGACTATAGTAGGTATCTCTCCAAATCGTCGAGACCATGCCTGGAAGAGTTTCGGGACTGACTTCTCATTTTAAATCCTATTTGGATAAAAACCTAATCAGCTGACTTCCTTGTGCAATATGTTTTAAAAACTGTGAACTTCCACCACAGTCAGAGGTGGCCAATCTGTGATTCATTTACTCAGCATATTGAGGTTTTTTTGTATACCTTTATGAACCCAGAGTTCCTGGTGGTGACCTGTGGTTCTATATCTGAATAACAACTGAAGAATGAGTTTACAAATGAATTTAGATAAATATTTCAATTTTTTTTTTGCCCTTGATGGTACAAGAGTTAACCTGCACATCCCTCTTGCAGTATTTCACATTTTTAGCATTTTCATGTCAAAAATGCCAACATAGAATTCTAATCACCATACTATGTCTCATGATCTGAACTGAACAAGTGCCATAGTCTTTTGACTAAGCAATATCACTAACTCGTGTCACGAGTGTGGCAGCGTCCTAGACTTCATAGACTAATCCTTTCTTGTCTTTTTTGGGGAGGAGGTTGTTGTTTTTAATACAGGACTAATACTTTAGACATCCTCCCTGAAAAAAGCAGATTATTTTAATTCAGCAGCAAACTTTCATACAAAAAATAATAATAATAATAATAATTCCACATAGCTGGTATTTTAAAGGTGACCTCTCAAGCTGCTGGTAAGTAAAACAATTGCTGCTATGTAGTTAGGACTAACAGTTCCTGTTGATGCCCAGAAACACATATTTCCCTGTGATATTGAAAATTGACTCATGGCAGGGCATTGATGAGAGCTCTATTTGCACCTGCTATGGAAAGCTTAGTCTTAGGCCAACAGATTGAGTACTATCATCCTATTAAATACCTGTCAAATAGTTTGGTTTCTAAGCCAGTCTTGATTTTTTGACTCCTCTACACCAATTTGCAGGCAAAATTGTTTTTCACATCTATCAAGAAACCAAATGTGTTCTCATTACCCACCTTTCCTCTTCCTTATAAACAATTCTGCCTCTTTCTTCTGTAAAATCATTAAATACTTTAGAATTATCAGGTTTTCAGTGGTTTAATCTTGCTCTCTATGTTGGAGAAAGACTATTGTTTTAGCCTGTCTCACCAATGAGAAAAACCCACCTTGCAGAATCTTAAAACTATGCAGTATTGATATCCAACTTACTTCTTGAAATATAAAACCACTTTATAGGAGGGGCAGACAGAGAAAAATATGTGGTTTGTAATGAATTGACTTCTTAAACAAAAAAAAATTGATTTTTAACTTTAGGGTTTTACATGACATTTTAAGTGTCTTTTCATCATTAGTGAGGAAACAATTCTGAGTTAATAGTCATAATATTTATCCTTTTACATGATTCCTGTTTCAGGTAGTATTCTTGATTTAGATATGTAATTCAATCAACCTCTACATATTATATCATAGTGACAGGAGGAGAGGTATAGTTAGTGTTGAGGAGTCATTCTTAAAATTGAAATGGCATAAGACAAACCAGAATGTCTAGTTTATAAGGGTTGACTTTTTTGTTCTTTTCCTTGTTTCTTTGCAAGGGCAAACTAACATGTAAGCAAATCGATTCTCATCTAACAGTATATTTACTAATAAAAGTAAATTCTAAAATTTTTCCTGAGTAAAAAGAAATGTATTTTCCCATTTAGTCATTGACAAAATCTTACTCAAGTTTCCAAGTATAGGTACTTATCACACAAAATATTAAAAACCAAATAAAGCCAATTGCCGAGGGTGTTACTACCCCATTCCTTCAAAACATTCAGGTGATGGTTGGAGGAAGTTCAGTGGATTCTTTGCCTTTCTTTTCCATCTCCCATGTCTTAATTGGTTTTCCATTCTTTGTAAAAATTGTGCAAAGGAATTTTTGTTTGGGGAGGGTTGTTTTAATTTTTTTTTTTTTTGTTTGTTTTTTTTTTTGTTTTTTTGTAGAATTGACAGTTCTAAAACCTGGTCCCATCTCCAGGTAAAACATAGACTTGATCTCCCACAGGTAGTTTATTCTCCACTACTTGTTGACCCTCCACGTTGTGGCTGGAGTATTTGTGCTACTTTTTCTTAAGATGATTGTCCTTTCTATGTACCTTTTATTACTCAAGAGCCATGTTACTGTTAAGATAGATAGAGGCCTTCCTTATGAACCTTCCTTTACGAAGCTTTCTCTCACCTTCAAGTCATCTGTCAGATTAAAACATTTTACAAGTTTGCTTAGGACTGCAAAACAGCAGATTTTGGAAATAGCAAGAGAATCTTGGCATCATGTGTTACCTGGCATGTAAAGGAAGAAAACTTCATTTGGTGGTATGTTATAACTTGTCATATTTTAGAGTTGGGACCTTTAAGGGGGGGAAGGGCATCCCAAATGTATATGGAGGAGAAAACTAAGGCTTTAACACCACTTTACTAGAATTTACACTGGAAGGCTATCTCAACCATACAACCAAAGCAGATGCTCATTTTTTTGTACTTTGGTTATAAAGCAACTGAGTTCCTGCCATATTGTTTGAACTTCTGTCTTGTTAACCATACCCCTGCTTTGTTGTATCCTTTCATATGATTTAGAAAGTGCCCTTCCAAGGACCCTGTTCACTGCTGCACTTTTCAATGAATTAAACTGTCTAATGGAAAATATAACCTTGTTTTTTGTGTTTTTATTCTATATACACTAGTCTGGGTTACAAAATGATGAATGCTAAAATCTGTTCTGGTTTAGAAGATCGATATTCTTATATAAAGTGTTTTAAATGGAGAACTCCCCTTCATATCTGAGACTTACTAGAAAATCTTGTCAAAAGGCAACACTCATTTTGCCTTGAATTGACTGACTTTTCCTGTAATTTTGTTTCTATGAGACTTTCCACTTCAATTGTCATCAGTAACTGACCTAGCTAAGGAATGATGCCAATAAGACAAGTCTATGTTCTAACCATATTTTAATACTATATAGTTGATAAGAAAAGAT
This sequence comes from Sminthopsis crassicaudata, assembly GCF_048593235.1. Lineage (NCBI taxonomy): Eukaryota > Metazoa > Chordata > Mammalia > Dasyuromorphia > Dasyuridae > Sminthopsis > Sminthopsis crassicaudata. The sequence continues at coordinate 209,390,171 of NC_133621.1, forward strand.
GGTCCACTTTGCATCATATACACAGAGGGTTGCAATTTACCAAGAGCCAATTGTAGCATCTGCACAAAATCAAAAAGTAAAGTGGACTTCTCAAAATGAATTCTCTTCCTTGTTTTGGTCTCATTAGTGTTACAGTAATCATAATAGCATTTCGTGCTAATGTGAGGTGTTGGCTGTTATCTCCCATTTTGCCAATGGGAAAACTGAGGCTGAGGCTGTGATATGGCCAGAGTCTTATCGAGTATCTCGGATAGGAGTTGAGCCCTAGCTTTCCTCTTCTAGTCCAGCAATCATCCACTGTGCTCCCTAATTGCCTACATAGATAAATATTGTTTACTATTAAAATCCAGAGACTAGTTCACCCACAGGACTGGATTTATTTTAATATCCAGTCCTGATAGTGAACTAGTCTCTGGATTTTAACTAGCTTGGTACCTAACTAGCCAAAAAAGATTAATATCTTGCATGATGTTCCAAGTGGGAAAATAGTAGATGAAGTAACATTTTCTGATTACTTGTAATTTTCACACTCAGAAGTAATGACTGTTAGGAATGATACGATACCTTGGTTCCATTCAAGTCTTCAAAGATTTAATAACCACTACTTCCTAAGCACTGGAAGTACAAAGATGAATAACGAGAATTTAGAACCAAAGGGGCCTTGAGAAAAGTTCAAATGAGTAAATATTTCTGTGTAGTAATGGCAGCCCAATTGAAATTAAGCATAGATTTATAATGAACTTGGTCACTACAAGGAAGATTGAGACTGAATAGAATGGAGAGAAAGATTAGTATAAGTAGGGAACAGTTCACTGTCCCTCAGACTGTTGGAGGGCCGGACTATAGTAAAAACAAAAACTCACACTGTCTCAGCCCATTTGCCATAACCCGGCAGGCCACATAAATGTCCTCAGCGGGCCACAATTTGAGAACGCTTGGACTAGACAGATAAAAGGAAGAAGAAAGTGGGAAACAAATGGTGGTCAGAGACAATAAGTTCAAGGTTTACAATCTTGGATGTGGAACAATTTCAAATAATGGTGAAAGCCAAAAAGTGGTCATCCTGATAAATGACAGCCTGACAATAGGGTGATAGAAAAATGGATAGTGAAGTTTCTGGAGTGTCAGTCTCTAGATAAGAGCAACAAGGAAGATGTAATGTAGGTGCCCAAAAAATGGAAAAGAATAGAGGCAGTGGATGTAGACTACTATTTTGAAGAATTGAGACAGGAAGGAGAATTATATAGGACAATAGCTTAAGGGGATGATATGCTTTCATGAAAGTTTATAGTAATTTTTTTGAAACAAATTTTCATTGATATCTTGATTTTTTTTAACGTCATCATAGTTTTCCCTAATCCTGTTGTCTCTCAGGGAGATATTCCATATAAAGAATACTATTTTTAAGACCAAAAAAAGAAAAAAATTTAAGATAATACATTGAAAAAGCAATATACAACATTTGTGGACTGCCCCATTAAGCAAAGAGTAGAATGTGTCCCTTCATCTCTCTCCTTTCAAGCCATACTAATTCTTTATAATTTTGCAATTTAAATTCATAGTTATTTGGTTCTTTCCATTTATACTATTGTAGTCATTATGTTTTTAAGATGCTCCTCTGTATGTATCATGTAATTTCTTATGTTACTATTCTACCATAATGTTTAATCATTCCCTGATAGGTAGACATCTGCTTTGTTTTCAAGTCTTTACTGTCAAAAAAAAAAAAAAATAGTTGAGGTCTTCAGCTAAGAGTAGGAATATATAGGGTATCACAGTAAGCTTCAAGGAAGAAAAGAAAGCGTGAAACAGTCAGTGGTGAGTGAAAACTTATTAGGGAGAAATAGAAAGATTGTCTTATAAAGATCCAGTTAGTTTAGATAGCATAAATTTGTAGGTAATACAATCAAAATGATCATAAAATTTTTTTTTCATCACTACTTAGGAACAGAGAAGGAACATTTTAACAGGACATGGATTACAGTAGAACAGGGGGAAAGAGATTTTAAAGCAATTAGATAGTATAAAGCCAAACTGTTTATAGAGTCAAGAACAAGAAGGGAGAAAAGTGAAATCAAACAAAGGTAATGGCCTGGAAGACTTAGGGATAGTAGTAACCACAAAAACAGTAGATTTAGGAGTCAGAAACATAAATGAAGGAATGATCAGTTATGGACATTGAGAAGAATTTCAAAATTTTTGATCATGCTAGGGGAACACTTGTGAACAATACAGAAAGATGTGACTGTCCCCAAGTATGGCTCAAGTGGAATGAATTGCATATAGGAGTTGAGCAAACTGACAACTAGTGTTTGAGAACATGCATGATGATGACATGGCATGTTCCAGGTAAATCGAATCTTCCCTATCACCTCAACAACTACTTCTGATGTTGAAAAGCCAAGATCCTGAGTCCTAGTGTCCTGGGAATAGCAGCACCAATCCCATTGTGGCCCTACTTCCAGCCCAGCTCAGGCCCATTCCACTCCCAAGCCATTATCCAGGGGAATGGGTTCTGGTGGTGATGTTACCAAGCAATAGCTTCTGCAGATGATTCGGTGTTCATCTCTGCAACTTCACCCCAGCATCCTAAGGTCCTTGGTACCTTTTGTCTGACTAATAGCTGAAACCCATATGTATGGTCTCCCTTATTAGAACTTGGATCAGGGACTGTCCTGCTTTTCTATTCCCAGTATTTAGCATGGTACTTTTCATATAAGAAGTATTATGAAAGGTGTTTTGTTTCTTTTAACATTCATTTATAAAAATAGGAGTAAGAGTGGAAAAAAAGACTGAGTCAGATACAAAATCCCTTGAAAAAGCAGGGAGGATGATATGGGAACTGCCTTGAGGATCTGGGCTAGGTGATATTTGAAAAGCATGAACCTCAAAAGCAATTGGAGTTGCTAAGTGATGGCAGCAGAGGGAAGGTTTGGAAATAGCAAAGGAGAGTAAGACTCCTTCCTTCTGGACCAACAAATTAAAGAACAGAAGATCCAACCAGTACTGGAGAGAGCAGCAACTTCCAGGAGGAGCCAGTTCTCTGGAAGCACCAGAAGATAAGAGGGAGCAAGAAAGGAAGAAGCCTAGTATAAAGGAAGTTTATTAACAAGAGAACAGAGGATACAAGGTATGGAATGGAATGTATCCTGATTCTCCCAGGATGGAAGGAGAGAGACTGCAACAGCTGCCAGAAGCAAGATATATTTGGAAGACATTTGGAGGACTCATTGCTAAGTAACAAGGATTTCTCTAAAGATGGAAAGATCATTAATAGCAGCTTTTAATAGTAGATTATGTTGTTGAACCACCTAAAGGTGATGTGGGAGGTCAAGTCAAGAATAGTCATTGAAAGCCAACATGAAGTTATTGCTAGGAGTCTAAATCCCAACCATGATACTTTATAAAAGTGTGTGGGAGTGAGGAATGAGAAAAATTGCTTTGCATATTTCAGATGAAGTGTTCATCTAAATAGGTAGAGGGACCACCTTCCCCTATCAAAATATAGATATTAGTAATCCAATCTTTGCAAACTATTTTAAAAGGAGTTTTTCAGAAACAGGTGACCCATTAAATGTAAGACAGAAGACATTTAACAATTTAGCAACATTAAGCACTGGAAAAGCATCATTCAAGATTCTGGGGGTGCAAAGATAAAAATTAAACAGTCCCTACCCTCTTAAGTAGATTTAAAATTCTATAGGAAATGAGAAATTATTAGTGTCATCTGATGACCTCTGTCTGTGTTTGCAAAGAAAAATAACCTTGTATCCCCAAAGAGAAAAAAAGGAGTAGTGGAGAGAAAAGAGAAAGAATTAAGTTTTGGGTAAAGTAGATGGAACACTTTGAATGACAGAATTTGAAGAAAGTCTTGAAAATAATCCTGTTCTCCAGAATTCTAGTGAAGAAAAGGTTATATGCCAGAATTTATAGTTAGCAATTCCCTTATTTCCAAGGTGACTGCTGCCAGGAAGAGGGTCATTCAGGAGAAATACTTAAGAGTGTAAGTATATGGATTCAAAGAATGAAATAGCTGGATGAAGATCATATTTTAACCCACTGTTGGGGAGAAGTTTAAAGTGGACTTTTTACAAAGAGGAAATTAGGGAGAAATAGCAACTCTTCTTTTCCATGAAGGAATAAAAAGCTGAAAAGTCACTTGGTCCCTGTGGTCAGATTATTCTGCTGATAGTAGATAAATAAGAATGACAGAAAAATCTAAGACACCCTCTCCTGTGATCCAAATGAGATTGGGAATCATTTCGGCTCTGAGAGATTGGTTGGGAATAGCTATGAAGAATTTTGAAATTGAAGGGAACCTATCCTTAATCCTGTAAGAGCTGTGGATCCCAAGGCCTGAATAATAAAGACCAGGCAATTCTTGTGATACAAACCTTGTAGTAAGAAATAGAAAAACCTTCCCCACATGTAATGCTTAACTTTTTTAAGCCTTAGTTTCTTCATCTGTTAAATGGAGATAATGGTACCTACCTACATCATAGGGTTGTTATAAGGCTTTAATGAGTAGTAGCCCTTTAAAATATTAAAACTATACATATATGTATGTATGTGATTATTAGTATGAGATTATTAAGCTTGTTTTATTTAGTTTATTTATTTATTTGTTTGTTTGTTTATTTATTTATTTATTTATTAAGCATATTAAGCTTGTTTTATTCCTGTTCTGAGTTGGAGAATTTCTAAAATTTCCCCATTGCATATAACTCTGGATCTAAGATTTGAATAACTATCTTCTAATGCTTCTAAAGCTTTAAGCTTAAAGAAAAACATTCCCTTCCTATACTTTTTTATTGTTTAAAAAAAAGGGTATTGCATTTTTTAAAAAAATTATTCTAATTATATAACAATTTTACTAGGATGATTTACTAGATTGATTTATTGCACTTATGATTAGAATGATTTATTGTGATTTCCCTAATATTGAAATGTTTTATATCTGGAATAAATAACAGAATCATAATAAATAATTATTTTTAAATTTTTAAATAAGCTTTAGCCACCAAAGAACATTGCTAGCCACTTATTTGATCCTATCAGCAAAAAAGGATCTGGTTCTGTGCTGTTCTGCATTGGTTCATTGCATGGAAGCGTGGGAGATAACCCACTGCAAAGGCCCAGAAATGGGAAATGATGGAGTACCATGCAAAGGGCATAACAACAAAGCCAGTGTGATTGGCTCATAGAGTGTGTGTAAGAGAGGAGAGTTAAGAAAATTGGAAAAGTTGAAAGGATGGAGGTCATGAAGGACTTTAAGTCAGAGGATTTTACATTGGATCCTACAGGGAATTGAATATGGAGTAGAAAGTGACATGGTCAGACCTGAAATTTAATGAATCATTTTGGCTGTTGAATGAAGTACAGATTGGAGTGGGAAAAGTTAAGCAAGGGAGACTAATTAGGAAGCCATTGCAATAGTTCAGGTAAAATGGGATGAAGCCCTAAACTAATCTAGCCGATATGAGAAAGGTCTATGCACAAGAGATATGATTATAGAATCAATTATTAGATTTATGAGATATATAACTCAAGGGTGACACTTTAGTTGTGAATGGACATGACCAGAAGAATAATGGTACCCTCAACAATAATGGAGAAATATGGAAAATGGGTGGATTTGAGGGAAAAGATAAGCCCAAAGGGCTATCGTACCCTTGGATCCAGCAGTGTTTCTACTGGGCTTATATCTCAAAGAGATCATAAAGAGGGAAAGGGACCCACATGTGCCAAACTGTTTGTGGCAGCCCTTTTTTGTAGTGGCTAGGAAAATGAATGGATGCCCATTAACTGGAGAATGGTTGGGTAAGTTATGGTATATGAATGTTATGGAATATTATTGTTCTATAAGAAACAATCAACAGGATGATTTCAGAGAGGCCTGGAAAGACTTAACATGAACTGATGCTGAGTGAAGTGAGCAGAACCAAGGGAACACTGGACACAGCAACAGCAAGATTATAAGACGATCAACTCTGATGGGTGTGGCTTTTCTCAACTGCTAGATAATTCAGGCCAGTTCCAATGGTCTTGTGATGGAGAGAATCACTTGCACCCAGAGACAGTATTTTCATATGTTTTGGTTGTTTGCTTGCTTTTTGTTTTATCATTTTTTTCCCTTTTTGATCTGATTTTTCTTGTGCAGCATGATAAATATGGAAATATGTATAGAAGAATTTCACATGTTTAATATATATTGGATAACTTGCCATCTAGGGAAGGGGTGGGGGAAGGGAGGGAAAAAATTTGGAACACAAGGTTTTTCGAGGGTGAATGTTGAAAATTATGCATATGTTTTGGAGAAAAAAGCTTTAATAATAAAAAAGAACTAGGCAAGTAAAAATAAACTTTTAAAAAAAATTCTATTTTTGACATAATGAATTCAGATACTTATAGGATAACCAGTTGGAAATATCCCCTGGGCATTTGATGATATACAACTGGAATTCAGGAGACAGATTATGACTTATTGCATTATAAGTGTATAATCTTACAATATGATTTGGGAATCTACCTGAATAGAGGTGATATTTGAACCCATGACACCTGATGAAAGTGCAGGTGGTACAGTGTGGTAGAGTGCTGGGCCTAGAATCAGGAAGACCTGAGTTATCTGGGCAAATCACTTAACTGTTTGCCTCAAGTCTCCTCATCTGTTAAATGCGCGCTGGAGAAGGATGGGGAGAGTCACTCCAGCATCTTTGCCGAGAAAACCCCAAAAAGGATTACAAAGAGTCAAACACAAGTGAAAGATTTGAACATCAACAACTGAATATAGGTCATGAACCCATGACAGTGATGAGAATGCCAAGTGAGAGAACAGAGGAAGAACAGAGGATGAAAATCTGTCAAAGGAGACTGAGAAGATGGAGTCAAACAGGTAGGAAGAAAAGAAGGAGAGAGGGCCAGAAAGAAAAGATAGTAAACAGTGTCAGCTTCTGTAGAGATTACAGGAAGAAGGAAGAGTGAAAAAGATAATGAGATTGGTAACTAAAGATGTAACCAGCAGATGTCACTGTGGAGGTGTAGAAGAAAGAAGTATTTGTACGTTGTGAGCACAAGTTTGTAAGCAGTAATTTTTATTAATTTTCATTATTCAAGTCTGAGCTTATTTTACTTGAGAGCTGTCCAAACTGATGAAATCCCTTCATGTCTTCAACATATTCCTTCTCACAAACTATTTTGAAGGCACGTTTATAGTATTCCCAAACAAAGGAAATTTCATAATATGGTAAAATATAGTAATACAGAGAGGCAGAGCCAAGATGGAGAAGTAAAAGTAGGAACTCACAAAGCTCTCCCCCAAACAGCTCCAATCATGATTAAACAAATTTTAGAGGGTCAGAACACTCAAAAAGATGAAGTAGAACAATTTTCTAGCCGAAGATAACTTAAAAGGTCAGCAGAAGAGTGGCACTAGGGTGGGAGTCTAGCATGCAGTCCCAGCACAGCGCCAACCCTATCCCTGGCCTGGGCACAGCAAAGCAGGAGCAAGCATTGGGGCCTCTGAATCAGCCATAATAGTGGTAATCTCTAGACCTTTCAGCTCAGACACACCAAGACAATCTGGAAGGTCAGCAAGAAAGGTTTGTCAGCAGGGTGAGAGGGCCTTAGGAAACCAGCAAGCCAAGAGTGGGCATGACTGTGGTGGCAGTGGCAGCTTCCAAAGGCCTTAGCTCACAGCGGGTCTCTTTATTAGCACTGAGGAAGGACTTTCTTGCTTTAGCATACTAGAACTTTTTTTTTTTTAATTAAAGCTTTTTATTTTCAAAACATGCATGGATAATTTTTCAATATTGACCCTTACAAAACCTTGTGTTACAAATTTTCCTCTTCTTCCCCCTCCCCTGGATAGTAGATAGTCCAATACATGTTAAATATGTTAAAATATATGTTAAATCCAACATATGAATACATATTTATACAATAATTTTGTTGCACAAGAAAAATCATATCAAAAAGGAAAAAAATAAGAAAACAAAATGCAAGTAAACAACAAAAAGAGTGAGAAGGCTATATTGTGAACCACTCAATTCCCACAATTCTCTCTATGTGTAGATGGCTCTCTTCATCACAAGACCATTGGTACTGGCCTCAATCATCTCATGGTTGGAAAGAATCACGTCTATAGAATGGATAATCATATATCTTGTTGTTATCATGTATAATGATCTCCTGGTTCTGCTCATTTCACTCAGCATCAGTTCAAGTAATTCTCTTTAAGCCTTTCTGAAATCATCCTTATGGAACCATAATATTCCATAACATTATTCTCCATTCTCCAATTGATGGGCATCCACTCAGTGTCCAGTTTCTAGCCACTACAAAGAGGGCTGCCACAAACATTTTTGCATATGTGGGTCCTTTTCCCTCCTTTGGGATATAAGCCCAGTAGAAATACTGCTGGATCAAATGGGTATGCACAGATTGATAACTTGTTGAGCATAGTTCTACATTAGAACTTACAGCTACAATAGAGTGAGGACTCTACTTACAGTTCCAGGGCTTATAATCAGGTCCTTAGAAGAATCTCTGAAAAAAAGTTTCACAAAACCCCTAAAGCTTGAGACAGTGTACCCTCTATCCTAGAAATAGAACCCTGCTTTATCAAAGAGGTAAAAGCTACAGGATAGGCTGGGGAAATAAGCAAACAGCAGAAAAAGATTCTGAACATAGAAAGTTACTATGGTGACAAGAAAGATCAAAACACACACTTGGAAGAACATAACAAAGTCAAAACTCTTTTATCTATAACCTCCAAGGAAAATAAGAATGGGTCTCAGGCCATGGAAAAGTTCAAAAGGGAGTCTTAAAATCAAGTAAGAGAGTTAAAGGGAAAATTGGAAAGGGAATTGAGAGTTGTGCAAAGGGAAATAAAGTTAATAAGGAAAAGAATGTGTTAAAAAGCAATTCTGATGTATGTGGCTCTCTTCAACAATGAGATGATTTGGACCAGTTCTAATGGTTTCATGATCAAAAGAGCCATCTATACCCAAAGAGAGGATTGTGAGAACTGAGTGTAGTTCACAACATAGCTTTCTCACTCTTTTTGTTATTGTTTGCTTGCATTCTGTTTTCTTACTCATTTATATTTCTGGTTTGATTTGATTTTTCTTGTACGGCAAGATAATTGTATAAACATGTATGCATATATTGGATTTAACAAATATTTCTACCATGTTTAACATATATTGGACTACTTGTCATATAAAGGAGGGAGATAGAAGAAGGGGGGAGGGAAACTGGAACACAAGGTTTTGCAAGGGCATTATAATGTTGCGGAATTATCTATGCATATGTTTTGAAAAATAAAAATATTTAATAAAAAAAATTGATCTACCTAAAAGCCACGATGAAAAAAAGAGCCTGAATGTCATCTTTCAAGAAATCATCAAGGAAAGTTGTCTTGATATTATAACCAGAGGGTAAAATAGAAATTTAAAGAATCCACCAATCACCCCCTGAAAGAGATCCCTAAAATGAAAACTCCAAGAAATACTATAGCCAAATTCTGTAACTCCCAGGTCAAGGAGAAAATATTATAAGCATCCAGAAACAAACAATTCAACTATAATGAAGTCAGTCAGGATAACCAGTTTCTACATTAAAGTAGAGCTGAGATTACAATCAACAATCACCCAGGAAAACTGAGTATAATCCTTCAGGGGGGAAATGAATATTCAACGAAATAAAGGACTTACTTTCCAGCACTTGTGAGGAAAAGTCCAAAGTTAAAAAGAAATTTTGGTTTTCAAATGGAGGACTTAGGAGAAGCATAAGGAGATAATCAGGAAAGGGATATCTTAAGGGTTTATCTGTTTACATTACTTATCTTACTAAGGTTTATCTGTTTACATTCCTACATGGGAGGATGTAACTCATTAGAACTTTCTCATTATTGTAGCAGTTAGGAGTATATACAGATAGGGGGCACAGGTGTGAGTTGACTAGGAAAGGATAATATCTAAAAAGAATGAGAGAGGAATGTACCGGGAGAAAGGGAAAGGGAGAGGTGGAATGGCATAAATTATCTTCCATAAAAGAGGCAAGAAAAATGTTTTACAGTGGGGGGGGAGAAGAAGAGAGAGGGAATGAGTGAACTTTATTCTCATCAGAATTGGCTCAAAGAGGAAATAATATACATACTCAATGTGAGTATGCCTTAACCTACAGAAAAATAGGAGAAAAAGGGGATATGGGAAGGAGGGAGGGTGATAGAAGAAAAGGTATATTGAAGATCGAGTGGTCAGTAGCAAAACACTTTTGAAGAGGATCAGGATGAAAAGAGAGAATAAAATAAACGGGAGAAATACAGTTAGCAGTAGTAATTAGGAAAAGAACTTTGAGGCAAGCTTTTCTGCTGAAGACCTCATTTCTCAAATGTATAAGGAACTGAATAAATTTTTTTAAAAGAGCCATTCCCCAGATTGATAAATGATCAAAAGATATGATCCTTGCCAAAGGGCTATAAAATCATGCATATCCTTTGACTTAACAATACCTCTACTAGGCATGAATCACAAAAGAGATTTAAAAAAAAAAAAGGAAAGGACCTATATGTCCTTTATAGTAGCTCTCTTTTGAGGGCAAAAAAAATTGGAAATTGAGGGGATGCCCATCAATTGGGGAATAGCTGAATAAACTCTGGTATGTGATTATAATAGAATATTATTGTTCTATGAGAAATGAGGGAAGAAGATGCTCTCAGAAAAATCTGGAAAGTCTTCCATAAACTTTGTACAAAGTAATACCAATGGGATGATCAGCTATAAATGACTTCGCTAAAATCAGCAATACAATGATTCAAGGACTCTTCTGAATGGATCTTCTATATGAATCCTCTGAAGGACTTATGATGAAAAATGGTATCTATTCCTAGAGAAAGACTTGATTGTGTCTGAATACAGATTGAACCATACTCTCTCTTTTTTTTTTTACTTTATTGTTCTTAAAGGTTTTGTTGGTGGTGGTTTTTAGTGATAGTGGGGAAAATCTATGCTTTTTTTCATAACATGACTTTTATGGAAATATTTTGCACATATGTCTTAAGGAGGGGTAGAGGTAGGGAGGGAGAAAATTTGGAACTAAAAGTTTTTTCTTAAATATAAAAAAGAATTGTTTTGCAAGTAACTAAGACAAATTAAAATATTAAAGAAAAAGAAAAAAAAAATTCTCAGGATAAAGTGAAATTTAATAATTTGCTTCATCAATCTAGAACACTATCATTTTGTTTAGGAAAATAATTTTCCTTATTATTGCTCTGTAAGAAATGATCAGCAGGATGAATACAGAGAGGTTTGGAGAGACTTACATGAACTGATGCTGAGAGAAATGAACAGAACCAGAAGATCACTATACACTGCAACAACGATACAGCATGAAGATGTATTCTGATGGAAGTGGATATCTTCAACATAAAGAAGATCCAACTCACTTCCAGTTGATCAATGATGGACAGAAACAACTACACGCAGAGAAGGAACACTGGGAATTGAATGTAAATTGTTAGCACTACTGTCTTTCTACCCAGGTTACTTATACTTTCAGAATCCAATTCTTAACGTGCAACAAGAAAATTGGATTTACACACATATATTGTATCTAGGTTATACTGTAACACATTTAATATTTATGGAATTGCCTGTCATCTAGGGGAGGGAGGGGAAAATTTGGAAAAATGAATACAAGGGATAATGTTGTAAAAAAAATTACTCATGCATATGTACTATCAAAAAATTATAATTATAAAATTAATAAAAAAGAAAATAATTTTCCTTAAGCCATTCAATTCATCTATGACTACTCATCCAAAAAATATGGGTATGACTACCTCTCCAAAAAATAAGTTAGTAACTTTTTTTTTTTAATAGAAGAAAGCAAAAGGAAGATCTGCAAATGTCCAGATATGCAGGACAGCTTTGAAAGCTACAGTTCAAACTTGCTATATATTTTTGAAAAAATGAATCCACACATAATAGATATGGGCAGTGTCATGTATAATCATGTGTAATCCTCTTTTTCTTTGCATTTGGAAATATGTGCCTATTTAGTATTTGTTAAGTTCATATTAAAAATAAACTTTTTAAAAATACTGGTAGCACTTAATTCACAATGCTGTTATGAAGTTTCAGTGTGGTAATAGGTTAATATATTAAGTTACTATCTATAAAATGCTTTGCAGTTCTTAAAGATGGTGGGAGAAGTAAGGATGATGGCAACAGTCTGCTATATTGAACGCAAAAGGCAGATTGATTTAAGAATTAACACTTGTGATTCCCCGTGAAGATCATGTTACTGTAGACAAGAAGCCAACCAAGAATATGGGGTTTTCCCAGATTTAGAGAATCCACCTATGACAGGGAGAAGAAATCAGGAGCTGAGGGGCAATAGAAGTTTAGCTCTATAAGGAATAAAGAGGCAGCCCTCCTTAAGAGAGGGGAAGGGGGCCCTGGAACCCTTAATTCCACTGACTTGAGGACACTTCTAAGGATAAACAGGGAAAGGTGAGAAAGAATTGGTCACCAGTTATTGTTATTGTTTTTCCTTCAATCCAGAAGAGGATCCATGGCATAAGAAGAGTGATCTCTTGACTTGCAAATGAATTGGATTTAAGTGAAGTGGATTTGTGTAAGGTCCTCAACTTCACTCTTCCTCCAGTCTTTGGGAGTCCAGTGACAAGATATATAGGTCTAGATGATTGGTGATAGCTCCTACTCACCAGAACTAATCAGCTGAGAAAGACAAAGAGCTCCTGGTCAGAGCTGGTACAAGATGTGATTGGTAATAGCCTGCAGTCACCTTGGTCTGCAGCTAAGGTTAAATTGGGAGGGTGTGCTAAATTCCACTGAGTAGTTACCTTCTCTCTCACTATACCAAGTAACATGGGGCCCAACTCTCAAGAAGCTAGAACAAAGGTGATATTGGAAAGCAAATAAAATGCCTATTAAATAAATAAAGGGGAAAAATTGAAATGAGTTTTCTACAACCATTCCTAATATAAATTGGGATGGGGGAAGGAAGATACGTATCCTTTGTAGGTCTCAATGCAATAAAATTAATAAACAGTTCAGGGAGCACACCTAAAAAAACATAGACTGAAATATGGAGTTAATAATGAAATCTGAAATAATTAGAGCCTTAATAATTATGTGAAAAACAGTGATAATGATGAAACAATATACCAAATGTCTGAGATGCAGATGTTGTGTTCTTTCATATTTCTAAAAACATATTATCAAATTTTTAAAAACAATATTAATGAACAAAATATGCACTTTAAACATTAGAAAACCAACAAGCAAACCCAAAGTAAGCACAAAAGAGGGAATATTGAAAATTGGAACAGAAATAGGTAAAACAGAAACCAAAAGACTATAGAAATGATAAAGCTAAAAGCTAATTTGGGGACTAGAGAAAATGTTGGGCACATCTACACCTCGGTAGATCACTTGAGTCCCAGAAGCCTGGCAAAGGGGCAAAAATGTGTCACTTTCAAAAGTAGCCTGGAGTAGTTTGGCAGGACTGAAGTATTATAACAGCTGATCTTTGGAAAAAGAGCAGATTAAGTAGATTACACACTGCTCCTTTCACTAATGCATGTCCCAATAAGCAGAGGAAGAATGACCTCTGGTTTCCAGCTACTGTTACTAAAATGCTGCCTGAAATGGAAAATTCTTTGCTCCAGTGACTCCTTTTATTTTTCTTAACATACCATATGTTGGCAGATGCTATTCTAATATGTTTCTGGCCGCCAGGCTCTGGGTGTGAGCATCCTTTCTGTGTTCATCTGGCTGTTTCTTGGCAACTCGAAGAAATCAGTATGTGGGAGAACAGATCTAGAAGGAATGGATAAACTCTCTTTACAGCAGCTGTTTAACAAGGGATTTAGAGTCCACAGCCTGCTAGGATTCTGGATTCATTTCTCAGACACCTGTTGTCCAAATCAAAAGCAGTAGTCTTGGTTCCTTTGCCTCCTCTCCTCTCAACTCTTTCTTGGTTACCTAGAAAGGCCTTAAAGTCAGTCAACAAACATTTATTAAGCACTTACAAAAGGTTGACAAGATGCTAAACACTGGGGACACAAATATAAACAAAAAAGAAAGCCAATCCCTGCCCTCAAGGAGTTTACTTTCTAATTAGAAGCACAACATTCTGTGAAAGTTGAATAAAGAGGGAGGGGAATGTTGGAGAAATCTAGAACAGGGATTCTTAATCTTTTTTAAAATCATGAATCCTTTGGCAGATTAGGGAAGCCTAAAGACCCATTCTCAGATTGAGAATTTTTTGAATGCATAAAATAAAATACATGGGGCTACAAAGATACCAGTGCAATAGTCTAAAACCCTTTTTGATTATGAACCCCTAACAGTATAAATTTCTGAATGTATACTTCCAATACTTGTATATTTATTTATGTTACATATATTATATTTTGTAACAAATAGTGTATGTTACACATAAAATATGAATTTATAAGAATGGGATAAGTAGGAAATAAATATTTAATTTAAGAAATTAAATAATTTATTTTAAAATAAATAACTGATAGATGAATAAAATACATTTTAATTAATAATTTTACATTATATTTTATTAATAGCACAAAAACTTTTTTGCTCTCACTAAAATTAAATATTTAAATTTTTAAATTATAAGTTTCTAGTGAGAGTAATGTGCTTGAATATACTTTATTGTTTTTTGATATGGTAATTCTAACATTCTAAGTTAGAATCTAAGTTCTAAGTTCAGGAGTTTTGTTTTATTTTTTTGATACATGCCTCACAAAGATATAAAGATCCAAATGAAAAAAGTGCATTACTGGTTGTGATTACTAAATAATGATTCTTATTTTTCAGTCTCATTCTCACCAATTTTACCATGGCTTTTGCTGAAATTCAGATGGAAAATTTCTATCCTCCCTGACTAGGAAGGAGAGAGGGATGCAGTCTCTAGAGATCTGGTTACAGGTGTGAAGGAACAGCAAGTCGAGGGTAAGGGCCCAGCTGCCCTATTTTGCAGGTGAAGGGTACTTTCATTTGCTTCCCAGCTGTCTGTGTTTGGAGTTAAGGTAGGGAGAGTCTTGGGAGTAGGATTGCAAATCTGAAAAGGTTTTCTGCTTTTCTTCTTGAATCACAAGCTATCTGGTATATGCCTACTCTCCTAGCTGTAACTATTCTGGGCCACTATGATCTTTTCTTGCTTTAAGAGGGTATCGAGGCAGAAATGCTAAAAGAGAAGAACCCAGGGAGGCAGCCAGGGGTGTGCTCTGCCGTTGCAGTGAGGGGGAAGGAAAGATTTGGACATACAAGGGGACCAGGTAAAGAAGGGCTGACTGTGGGGAAAAGTCATTATCTAGCACAGTCCATGCTGACTGCAAAGGGGAAAACAGCAACAATGTGCCAGGCAGTAAGTAGCTACAAGCACTCAGAAGGGGCAGAAGAGAAGGAGAGGAGGAAGGAGATGGGGTACGGGAGAAGGAGAAGGGTCAAACCTCCCTCTCCCCTTTCAGCTTCCTTTCCCTCACCCAATTTTTTTTTTTTTTTTCTCTAATTGAAACTTAAAACTTCTTTAGGAATACTCATTCTTCCGATTCATTCACTTTGTACTTCCACAGTCATATCCCAGCTCTTCATCATGAACCCTCACTCCAGCCCTGGAATTCACACATTAAAAGTAACCTCAGCAGGGGCAGCTAAGTGGTAGAGCATCAGCCCTGAAGTCAGGAGGCCCTGAGTTTAAATTTGATCTCAGACACTTAACTTCAATTGCCTCAGCCAAAAAAACAACCAAACAAAAAACCCAAGTAACTTCAGTCCCAGAAGCCTCTTGCTCTGATTAGATGGTTCCTCCCAGAACATGTTTAAGGGGGTCTTGTCTTTCTCATTCTTCTTCTACCATTATTCCCTTATTGGGACTCTTTTCCTTCTCACTCCTATTTCCTTTGACATGTTATTTTCCGCCATTAGAATATAATGTGATATATATATACACATATATATGTATTTTTTTTTTACCATGTTTAATGTATATTGTTTTACATGCCACCTAGAGGAGGGGGTGGGGAGAATAGGGGGAAAATTGGAACACAAGGTTTTTCAAGGGTCAATATTAAAAAATTATCTTTGCATATGTTTTGAATATAAAAAAATCTTCAATTTAGAAAAGAATATTGTAACGTGCTCTCCTGGCAGTTACAATTACCAGTCTGTCCTAGACCCACCAGAGTACCTTTGACCACTGTGCTTAGCAGTGTGAACTCTACCCGGCTCGCCTCCTCTGAGGCCTTCTAAGGTCTCTGGCCACAATCTCTTGAATCTATAGCTTAATAACCGGTAGCGCACTCAAGAACAGCCATATGTAATCTTAAAAGCCTTTATTATACCTACTCACATAATGCCCTGACTGATGCCCTGACTTGTTGGTTCCCGAGTGAACACCTGGTCAGAAGACCCACGTGTTCACTACCAAAACCCTTACCTCTTTTGGCTATCCATCTTGGCTTGGCCACCCAGGCTGGGAAGCCAGGGTGAAGAGCGCCAGGTTAAAGAGGGCGGTTGCTGCCTGCAGTGGGCTTACATAGGGCCTGTGAGGTCACACACACAGCCAATCAGCGAGAGAGTCACCCATTACGAAGCTATCTCAATATGGCCAGGATCCCGCCCAAGGGCAGTCCTATATCCACAGAGATTACTTCCGGGCCTCAATCTCCTGTTGCACTGTGTCTGCCCATTTAAAGGCCCCTTACAATTCCCTTTCTCTTGTTTTGCGGGAACCGCACATCTCACCAAGCTAAACTTTTAGCACCAGCTATAGTTCACTTGATCCATGAGATGACAGAGTGTTATGCCCAAGGAGGTACAAAGCAGCAGATCAGTAAACAGAAGTATGACAATGAGAACCAGGCTCAACAGTGGCCCAAGTGTTCAACCCATTCATCAAAGTCATACTCGAGATAATAAGCCAAAGAGGTTGGATGCCAATGAGGTAGGATGTCAACACTGAGGTGGGAAGTCAACAAGGTAAAACATCACAATTCTAGTTAACAAATATCAGTAGGTAGGTTGTCACAATTCTAGTTACATTTATCACAGTTCTAGACCAATTCTAGTTCCTCACAATTCTCTGTTGCACTTGTCACAATCCTAGAACAATTCTAGCTTATCACAATTCTCAATTGCACTTTTCACAATCCTAGAACAATTCTAGCTTATCACAATTCTCAATTGCACTTTTCACAATTCTAGAACAATTCTAGTTTCTTACAATTTTCTGTTGCACTTATCACAATCCTAGAACAATTCTAGTTTCTCACAATTCTCTATTGCACTTTTCACAATCCTAGAACGATTCTAGCTTATCACAATTCTCAATTGCACTTTTCACAATTCTAGAACAATTCTAGTTTCACAGGTGCACATAAGCAAAGTCATGTCCAGTAACATTGTCTCAATAACAATGGCAGGTGGGTGTGTTGGTTTTTCACCCACTAATTTAAAAGCATAGTCCTTCAATAGAAAGCATAGGGCAAAGCCTCTCCCCAGGCCACCATATGGCAAGTAGCCACGGGAGGAGCGAGCAGGCCCATTGTCCATTTACAGTCTTTATATTGCATATCACCCGAAACAGTCCATTTCAGCTGCAACACTGGAACTATCTGCTGTCTCTGGTGTCACGGTCAGGAGGGGCATCGCTGCCATCAGCGTCTGGAGGGCTGCGGACATCTGGCTGGTCCCTCTGGACTGTTGTCTGGCCCTTCTCTTGGATCCCCAGGTTACAAATGTCTCTGGTGGGGATGAACTCTGCTGCTGGATCTGCACCTAGGAAGGAATGTACCCAGGGTTTGGGGCCTTTCCAAATGCCATCCAGGCCTTTCCACATCACAGTGGAAACAAAGTTGTTGTCAAAAAGATTAACAAAAGTCAGACAAAAGTTAGTCAGTCTGTCACTTAGCTGCACTTTCTGTGTATGCCCGAAGTGCATTGCTAAGGTAAAAGGCAAAGAATTTAAAAATGTAAAACCAAAATAATTTAAAAGTGTAAAACCGAAATAGATTAAAAATATAAAACCAAAATAACTTTAAAATGTAAAATCAAAATAACTTAGCAAGATCAAAATACTTTGAAGATGTAAAATCAAAAATATTTAAAAATGTAAAATCAAAATTTAAAAATTGTAAGCAATCACATATCCCAAAATTCCCTTCTCTTGTTTAGAAGAGAAGATCTTGGGGATACTCTGTGCAGTAATGACTTTACTAATAGGATTATAAGAAATGCCAATGGAATGGGCAAAGTCAAATTCAATGCAAAAACACCTAAAGGCAAAATATTTGTAAGCAAATCCATAACTGTCTTAAATGCATGTGAAATTTCTACAATAGAAAAATGGTTGATCACATGTCTAGCTGCTTCTCCAGAATGGAATGAAGCCATAATGTCCATTGGTCTTAAAACATCCGCTCATACAGTTAATGAAAAAAGAACACTCGGCTATTTCCCTGAATTCTTTTGCCTAAAAATCAAAGTTTGAGTTTCTGATACCAAATTGTACTTCAGGAGTTTGAATCAATAAATCTGATGTTACTTTTCCTCCTGGGTCAAAGATCACACACTGTCTATTTATTCTAGTGATTAAAACAGCAATTTTCCAACCCATTCTAGACATAAACACTGTTTTATAAGTACTCGTAGGGGGTTGGGAAATCAAGCCCACCTGTGGAAGTGAAAAATCCCTAGGTAAGAAAAGAGGAGTTCCAACTCTCCAAAGACGATCCTAGCAGTTTTACAAGTATAAACTCCACTCTCTCTAACTGCAAGATTTTATCCCTATAAGGTTTCTTAGAAATTAACTGAACTGTATTTAAAAAATTTTTCTGATTATAGTCAATACCCCACAATTCCTTTTTGCCTTGGGCCATAAAGACCACTCCTGTCCTTTGAAATGAAGACTCAGGAGTTTTAAATGGATTAATGGGCAGTGCTGATGGTATTATCGCCCTTCCTTTTCCTCCTCCCCCTTCTCCCTTGGCCCAAGAAGGTGAGGCAGAGGGAAGAATTGGAAAATCCCCCAAAAGCTGATTTAAAATCAAACCTGAGCTTTGCACATAAAAAGAACTAAACTTCTTCTCAAAGGAAGAGTAATCGATAAATTCCTTAAAACAACAATGCCCGAGGTAAACCAACAAAACGCTAAGAAGAATTTCTACAACTGAAGTCCATGTGGTTCGTTTATTTCCTTCCTTTGAACTCTTCCTGTTCTATCTGTAGTAACCTAGCTTTTTCTTCTTTCTCTATCTCAATCTGCAGTTTAACCTGCAATTCCAGCAACTCTTGCTGTGGCATTTTATACTCTATACTGTCATACATACACATTAGCTCTAGGTTGCTCCCACTCCGAGCTATATTTACTGGGTGTGGGGATAGCCTTCTGGGAGCTTGATTACAAGCTTCCTGCTGTTCTTCAGTGGTGATCTTTGTTAAAAGATCTTCCATCTGGCTCTTTAACCTCTTTATATAAGCATTATGTTCAGCTGTGTCCTTGAGCCCGATCCCAGAGTTACCTGGGTCCATATTGCCTGCCTTCCCTCCTAAGTGGCGTTTCTACCGGATCTTTCAGAATCTTAATTCTGAATATTAAATATTTTCAAAACCTGATAATTCCTGATGCGTCCACGTTGAGCGCCAGAATATGATGTGATCTATGTGTGGGGTTTGTCACCAAATGATGGCAGACACTAAAAGTTGGGGTTCATCTGAAGAACTCACAATGGCCATTCATTCTCTTTGGCAAAAGGTAATTTATTCAGGGGACAGGTTACAAACTGAAGGGATACAATAGACACTGGGAAGGGTAAATATGAAATAGAGTTGGGAAGCACATAAAGAAAAGTTCCTCAATGGAACTCACAATTACCTAGCATGGGAGCACCCCATGAGGTTGGTGCATGCCCTTAGCTGGCAAGCTAAATCCTGGAAGGGATTTAGCACCCCAAAAGACTTAAGTTGGAGAAGGGGGTTGGGAAGCATATTGGAATGAGGGGAGATTCCATGTAGCATGGGAGAAAGGGAAGAGTGCTAAGGGGGCCTGACCCCAAAAAAAAAAGCAGCAGTCATGGGCTATCAATTGTTTTATAGGGAAAATTTAGCCTCGGGGACAAGACGGGTATTCCTGACTGGACGTGGCTAAATGAGACTACTGGAAATCTCAGAGAAGGGCGGGTTCCTGGAGTTTTGACATATCTTAGATTTCAGATTAGACTACCTCCCCAAAGGGTGAGACCACGGAACTAAACAGATCTCTTATCAGACAGAACCTTCTGCCTACTTGCCTCAGGGACCAATTCTTTAGTTTCCCTTGGTTCAAAACAATATTCAGGGAATCATCAAAATATAGACTTCTTTCTACTTCTATTTGTCTTCCCACATTAACTCACACAGCTTGTCTACTACTGACTTATTTCATTTTTCCTAAAACCTGGCATGGGAAGAGACCATCTTAATTTCTTCACCTACTTCTGGAGGAAGGTCAGCTTCTATTTGGAACACAAGATAGCCACCACTGCTTGTGGCAGAAATACAAAAACTACACAAATGACACAAGTCTTTTGTCTATTTCTGTATTCTCTATAACAGTTAAGATTTCTTCTTTGAACTATTTTTGAGTTTTTACACTTCAATCCTAAAAACCTGGTTAAAATTGGCATCCCCACTTAATAACTTGACATACCCACTCAAACTTGGGTCTCAAAAACTCCACAATCACACCCTATAGCTTGGTACAAAACTCCTATCTCATCTAATCTCCCCTACTTACCAGTCTTCTCACTCCATTTTTTCCCCCTTGCCTTTATTTATCTTGCCTTATTTTGTCAACTACACTCTCTTTCTTCACCAATCTGCCTTTTCAGTTTCTATTTCCTAATCCTCCTTAATTTTCTGTGGTTCTACTACAACAATGCATCAATGTCCCATTTTTCCCGCATCCCCTCCAACATTATTTGTTCCGGTCATCTTAGCCAATCTGACAGGTGTGTAGTGGTATGTCAGAGTTGTCTTAATTTGCATTTCTCTGATCAATAGTGATTTGGAGCATCTTTTCATATGAATAGAAATAGTTTCAATTTCTTTATCTGAAAATTGTTCATATCCTTTGATCATTTATCAATTGGAGAAGGGCTTGATTTTTATAAATTTGAGTCAATTCTCTATATATTTTAGAAATGAGAGAGAGGTATTAACAATTTTCTAAGTAGCTAAGAAGAAAAACGTAATGCCATAGATTCTGAATTAGACTAAGGTGGTAGCTGTGGGAGTAGTTGGAAAGGATTAGATTAAAAAATGTTAAGATAGAAATGGCAAAATTTGGTTCTGTGGAGCAAGTACAGGATAATGCCAATTACAAACCTGAGACTGGAAATATTGGTAGTGCTTTGGACAGAAACAGGTAAAATTTTTTTTTGGGGGGCAGGTAGGATTTTGTGGGAAGGAAAATAAACTGTGTTCTGGACATGTTGAGTCCAACTTGAAAGGTCCAATAGATAAATATTGACTCAGGTCTGAACATCAGGGATGAGAACAGCTGGAGATATCTCTTAGGGAACATTCAGTCATCTAGATAGGGATGATATGTCAACAAAGGAGATAGAGGAGCCACTTAACATAGATAAGAACTACAAAAAAGTAGGGACCTGAAAGCCTAGAGAAAAGAGCATCTAGGACAAGTATCTATTTAAGTCTAAATGTTGAGGAGGAGAAATGAAAAAAAGACTACCAGATTTGACAATTAGCAGACCACTGGCTAATGTAGAAATGTTTTGCATGACTTCATATGTACAATGGGTATTGTATTTCTTGCCTTCTCAATGGACAAGGGAGTGGGTAGAGGGAGAGAATTTGCTATTGAAAATAAGTCTAAATTTTAAAATTAATAAAGACCATTGGTAACTTTGGAGAGAGCAATTGTAGTTAAGTGATGGGATTGGAAGCCAGATGACAAAGGGTTGAGGAATGAAAAAAGAGGAAGTGGAAGCAGTGATTGATCCCAAAGAATCTTGGTTTTGGCAAGATACTAAAGTGTGTTGCATCTTTTTGGAAGCAAGATGAACCTCCCTGAATCTGTAAATGCACAAGACCACTAAGGCAAGGGGCCCCTCCCCACACACTCCTCTTCAAAGGAAGCAACCACAAATGGCTTAATTCGTTTCAGATGTCCTGTCTCCCTGAACTTGAAAGTTGGATCATGAAAGGCTAGTTTATTTGATGAAACTGCACGTGTATGTGTTAGGTAACACAAACCAGACCTCCCTTGTTAAAGACCAAGGTGACTTATAATTAACAAATGGACTTTCCCTGAGAAAATAAGACCCTAGCCTCATCATTAACCAAGAAAAGAAAAAAGAAAATCCAAACCAAGTCCTGGTTTCTTTTGAAGTTTGCAACAAAATAATCATTTCTATCAGTCACAGAAAGAATGAGAGAGGTGGGTAGGGTGGGGAAGGGCACAATACTTGGGTTTCTGAGAACATAAAATGGATACAGAACTTTCTTGCTACCATGTGGCCTAATTCAGTCAAATCTAGACAGGATACCCACTCAAAAGAGTTTTAAGAACAAAAGGATCTTCATTCAGCACCTTCCATTTCCACCCTCCTGGAACTTATTTTTTAAAAACTACAGATTTTACAGGCAGAAAAATTGCCTCAAACTTGAAAGGTTCCATTATTCTCAGTATAATCTGCCTAAAGCAGGTGATAATTTATAGTCTTGTGCTTAATTCCATCATTTAATGTTTTTTCTAGAGAATGAAAGCATTTTATTTTGTATTTAAGCAAGGCAGGTAGCAAAAGGTTCTTTGGATTTGTGTGTATATGTTTTTGTAGACTACCATTTAAATGAAGCTGCTAAGAGTTCACTGTTTTAGAACATTTTATCCTTCAACCTTGGTGAAAGTCTTCTCTTTAGGTCAACAATCTTGCTTATTTCTATCATATAATAGAATTACGTGAAGACATAGGTTAGTATTTTAGTGTTGCAACCTAAAAATCTTAATCAGTTAACAATCAACAAACATTTATTAAGCACCTACTAGGTGCCAAGTACTCTGCTAAGTAATGGGGATCCAAAAGGAGGAAAAGGCCAGTCACTGCCCTCAAGGAGTTTACAATCTAATGGATCCTAAGTGATTACACATTATAACTACGAAGTGATGAGTTGGTTTTGTCAGCATTCTATGGCAGCTTCTCAAAATCAATTTTGAAAAGAATCTTAAAATATGAACTTAATCCTCCACACATTCAAATATTTGAAACTATGAACTTATGTAGTTTCTTTTTTTTTTTAGAATTTTTTTCTACTGTATATATGCATGAATAATTTTTTTATATTATCCCTTGTATTCATTTTTCCAAATTATCCCCCCTCCCTTCACCCCCTCCCCCCGATGACAAGCAATCCCATACATTTTACATGTGTTACAGTATAACCTAGATACAATATATGTGTGTAAATACCATTTTCTTGTTGCACATTAAGTATTAGATTCCAAAGGTATAAGTAACCTGGGTACATAGACAGTAGTGCTAACAATTTACATTCACTTCCCAGTGTTCCTTCTCTGGTTGTAGTTATTTCTGTCCATCATTGATCAACTGGAAGTGAGTTGGATCTTCTTTATGTTGAAGATTTCCACTTCCATCAGCATACATCCTCATACAGTATTGTTGTTGAAGTGTATAGTGATCTTCTAGTTCTGCTTGTTTCACTCAGCATCAGTTGATGTAAGTCTCTCCAAGCCTCTCTGTATTCCTCCTGCTGGTCATTTCTTACAGAGCAATAATATTCCATAACCTTCATATACCACAATTTACCCAACCATTCTCCAACTGATGGACATCCATTCATCTTCCAGTTTCTAGCCACTACAAAAAGAGCTGCCAAACATTTTGGCACATACAGGTCCCTTTCCCTTCTTTAGTATTTCTTTGGGATATAATCCCAATAGCAGCAATGCTGGGTCAAAGGGTATGCACAGTTTGATAACTTTTTGGGCATAGTTCCAGATTGCTCTCCAGAATGGCTGGATTCTTTCACAACTCCACCAACAATGTATCAGTGTCCCAGTTTTCCTACATCCCCTCCAACATTCATCATGATTTGTTCCTGTCATCTTAGCCAATCTGACAGGTGTGTAGTAGTATCTCAGAGTTGTCTTAATTTGCATTTCTCTGATCAGTAGTGATTTGGAACACTCTTTTTCATATGAGTGGATATAGTTTCAATTTCATCATCTGAGAATTGTCTTGAACTTATGTAGTTTAAGAAACATGAGTGTCAAAGTTAGCAAATTAGTAACTGAAATGCCTACTTTGTATTCCATTCAGAACTTTTAAAATATTTTAAACATTTTTTCCATTTGTCACTACCTCTTAACTTCTACATAGACTCCTCTCCCTTGTAACAAATAAGTCCACTTAAATCAATACATTCACTGTCTGAAAAAGCATGTTTTCTTCCATAGTCTTTTGTTTCTTTATTGGTCCTTTTTTATTTTTTTGCTCAAGACCTTTGGGGTTAAATGGACTTGCCCAGGGTCACACAGCTAGGATGTA
Source organism: Sminthopsis crassicaudata (assembly GCF_048593235.1). Taxonomy (NCBI): domain Eukaryota; kingdom Metazoa; phylum Chordata; class Mammalia; order Dasyuromorphia; family Dasyuridae; genus Sminthopsis; species Sminthopsis crassicaudata. The sequence goes on from NC_133621.1 coordinate 209,414,790, forward strand.
TTAAATGCCTGAGGCTGGATCTGAACTCAGGTCCTCCAGACTACAGTTAAGTGTTTATCAATTGAACCATTTAGCTGCTCCTTTATTGGTCCTTTAAAATCAACATTGATCATAATTGGTTCAAAATCCTGATTCAAGTTTTCTTTTGGGGGTCATCAGTGGAAATTGTTCTCTTGATTCAGTTCTAAATCCCTTCTGAATTCCAATTTTTCACATTTGTGATTTCTTTCATTATAATAATATTTCACTACATCCATCTTCTGTAATTTGTTCAGTCATTCCCCAATTGGACATCTACTTTCTTTAAAGTTATTTTCTATCACATGTTGCTTATTTTTGGTATGGACGGTCCATCTCTTTTGATATTCTATATCAATTTCCATGGTAGAATTGTGGTATGACATTTTACAGTTTTCTTTAAAATTTTGTTTTGATACCAGAGCGATTTCTACCTTTCTCTCATTCCTTCTTTCCCTGTGTAGCAAGGAAAAATATTGAAGCAAAATTAGATACAGCTATCCTGTCTGGTATTGTCTTATTTCACTGCACTGCAGCTCCCTACTGAAAAGTGAGGAGGTGGTAGTGATGGTAGTGGGGGGTGTTCCATCATTACTTCTCCATGAGGGAGACTAGTCAGATTATCAGTCGACTGCCTTTCGGTGTGTGTGTGTGTGTTTTTTTTTCTCTTACAACAGTGGAGTCCAGTCTCTTATCTTGCTTCTATCCTCCCTATGCTAGTCAAATCAGGTCTCACCCCACCCTCCAAAAAAAAGCGCCAACCCCCAAGAACTTTGCCTCTTCCATTGGCAAGAAAAATAAAGTTGCACAGAAATGTTTAAGATAACAGAAGTCAATAGTCCTAAGTTTTCATTGCTTTTTTTTTTATGATCAAAATCCAGTTTGCCAAGTCCTAATCTTACCAAAGCAGACTTAGTTCACAGCACAGACCTTCAGAGAAATTCCCATTAAAGGTATGTTACCTGAAAATCTCAGAAAGCATAGCAATGTGTTTTTTCTAAGAGTGGAATTTGAATCTTTTGGGAGTGCTCCAAAAATGGCACGCATGAAATTCTTGAGCATCTGCTTTGGGAGACGATCATAGCAAGAATATTTCTTTGAGAGAAATTGGCAGGTAGTGGAATATTTTAGCACACCTGCTGAGCAACCCAATTTAACCTCAAAATTGAACTAATGATTAACAACCATTAAATATTACCTGGATGCTGTGAAGTACTTAATGTATGAGAAAGTGCTTTTAATGGTATAATTGTATTTGTTCCTCTATATACAGTCCCACACCAATGAAGGAGATGTGATCCAACAAGTTTGGGAAAAACATCTCAGAATTTTGGTGGAATGACAGCTCAACATGAACTAGCTCCAAAATGTGACCTTAAGCAATATCTTCATTTTAGGAAGGCCATCTACAGGCTGATGAGGTGGAAAGAAACCACTGGACAGAGAGTCAGAGACTGATGTTTAAATGCTTGTTTGGTCCTTTAGTATTTATGTATGAATTTGGGCAAAGCTCAATTAACATCTTTGATTTCCAGTTTGGAAAATGGCATTTGGATAGTGAATTTTCAGAAATGAAAGATTCTCATTTGAAAAGTCACAGAAAAACCTGGAAAGGCTTATTACATGAATTGATGCTGAGTGAAGTGAGCAGAACCAGAACACTGTACAGAGCAACAGCAGCATTGTGTAATGACCAATTATGATAGACTTGGCTCTTGTCAGCAATACAATGATCCAAGACAGTTCCAAGATTCATGAAGGAAAATGCTACCATACCCAGAGAAAGAACTGTAGTCTCTTGAATGCAGATTGAAGCATGCAATTTTCACCTTTTTTCTTTTTCTTTTTCCTTTCCTGTGGGTTCTTCCTTTTTGTTCTGATTCTTCTTTCACAACATCACTAATGTGGAAATAAGTTTAACATGATTGTATGTGTATAGACTATATTGGATTGCTTGCCACCTCTTGAGGAGTGGGGAGGGAAGGGAGGAAGAAAAATCTGGAACTCAAAATCTTACAAAAATGAATACTGAAAACTGTGTATTGGAAAGAATAAAATACTATTAAGTGCAATTCTTCCCAAAGAGGCAAGATTTTAAAAATTCCTCAATTTAAAAAAAGACAAAAGTGGCAGAACTGCACTAAATGATTTCTAAAAGATCCTATGAGCCAAAGTGCAGTGTATCCAGAAAAAAGCTACCAGGCTAGTAAGTAATCTTAAAATGTCAGAGTTGGGAGGTTCAAGAGACTTTAATAGCTGCCTTTAAACCATAATCCCCGCTATAACATACCCAAAAGCGGTCATCCAGCCTATTCTTCTTAAGACCTGCAATGAGGGACAACCTTCCCCAATCAAATCATTCCACTTTTGGATAGTTTTAATTGTCAGGAAATTGTTCTCGCCATCAAGCATAGATTTGTTCTTTCTATATTCACTCCTGGCTTCGTCCTTCAGAGCCAAAAAACAAAACAAAACAAAATAAAAAGCAAAAAACAAACAAAAATTACTTATTCCCTTCTTAAAGGTATTATGCCTTTCTTTATAAAGGCATATTGAGAGGAAACTCAATACTTTTTTTCTAGATTAGATATCAATAAGCATTTATTAGCACTACATATATGTCAAGCACTGAGCTAAATCCTAGGAATATAAAGAAAAAGTGAGACAGTCCCTGCCCTTTGAGATCCTACTGGGAGAATACATGTTCACAGGCGAATACCAGAAATGTGTGTGGGAGGACACTTACAATTAAAAGAATGAAGACCAACCAAGATGGCCAATCTTATTGCTGATCAGCCTACAAACTGACCTGTTGTATCCAACCTAGGCCAGTTTGCCCTTAGGGAGCTTGGTAGTCCCCATCATCTGGGGCTCATGCTATTGGGACTGGACTTAATAAGGACACCTGATTGGCTCTGAATCGACTACAGCTCAGATTAAATCCCAAACTTGAAAACACCTGAGCCACCCCAATAGCAGGGATTATACATCACTCCCAGGTCAAGTGTCTTATTATATGCTGAGATTTTCTCCAGTATGACACAAGCCTTCTTCTCCAATAGCTGTCTATTTCTTAGTACCACTAGATTAATTCCTAAGGAGATTAACAATGAATAAAGCCAGAAAAATAACCACAGGATGATAGATTGGGAGATAGAAGGGACCTTAAAGGTCACCAAACTCATAAGGAAACTGAGGCACAGAGAATTTACTTTATGTATTGCCAGCTATGTCACAACTCACAACTTTTCAGAAGACTCAAGGCTCAATTTCAGTGTTGTCTCCTTCACATATCTTTACTGAGCCCAGTCCCAATAGCATGAAGTCCAGATGATGGGGACCACCAAACTGCCCAAGCTGCCCAGAACATCATTCAATAAAAACACAAACACTAAACAAACAACAACTGCAACTTTAATAAGTGGAACCACAATTTGCCATTTCAGAAACAATTTTAGGGGAAAGTAGTTTCCCTATAAAAATAAAATTAACCGTCAAAATTATAAATAGTATAACTTTAAAAAAAAAACTTTTTAGTTTTACAATTTAAAATGCTTCCCTGCGTTACCCACCACCTCATTTCAACCTCTTTCTTGTACCATCATACATGAATATTAACAACACTACAGCAAAGCATAGGCCATTTAATATAACAATTGATAAAAAATAAACAAACATTTCTTTGGCTAGACCTTTTTAAAAACATTCTTTCTTTTTTTTTTTTTTTAATATTTAAAGGCTGCTGCAGTAACCAGTGTTGGGGGGAATGGGGAATGGGGGACACACACAAAAAAATCATCTTTCTAGATCTACAAATTTCAATACAGTAAGTTTTCCAAATCATGACTTGTAGTGCATATAAAACAACCACTGAGGTTTCTGGATAATATAAAATGAGAACTCCTATTTTACAATCTACTTCAAGTAAAAAAAAAATGGTAATTCACAGATACCCATCAGCTACCACTGTTAGATCCTAATAGCATTCAAATAGGAAAAACTGGAGTTTTATGAAATAAAAACTTCTCATTACAAGGGACAGGTTACTCAAAACTCAGGTGGTGGCTGCTAAGAGAAAATTCAAACCCAGGCTGTGGTCTGAATAATAAAAAGAAAATAATAATATTCCCTGATCATTACAGTAAAGTGTCTGTTGATAATGTCACTTAAAACCTCATACATGCAACTACATAGTTTCATGCAAACTAAACAGACATGGTGTGGAAAACATATTTTATATATCGTTCTACGTTTAAGAAAAAAAAAAAACTCAACAGTTTCAGAAGATACGATTGTCTCAGTCACTTGTTTAGTACTGCATAACCCACAAACAGGATAAAATGATTGTTCTTCATCAAGTCAGCCTGAAAATCCAGAGATGAGAAGAGGAAGGCACAGGTTGCAGATTAGAGGCACAGGACTGAACCACCTTGGAGTTTCGCAAAGAAGCCATTAGGTGTCACTAACGTGTTAACAATTCCTTGGGAATTTATAATAAATGTAGAGTAAAAATGGGCAGCACAGGCCCTCTTGAATTTAAGTAAATTTTATTTTCTCATGTTTTCCACTGGAATAAGCCATACATTCTAGTTACTTGATGAGTCTGGTTCTGTTCTACGAAGGCTTCTATTGCACACCCATCCACCTTCTTTGGTCGGTTGGAACAAGCATCTGTGGTTTAAATAAACGTCTCTGTAAGAATACCGGTTACCTTAGCAGTCAAATACAAACTTTTCCCCTCCGGTTCCCTTCCACGCTCTGAGGCTTGGGTGGGGAGGGGAGAACTTGGCAACATAACAAACACCCATGGTTCAGTGTTGGAATATCGCAGACGCCAAAGGGAGGAAAAGGAAAAACAGAGGGAGAAAAGGAGAGAAGGAAGAGAAATGATCATGGATGCTCCACAGGACTTGGAATACTTTTGTCTCATCCTAGAAAACAAGAATCAGATGCACCTTGGTGAAATAGCTCATTTCCTCTAGTCTTTTCTGCTAAGGACCTTCCTAGGAAACAGCCTCACATAAAAGAAGCCATAGAATGGCAACACAAGTTTCTAAAATACTAAGCGGACGTCACTGGGAATCGCCAAAGTATTCACGATTCCGTGGGAACTGGTCTGTGCTTCTCTTGATTTAGGTCTGTTTCCTTACCGATATTGCACCAAACAGACCCATCATTTCCACAGCTATTGGATTCATGCAGAGAAGTCAGTCACCCCAAGTTCCCTGAGGGAGTAAGTACTGCTCTCCTTAGACAAAGATCCAGATTTAAGGTAGCTGGCCCCCCTTGATTTTCATGGCAAGCTCAGGACTAACCTGGCTTTTCTTGGTTCCCTTGCATCAGCTGTTTCCCCAAATCTCCCCTCCTCTAAAAAATCAAGTCACCCCACATGTAACATCTTACACCTTAAAAAGCTATTATTTTAAAAGTGAGTTATAAGCAAATTCTACATCCCTCTTACCCATCATAACCAAACTATTCACAATTCCATCGCTGGCTACCAAAAAAATCTCCATCTCTGCTCATGCTTTCTTTCTAACTTACTTTTTTCTTTCCTTAGGTCTACACACCATTGAAAACCTTTCAAATTTTCTCAAAAGTTCCTAGCTTTCTTATGCCTTCCATTATAAATGGTTATTTTCATGCAAAATTATAAACTGTTTAACATCAGGAAAAACAGTATATGCTTAAAACTATTCAGATTGGAATATTCTTTCAGCTTAAAAAAAATTAACCAATCTCTAGATTCTTAGGCTAGAAGCCATTTTTAAAAGGTAAATGGAAAAGTCACATCCATGTCCTTCATATTTCAAAGCATCCTTGAGTTCTGTTAGTGATCTACCACAGAGTCACAGCCTGCTGAGGGGCAATACTACCCACCAACAGAGGATTCTGAGGCGGTATCAAAACTTAATAAGCTTTCAGGTCCCTTAAACAGGTAATATGCCGGGTGCTGAATGGAACCAAATCTAAAAGTTGGGGAGAGAGGTACCCTGTCTCATCACAAAACTGTAAGCCAGCTCACTTAATAAAAGAGTACACCTGCGGCTGCCTTGTTGATTGTACTGAGCATGCTACGTCTGAGTTTGTTGGTTTTTTAATTTTTGTTTTGTTTTTTTAAGTAGCCTGCACTATTCCTGAGTGTTTTGGGGCTGATGTTTAATCCAGCTTCCATGTTCCTTGGAGGGCTTCTTCAAGTTTGTGTCTGTAAGTTGCATAGCGCCGTTTAAGGTTCTGCAGCTGTTCATCTTCTTCCTTGTTCAGGATCCGCAAGAAGTTCTGTAGCTCAGGAAGACTGAAGGCTTCCCACTGCAAGGGGAAAGCACACACACAAAACACACTCAGTAAATAACACATCATTTGGTACTTTAGGGAGTCAGCAATTTTGTTGCTGTCCAACTGTTTCTGTCACATCCGACTGTCTGTGACCCTGTGTGGGATTTTCTTAGCAAGACACTAGAATGGTTTGCAATTTTCCTCTTCAATTCATTTAAAACTGAGGCAAATCTAGGGGAGAAGGTGGGGGGGGGAAAGGGGGAAAAACTGGAACACAAGGTTTAAGGCTGGCTTTCTGTCCACTTCATCATAATGCCTTATACAATGTCATTTACTATATACTTACTAATTGATTATTCAGTTTAAAAAAATGCCCCCTCCCCAAAATCTAACAGATATTGTAAGTCAGAATGCCAGAATTAATCTCGACACCGATTTGGGCTGTCATAAACCAAGAAACAATGGAAAGGATGGCAAGACAGTATGAGCTATTTTGCCTCCAGATGGACTTATTAGCTGTGACCTCAGCTGTGAGCCCTCTGGGAAGAAAGATTTTTTAAAACTTTATGATTGGGGGTGGGTGGGCAATAAGCTCTTGAGACCCTCAGGAAGCATCCTTTTAGATTTAATCTTCTTTAATTTTTCCTGAATTACTGCTTACTACTTGATTGGGGTTAAGTGACTTTCCTAGTGTCATATTACTAGTTTAAGTGTCTGAAGTAAAATATGAATTCAAGTTCTCCTGTCCTCAGGTCTGATATTCTATCTACTGGGCTACCTAGCTATCCCTGAAATATGTTTTTATTAAAGGAATTGTTCATTTGGATTTTCAATGCTCTGGATTTTTGATTATCTACATTAAAAATGTAGATAAGATTGCGATTAGGACAGAAATCCTTTTGCAGAGGATAGTAAAAATGTGCTAAGAGGAGCTAAATGCAGGGAATTGAATTTAATTTAACAAACTTAATTATGTCTACCATGTGTATAAACACCGAAGACATAAAGATATTCCCCTTCCCCTACAACAAATTAACAAACAACAAAAAATCTTGCCTCTAAAGATATGGTGTAATAGGGAGAGGAAGCCAGATTTTGAATCGGAGGGCCTGGGTTTGTGGATTATTCTTCATCCTTTATTACTATCATCATACTAATATTATATCTAGGAATTGTTTGAACTCAGAATGTAGCCCTGATCTCAATAATTTTCCAGAAATGCAGGAGATGACAAGGAATAGAGTGCCAGACCCCAAATCCCCAAGATTCATTTTCATGAATTCAAACTCAGCTTCAACTGCCCTGGATCCACCTAAACCCACAGCCAAGTTTGGGTCCGCCTAAGCTTGTATTCTGGGGTTCCCCTTGTGTTTTCCCTTTGCCATTTTTAATTAAATGTTTACATTCACTGATAATCTATCTCAATCTACCTAGCTTTCACGTAGCTCTCTAGGTAAAATTGGTTAACTAAATATGTGAGCAGGTACCCTGAGCTAAATCCTACAGAATATATAGTTCACCCTCCTCTATCAAATACCCTAATAAATTCAGATTTGGGGGTTCATTCTCATGACTGAAAGGTTCAAATACCGACTATGCTATTTAATCTCTCTAGGAGTCAGTATCCTCAGCTATGTAAAATGAGGATTATAATCAGATGACCTCTAAGGTCCTTTCTAGGAAAGCTCTGATCCTAAGAGTTGTGATGGCACTGGAATAATTAATCAAAGGCTTCCTGAAGTTGAGAGTTATACTGTTCTTTTTGGGAAACTGAGGCCAGGCAGTGACAAAGAGAAGAGGATTTCAGGTACAAGGAATATTTCATCTTATTACAAGACTAAAAAAAAAAACAAAAAACAAATGGGATTTAAAAGCATGTTATACTTAATAAATGTAGAAGGAAATAATGAACAAATAAGCCAATATTACTAACTTGTCACATCTGTCCAACTTTCAGTTGATCTTGAATTATTAAGAAGAGAAATCTCAAATACCGTATAGTTAAGAGAAACAGTGTGACATTGTAAACCAGCTATGTGACTCTAACCAAGGCACTTCTCATTACCCCAGGTCCTTACTATTATAAACTGCAGAATCAGTGCCTATAATCTCTCTCAATCATTTCTGAAAGCCCCCTCCCCTGTCAGAAAATAATCAAATAGAGCAGTTAGGATATAACTGTTCACTTAAAAACTTATGGTATAAACATTTACTAAATTCTTCACAACGTGTGAGGTGACATTCTGAAACCAGCTAAAGCTGGATTCCTCCTTAGAAGTTTATAAATTAAATTAACATATGGGATCACTTAAAAGAACAATACCAATTCTAAAACTCTATAAAGAGTATGCAAAGTATTTAGAGTCTGAGCTTTCAGGGGAAATGTTAATACATGGTCAAAATGTCTTTAAAAATCCAAATTAGAATTCCAAAATAGTACTTTTCTGAACAATGGCAGTTTATATTCATGAAGCCTCAATAGTGGCAGAAACAGAAGTAAAAAGTAACATGAATAATTTATAAAAGCAGTTTTTCCTTCTTGGTAGCTCAAAACTGCTGAATAGATCATCTCACATCTTTCATTCATCTTTGTCTCTCATTCCTCTTCATCATCCTGCCCAGAATACATTATTACTCCTATTTACAGATGGGAGACTGAGATTAAGGGACAGACAGATTTGTTAACTATGGATCTAGCAACTAGTCTAAAGATCATTGCAAAGTTTTTCTACTCAGACTGCACTGCCCAAAAGGCATTGTCCCTGGAGGGAAGTGCCAAGTACACAGGTACAAGCATGATGATTTAATCATTCATGGCAATACAGTATTACAGAAAGAACACTGGCTGGGCCAGAGTTCAAATCATGCTTCTCTGAGCTTGAATTTCCTTCTCTATAAAAATGAAGGGTTGAAGTTGAAGTTGAGGGCTTCTTCCAACTCAAAATCTATTAACCTATGAAATGTTTTTAAAAATTGTTTAACTCTGGGTCTTGCTGGGCCCAAGACGCAGGAAACACTTTTTCCTCTGTTTACAATAAATTAGCAAGGAAATGTTTTGTTAGGAATGAACATACAGCAACTGTCAACTTTCAAAATTAAGCTAACATTAAAAGTATGTAAGAAATCTTTGGGGACCGACTACAAAACTCCAACCCCCCAAAATGTATTTTTTCAATCATGATTTAATTAACAAATACAAACATTTCAATATGTGAATACAGGAAAGATGAGGGTATAAGAAAGTGTGAACTTGTTTTAATACATATATATATATATGTATGTATGTATGTATGTATGTATGTATATATATGTATATATGTAAAAACATTAAATTTAATGAGAGAGCAACAAAATTACTATGTCGCCTGCTTTTCAAAGATCTTTTTAAAAATACTGTTTCTCCCCACCCATCACCCATCCCAAATATTAGGCAAAGAAAAAGTTACCCCAAAATATCAAAGATTGACAATGGGTTTATCCTTGTCTTCTTATCCCACTTCTTGCACTTGATTACAAAGGTAAACTACCACTGAAATAATAAATAGGGATGGCATATCCTAAAACAATAATAAGGAATACCACTTACCTCTCCGGTTTCACGTTCACGTAGAACAAAGCTCAGAGTTTCTGTCTTTGGGCCTGCTACCAAACGCAGGTAAAGGGGGTGTTCTCGGTCTGACAGCTTGCACGTGTACACTAGAAACAATAGATCCATTTTATAGAATGCTTATTTATCCATTTTACTAGAATCTACTCCCAAAGAAATTTATCCCCTACACCTTTCTCTACCTTAGTACAACTGGCCAGTACTAAATAAATGGATCAATATCATGGGAAAATTAACAAGTCAGATAAAAACAAATAATGCAAAGAACAGTTAATATTGTTCTTGTAATTTTCAGGAAAAAAAATCTGAAAATTTTTAAAAAGAATGTGATCCTGTGTATGAAAAACATCAAGCAAATCTTTCCCTATTCAAGGTCTGAGCTTTCATTTTAAAAGCACATATGCATCCACAACCATGTACTATTTTAACTGGGTAACTAACACCCTTAGGTTGAGCAGTGGAGTTCTAAATGAGAAAAAATTGAGCCACCTGTGATCTCTTGGCACTTTCTGAGATGCCCACTATTTCTTCCTAGCACTAGGGGGAATAATGACAAGTGTAGAGTTCTTGGGACAGAAAGAGTTTCCTAAATGGGCAACAATCAGGTGGAAGTCAATTTCCTACAGCTATTTCCAAATAAAACCAAGAAAGTTAGAGAAAGAGAGAAAATCTAAGAGAGAAGCTACAGACACCTTACAGTCAAACTGAACAGTGGGGATAAGCTGTGTTTGTTGGGATTTCTGGTCCAGAATATCCAACAATATATTCTCAAACTGGGCACTGAATTGTTGGTTTCCAGAGCTGTTTTATCCCATGTCACAAGGGAAAGGGTTGGGCAGCTAGGTGAATTAGTGGAAAGAGGGCTGGGTCTGGATCCAGGTAAAACGTTATTTAATTCAAATCCTGCCTCAGATTCTGGCTGTCAGACCCCAGGTAAGTCACCTAACCCTATTTGCCCAGTTTCTTATCTGTAAAATGAGCTGAAGAAGAAAACAGGAAACCATTCCAGTATATCCTCAAGAAAATCCCAAACGGGGTCATAAAGAAATCAGAATGACGTGACTGAACAACAATAGGGAAAGCGCTGAATATATGGGGTGTATTTTCTTTCTGTGGGTATGTATGTGTATTGTGTGTTTGAGTCAATGACTAGCTGGATGATATCCCCAGCTAGCTAGCATTTATACAGCACTATGATGTGTCAGAATTTTATAAATATTAAAATTAAATATATAAAGTATTTAAGTAATATTTATTTAATGTGAAATATTAAATATCTGTTGATCCTTACAACAACCCTGGGGAGGGTTGGGGGTTGTTATTATCCCCATTTTACAATGAAGGAAACTGAGCCAAACAGAAGTTATGTGATCTTCCCAAGAGCACACAGCCAGCACATCAGAACTCAGTGTGTTGACACTGCAGTGAGAAGACATGGATTTTCCTCCCATCCCTGAAACTTCCTTTTTCTGTGATTGGGCAAGTGATTTAAACTCTCCAGGCCCTCAGCTGTCTCATCTGTAAAACGAAGGGGTCAAAGTAATCCCTGAAATCTCTTCTAGCTCTAGAATCTTATATGTGATTTTGTCAGATGGAAAGACTACTCCTTAGGGCAGAAATGGTTCTTTTTTGCCGTGCCTGGTACATTATCAGACACATCATCAGTACTTAATATGTCCTTATTGATCAATGAAAAAAGTTGCATGAGATAAGGATGGACAAGAAATATTAACAGGCAATGAGGAGCTATTGAAGGTTCCCTAGGCGCAGGAATGATGATGATGAGAAGGCCCAAGAATAGGAAACAAGAATTTAAACAGCAGAATACCTTGATCTTCCTTGTAGCAACGTTTATAAAGTGCAAACTTGGCTGGGCTTTCAGACACTAGAAACTTTTTGAGCAAGGCCTCAATAACTTCCCGGACAGTGTTGGTGCTGCTGATGTGAAGTGTATTCATGCAGCCATTATTAATGAAGGCATGCTTTTCTTGGTTCCGAGAAGTCCACACACTGAGAGGTCTGCACAATTCCATCTGAACTTTGATGAAGCCAGTGTAAATCCCATTGGAATTCTGTAGCAGGAAGACAAAGAACATGGTCCAGTCAAGCCCTGGAGTTTGGAAGTCATTAGATTACTTGCCATTTAGGGGAAGGAGGGGGTGGGACTTGGAACACAAGGGTCAATGGTGAAAAATTATCTTTGCATATGTTTTAAAAATAAAAAGCTTCAATTAAAACAATCCAAAATAAATAAATAAATGGACGACTAAAAAATAAAATAAATAAGATAGGAGATGGAGCTAGCATCAAGCAGAATACTTCTGCTCTTGTATTTTGGTGGTTGATGATCTCTAAAGATTTTCCCCTAAAGTGAAAAGGCCTAAGTGTGGGGATGGTGTTGAGAGTGGGCCATGGACTCAGGTAGCCTTCAGTTCATCCTAGCTGTATGACTGCTGCCAACAGGTCACTTAATATCTCACTGCTCCTGGCAATTTTATAGGATTGCGGTCTTAGATCAGTTGCTAAATGAGTTTCCATGCTGCAAGTTCCCCAAATCAGGGGTTCTCAAGCTACGGCCCACGGGCCAGATGTGGCCCACTGAGGACTTTTATGTGCCCGCCGGGTTATGGCAAATGGGCTGAGGGGCGGAGACAGAGTTTTTGTTTTTACTATAGTGAGGTCCTCCCACAGTCTGAGGGACAGTGAACTGGCCCCTATTTTAAAAGTTTACGGACCACTGCCCCAAATCAATGGAATTCTAGCTCAAGATTAAAAAAGAGAAGAGACTTCAATGGGCGGCCTTCATGTGAAGGGCACACAGTCCATCAACCAAGTCTGTTAGGCAGATGGGGAAATTGTAGAAGAGTCTCTGTTGCCTTTGATATACTTATGTCTATAAGACCTACTGATTCATGCTGCTGGAGCCGCATGGAAGAAGTCTGGACCCATTTTTAAGGTAATCCCTGCCTTCAAATCCCCGTTAGTCAAACCATGAGATTTACTAAGGTTAATGAGAACTATCTGGGCTCAGTACACAAAGGAGGCACCCCTATCATAAAAGATTATGATCCCTTGGAGAAAAAAAGAAAGCCACAATTTAAATTTTGTGACATCCTAACAAAAAGGGTAAAAGCCCAAGAGGCTGGAAAAGATCACTTGATGGATTACCATTTTACTTAAGACATCATTTCTTCCTTCATCAACATGAAACAGGTTATGATGAACTTTCAAGATTAACATTTTTTTAAGACTGCAAAAGTTAACCTCTGGAAATCATAATAAACATTTGTTCATAATTTACGAATGGAATTACGATTTCATTTGTCGGGTTGCTAAAAAGAAATTTAGTAAGCTGGATTAAGTTAAGGTCTTTTGAGTGTATGGTGGAAGGGTTAGAGCCTACTGGTTTAGAGAGTAGCAGCAAAGGAGAGATAATGGGAGGCTTCTTCCTACGGCAATTTCTGCCAGGCTGGAGGAAAACAGAACCATTAGGCACTTCGGGAGGCACATGGAAGGCAGATGTTGAAAGGGAGAAGGCTTATGGGGACATATGGCCATGATCCTCAAGAGGGGGAAAAAAAGTAAAGAATAAATGGAATCCATGCATTTTGTTCTCAACTACTCAATGTCTCCTTTTCATGATTTTCCCTACAGCCACTTGGCGGCCTCGATACAGGAATTTCAAACCTGGATTTCATGAATTAAAAACAAAACAACAACAAAACAAAAAAAAACTTCAAAAACAACAGATTTCAATAGAATTGATTTCCTTGGCAATTCTAGTATTTTATTTTATGCATTCAAAAACATTCTAAGAAAGGATCGGCAGCTTTCATCATATACCAAAATGGTTAAGAATCTCTCATTTTAAAGCATTATTACCTTTCTTGTGCAGAAATCACTGAATAAGGACTCCCATGGATCAAGTAAAATAAAGGTCACCAAGGAAATCTTTTCATTTTAACATACAACCCATGGGCTAGCCTTAAAGGCAAAAAGCTGGGGCTCCATCCCCAAGGAGACAAGTGGAAGCACAGAGATCCAGAAAGCCAGAAAGGAGAATAGGACCCTGTCCCAATGAGTAAGAAGCCTGGAATACCATCGTGAGGGATCAGGAGGGATATCCTAAGGGCACTGATGTTGCTGTCATAAACTCATCCAGCCCAACACATGTTAAAGAGAAGTACCAACAGGGTCCAAGATTCCACTATCCACAGTTCTGACAGGTAATTTTCTCCCATGTTCTTCTAATCAGCTTATGATATTTATGTCTAAATCATGACTCCAATTTGATTGATTTGATACAAATATGAGATGTTTGTCTATAATTTTGGCCAGACCATTTTTCCAGTTTTCTCAGCAGCTACTGTCCAAAAGTTAGTTCTTGCCCCAATAACTGGGATCTTTAGGTTTAACAAACACTATGTTTCCCCCTATTATCTTATAAAGACATCTGAATCTCATAATTGCAATAGACTGATTTTATAATGACTCATTTTTGTCAAGTGAGTGAGTCACTTAAAGGTGAACAAAACAGAAAGATAATTGACTAACCCCTCCTTTACAGCTCATTGTTTGTCTACAAATTTGCAGGTCCAATTCATGTGGTTTAGAATCAGTTCATAAGTATTTGCTAAGCCCTAAAGATATACCCCAAAAGAGCAAAAGATGGCTTGCTTTCCAGGAAATTAAAGCCCAACGGGGGACAACATACAAACAAACCATCTACAGGATAAATTGGAGATAAGCAACAGAGGGAAGGCACTAGAATCAATCAAGGAAGGTTTCTTGTAGAAAGTGAGATTTTTTAAAAAGAGAAAAAGATCTATTTGTACAGAAATATGTATAGCAGGTCTTTTTGTTGAAGTGATGCCCTTCAATTGGGGAATGGCCAAATAAGCTATGGAATGCTGTGGTATGTGAATATGATAAATATTACTGCACTATAAGAAATGCCAATTAGAATTATTTAAAAAAAAAACTTGGACTTACATGAACTGATGCAGAGAAATGGGCAGAAGGACAACACTGTACACAATAACAGCCATACTTGTATGATAATCAACTGTGAAGACTTGGATAGTCACTGCAATAAAATGATCTAAGAACAATCCCAAAGGACTCATGATGAAACATGTTATGTCTCCAGAGAAAGAACTGATATTATCTGAATATAGATTGAAGCATGCTATTTTCCCACTTTCTTTCTCTCCCTCACTCTTTCTCTGTTTGAGTCTATTTATACAAAATGACTAATATGGAAATGTTTTACAGGATTGCACATGTAAAATCTATTTCAGATCACTTACCATCTCAGGCAGGGAGAAGGAGGAGAAGGAAGACAGAATTTGGAACTTAGAACTTAAAAAAAAAAAGTTTAAATTGTTTTAATATATAATTGGGGTAAAATATTACTATTTATTAAATGAACTGAAAAATTTTAACAATGGGAGGGAGGGAGAAAAGAAGGAAAGGATGGAAGGATGGAAGGAAGGAAAGAAGAAAAGGAGGGAGGAAAGGAGGAAGGAAGGAAGGAGTGAAGGAAGGAAGTAGGGAGGGAGAGAAGGAGAATGGGATTTTAGCTGGATTAAAAACCAGGAGGCACAGAAGAACCCAGTATTTTTTTCAAGAAATAGCAAGGAAGTTAGTGTCATTGAATTAGAGCACATGGTAAGGGTGGTAAGATAGGTTTAAGGAGATTGGAAAGGTGGAGGGGGTTCAGAGGACTGCTGGGGTCTTTCCAAGCTGTAGATTTCTGATCCTTTGGGTACTTATAAGGCCTATAAAAATAAAGAATAAAATTGGGATTCTTTTTGTTCATGTCCTTGGAAGAGTAGCCATGGTTCCAAAGGTTTTATCAAAGAGGGCAATGAATTTGATAGCACAAGCTTGAAATGGGCTAATCCAAAATTAAGCCCTAGTTTGTAGCTAGATAAAAGGCAGCTTCAGGGGCCTATTATACTATCAAAAGAAGGTAGGAGGGGAAAAGAAAAGGATGTTCATCCTTTGTTCATCCTTAGTTCTATAAGAGGATCAATGACATCAGGAGGGTGATGACTTGACTTTCCAGTGGTCTCGGTCAGAAACAATTGCTATTTACAACTCACTCAGAGCCATTAAAACCCAATGAGCAAGTGAGACCTAGGCTGGGCCTATCATTGACCAATCAGTGACAGCCAGAGGGATTAGGGTGTAAAGGCACAGTCAGGTTTGTCCCTTTAAATCATGATGGGCTTTATCAAACAAAACCTGTTTTCCAAAGGTATATTCCAGAGGTATATTATAAATGAACACTACATAAGACAAAAGAGTTAATTGTCCTAGTATTTCAAAAAATAATGAGAGAATAAATAAATATGGAGAAAAAAATATAGTCTCCAAACACCAAGATAACTTGGCAAAGTATAGGTGATCAAAATGTATATTCCTTTGGACAGAGCTCCCACATGTGAACAAAAGGAGGAGGAGATTTGGGGGGCAGGGGAGAAGAGGAGGGAGGAGAAAGGGAAGAAGCTGGACTGAGTTGTTTTGCTTTGTTATTGGAACTTCCCACAAACAATAACAAAAAAATAAAAAATAGGAGATTTCACTATCCCCGCAAGCTACAGACCTCAATCTTTCCTCTCTTTTCTCTCTCAATGCCAGAGAAAAAAACTATCTCCTCAAACTTTTGCAATCAAGCTCCTGAACTCATCCCTTATCAGAAATTGCTCTTTCCAAGGTTAATCCTGCTCTTAATGCCAAATGTTAGTCTTCAGCTTTCTTACACTGCAACTGACCGCTTTTCTCCCCCTCCTCAATTACTCATTCTCCTCTTTCTGGGTTTTCATGACACTGCTCTCTCCTGGTTCTTCTGTTAACTATAACTGCCTGCTTTCTCTCAATTTCTGCTGCTGCTTTATCATCCTTATCATGCCCCCTAACTTTGGGTGTTCTCCATGTCCTGAAACCCTCCCCTTACTCATCTCATCAGTATCAATAGTTTTAATGATCAGCCTTATACAGACACACTCTCTCTCTCTCTCTCTCTCTCTCTCTCTCTCTCTCTGCCAATTAATAGACAAATTTTGCTGTTCTACTTCCACAGCATCTCTTGTACTCCCCCCAAAATATAAAGATAGTTTTTAACAGTCATTTTTTAAAAACTTGGCTTTCCAAATTTCTTTCTCCCTTTCTCATTTCCTCCCTCCTCAAGTCAGCAAGCAATCTGATATAGGTTATACGGGTATAATCATTTTAAACATATTTCCATATTAGTCATGTTGTGAAAGAAAAATAGAACAAATGGGAAAAACCACAAGAAAGAAAGAGCAGACCAAAAAAAGTGAATCTGCATTCTGTCTCTATGGTTCTCTCTGGATATGGATGGCATTTTCCATCCCAAGTCATAGGATCTCTTGTATCTTACCCCTATAATCAACTCACACCGTTATTACTTCCCTTAAGCTACCATAACCTCTCTCTGGGACTACTGCAATGGTCTCCTAATTAAGCCTCCTTGAATCAAGTTTCTCCCCACTCAAATCCATTCAAATCCCTCCATTCAACTTCTAGAGTCCTTTGCCCTAATCATGGATCTTACTGTGTTACTCCATAGCCAATAAACTCCAATGAATCCTCACCACCCCAAATCAAATGTAAGTTCCTCTATTTAGCTTTTAAGCTCTTCATAACATGACCCTGACCGATTTTGTTTGAACTTACTATACCATCCTTCCAGGGCTCTGCAATGCAACTCATTTGTCCTTCTCTGTGTTCTTCCATGACATTCTCACTATCTTCTTGCCTTCACACAAGCCATTCCTCCTGACTCACCTCTGCTGCATAGATTCTCCTCCCTTCTTCAAGATGCAGCTGGAGCATCTTTTATAGGAAGACTTTCTTGATCCTCCCAAGCCCTTGTATTTTGTTTTAAAAGTTTGTTACATACAAAAGGCAGTGATGCATGTGGACAGAGAAGGCCTTGAAACCAGAAAGCCGCCCCCACCAAATCCAGACCAGAGGTTCCAAACTTTTGACTTCTAGAAGTTTAGAAAGTTGCCTAGAACAGTGGTCTCCAACTGAGATCCAGGGACCTCAGGGGGTCCAGGTCTCCAAGATCCATGAAGTCAAAACTATTTTCTTAATAATACTCAATACTGATAGATGTAACTCACATAAACAAAAACTCTTTGGAGTAGTTTTTTAAACTGCAGAGAAGGTGCTGAACTTTATAGATGAACTTTCTTCACCTGGAAGTTCCCTTTTCCAATGAAATCATGGGTTCAGGCCCTTTCCCTATATTTATTTTATGTATATTCATATATGTATTTACAAATCTCTCTCAATAAAAAATAAACTCATTGAGATTAGGGGATACTCTATTTTTTTTTTATTATACTCTGTATCCCCTTTGCTTAGTACATAGTTGTTTGGTCATTCTCAGTCATGTTCGACTCTTTGTGACCCCATTTGGGGTTTTCTTAGCAAAAAGACATTGAAATGATTTGCCATTTTCTTCTCCAGTCCACTTGACGGATGAGGAAGCTGAGGTAAATATGTATGCTAGGCCATCAAACTTTGCCTGTTTGTTTATAAACAAACATGTGTGTGTGTGTGTGTGTGTGTGTGTGTGTGTGTGTGTGTGTGTGTGTGAATGTGTATATATGTATATATATAAACAGTGATCCTACTCTGGTCAATATAGGTTCCTTTTGGGGGAGGGGAGAGACAGAAACCAAGGGAAACCCTTAAATATGAAAAACAAACAAGTATATGAAGGAGTCACTGAGGACAAATGACAAATGACACAGCTAAGAGTCTGAGGCCAGATTTGAATCCATGAAGATTAGTCTTCCTGACTCCGGAAGCATTGCCTCCACTGAGTCACTTAGCTGCCTCAAAGCACATAGCAGGTGCTAGACAAATACTCTGATTAAATATTGTTAATTTATTGTGACCCAGAGCCCTCATCCCAATCTCCACCCCTTGTTCTTATAACAACTCTAAACCCAATTACGAGGCAGAATGTTGCAGAAAGCTTTCCATTCTTCATCTAGTAAGAAATCTTTCTTCATTCTCTTCCTGTGAAAATGAATGATTAAGCAATGCACTGAAAGCGGAGCATTAAATATTCCACACACACACACCAAAAGCCCCGTTTAGATAATAGAAATTGCAACTCGATCACATTCCAAATTTCAGGCATAATATCTCTTTCCCTGACACTTTCAAGTATATCTTTGCAAGATAAAACTACTGGAGGTCTTGTTACAAACTGATTCACCAGCCACTGAACAGTTTCGTTGTTAATGATTCTCTGATGAACTGCAAATTCTTTAAAAGTCCATGTCTTAATTCAGTGCGTTGATTTTTAAGAGAACCCCAAAAGAGGTCTTTTCCCCAATTTTAGGGCAGGCCAACAGGCGGACCCATGAAACCGAACCAGTGTGAAGCCTCAACCTCCACGGCACGTCTGCTTTGAACATTAGACCACTGCTCATTTTTGTTCTGAGATCCAAAATGTTCGGATTATTCACATTAACCAAAACTGTCAAAATGGGATTCTTACCAACGTCATCCTCAGTTTGTCTGTAACAGCTAAATTGTAGTTGTAAACCTTCTCTTTGATTTCCTCAGTGCTGAGATAATTGTGGGTTTCCTTTTCTTTCTCAACATCCTAAAAGAGAAACAAATCAGGGCCACTCATTAGCAATGCGAGAAAACACGATAAGCTGGGGTTCCCTTTGCATTCCAGGGAGAACAACCTTGGTGTACTTAACCTTGAAACACACTCCACCCACCCACCCCAACCCAGCTGCAGTTCTCATCGGCTGACCGTCAACCTGCTCTGCATATTTAAAAACAGACCCTAAAACCACACTGACACATGTGGCATTTGTTTCAAAATCCCTCCTGCCTAAAAGAGTCACTTCTTGGCAGGAGAATCAGCTCTGGAGAAGGAGGCCGCTAAATCGCTTCCTTCTCTGATCTAGACCGACAATTTCCATTCCATAGGATATTTAAGGCAATATTTCAAAAGAACCCCCTCTCCCAAGAAGAATTCATGAATCTGGACCTCCTCCTGTCTTCCAAGATCGGAGGATGGGGAATAAATAAACATCCACTGAAGATTAATCATATGTGCAGACAGCAATTTAATTTTTTTGAATTGCAAGTTACAAGGAAGTCATATAATCAGAAATCAAGATCACAGGCTACAGGCCTATAGAAGGTCTAGTATAAACCTGTCTTTCACAAATAAATAAAATGAATCCCAGAGAAGGTAAAAGCCTGATCCAAGGGGTATACCAAGTTAGAAGCAGAGCTGGGACTGAAACTGGAGTCTTGTGCCTTTCCCAGTAAACCGTATTTTTATGCTGAAGGCCAAATGTGTTTTTGTTACTGTTGTTCAGTCATTTGAATCGTGTCTGACTCTTTGTGACTTCATTTGGGGTTTTCTTCACAAAGACACTGGAGTGGTTTGCCATTTCCCCTTTTGCCTTATCTGACAGATGGGGAAACTGAGGCAGAGTTAAGTGACTTGCCAGGGTCACACAGCTAATAAGTGTCTGAGCCTGAATTTGAACTAAGTATTCCTGACTCTAGGTTCAGTTGTTTTTACTGTTCTTTCTTTAGAAATGAAGAAACGGATGAAAATAAGGTTAAGTGTTAAGTGACTTGCCAAAGATCACACTATCCACTATGCCGCCCCACTGTGACTTAGAGTTATAAAAACAAGCCCAAAAATGGCAATTCTCAGTAAACTTATAATCAATTATTATGGGAAATCACTAAAATTAAAGATCTCTTTAAAAAAATCACTGAACTAAATCAGTAAACAAAGTAACACTTATTTAAGATTTATAAAACATGGGGCAGCTGGATGGTGCAATGGACTTAATAGTGGCTGTAGAGTTAGGAGCATCAGAATTCAAATCTAGCCTCAGACACTTAACACTTCATAGCTGGGAAGATTAAAAAATTATTATTATTATTCATTAGACAGATAAGGAGGGCAAAGGGTAAATAACTTGTTTTAGGATCATACAGCTACTCAGTATCTAAGAGAGGATTCAGGACTTCATGACTCGTGGAATTCAGTTTATACCATAGTGAAAACAAAAGGAGTTAATATATGTGAACTATTTGTGCTGATTATAGAGATCCCCAAAGCATTAAATAATGATTCAAATGTAATCACAATCGCTCTACCCCTCACAGACTGCCAGGGGTAAGGTTTTAAAACTCAAGAGAAAAGATTTCCCAATTTAAAAACAAAAAGAATTGGGATAAAAGAAAATGAAGAGATTAAAAAAGCGGTCAGAGACCATCTAAAAATAATCAGTTTGATTGTATAAAGAGCAATTAAAATTAGATTTATTAAACTGGTTTCTTCCCCACCTGCCCCATCATGAAGCTTTTGAACACTTGTTTCTTACAACCCAGACTCATCACGCTTGTACAAATCACTCCTCACAGCTGGATGTTATCCAAGCTGGCATTTGTTCTCAATCCTCTCCGTGCAGCAACTAGGGTTATAAATACACCGAGGATTTCTACTACAGTGCTATACTCACACCAGCACCATATATAGTCTGAAATTGTCCTTCGGTTCTCAAGCTCGGGGTTAAGACTTGGAGAGGGGAACCAAGTGGGAGCGCCAGCCCATTCCCTGCGAAGGGAAGACTGGGTGGGAACCACCTTGCTTAAGGCACGGAAGGTCAGCCCTTGGATTAACTCCGGGGAAATCAGACCAACTCCAAAGCATATGTTCATTCCATGGCTTTCATCAGGAATGCCCATAAACAATCTCTGGCAGCCATTCTCTCTCCCCCAAACTTTCTTTTCAGGAGTCTCTGGTCAGGCACAAAGGCTACGGATTCAAACAGCTGCCCAGAGTGCCCAGGTCAGAAAACTCAGTCTCCTTATTAGTGAGGATTTCTACAACACCTTTGAGCAACACTCATTCTCTGTCACAGAGGAAGCAGAAAGCAAGGCTTTTTTCCTCCTTCCTCCTGGGAACAGAAGGCTTTGTTTCTACTTACATCATTTCTTAAGACTTCTTGGACTATACACACACACACACACACACACACACACACACACACACACACACACACACTAACTACAGGTGACTTAATCCAAGATGGGGAACAATGACCACCAACTGGCATTGCTGCTGAAAGAAGGGCAGACCACAGGGATGGATCAGATGCCCCTTAT
Organism: Sminthopsis crassicaudata; assembly: GCF_048593235.1. Classification (NCBI taxonomy): domain Eukaryota; kingdom Metazoa; phylum Chordata; class Mammalia; order Dasyuromorphia; family Dasyuridae; genus Sminthopsis; species Sminthopsis crassicaudata. The sequence goes on from NC_133621.1 coordinate 209,436,895, forward strand.
AGGCTGGGTTGGGACTAACCATTATTCCATCCAATTTAACTTTTTTTTTTTAAGTGCTTACCATGTAGCAACGAACAGTGCTAAAGGAATGTGATTGAAAATGAATAAATTCTGCTCCCAAGGGGAGGAGTAGAAGGAAAGAAGGGCATACATTTGAAATTCTTTGGGGTTTCCCATTTATGGCTGTATTTTTAAGGTTTTTATAACTAGCACTATCAAAATAGTCTACCTTGGTGGCCCAGGCCAGGTAGGGCTCATAAAGGTGGAGCTGGTTAATTCCTTTCTCATTTGATGTTTTGTTTTTCTATTTAAAATCTAAAATATATCCAAATTAATATTCAATTATCTGTGTTAATAATGATTCCTCCTAACTTGTTTATCCCTTTGAATGATACTTTTGTTTAGATGTTAACATCAGGCTTGGGTATTCCCACGCATAAGTCAACTGATAATTATAGGAAATAACAAAGAGAAACTTACCAGGATGGTGAGGATCAATGAAAAGGGTGGGAGTAACTAAAGAAAAAGAGCCCAGGGTTCTAATTCCTGCTGTGCTCCTGGAAGTTTTTCCCACCCCTCTTAATTCCAATGTCTTCTCCCCTATCACTCACACTCCTGTTAATTATTTCCAATCGTGTATATGTATGTGTTTATATATAGTCTTATCACCTAGACCATAAGCTCTTTGAGGGCAGGACTTGTCTTTTACCTCCTTTCTTGTCCCAGAGTTTAGCACAGCACCTGGCACATAATAAGCGCTTAATAAATGTTTATTGATAAATTGTTCCTAAATCACTCTGTGGGACCCAGTTCTGGATCCCAATATTCTAATCTGTGAATTGAAAGAGAATTAGATAGATTCTAAAAATCTTACAGTTCTTGTCCTACACCACTAACTGCCTATTAGATATTTCGAACTGACATCTCCTTCCTCCCTCCCTTCCTCCTTTCCTCCTCTCCCTCCCTCCCTCCCTAAGTATCTGAGACCACATTTGAACTCGGCTCCTTCTAACACCAGGACTGATGCTGTGGACATCTATCTCCAAAGCAACAAGCCCCAAACAGAACTCATGAGTTTTCCTATCAAACTCATCCCTCTTCCAATCTTTTCTATTTACATTCAAGGTTCCATCTTTCTAGGAACCCATTTCTGCAACACTGTTGTCATCCTTGACTCCACTCTCACTCACCCAGTATAACCAAAAAGTTGCCCCAGAATGCTCAGATAAGCTTTCATGGCCAGCATCCTTGTTAAGGCCTTCATTATCTCTGAATCTAGACTACTTCCCTGACTTGTCTCTCCCTACTCCAATCTATCCTCCACACAGTGGCCAAAGTCTCAAGCAAAGATCTAACTATGTATTCAAATTCTAATCACTTCTTGAACCAAATATAAAGTCCTTATTTGGCAATTATAGCTCTTTACAGTATAGGTCCCTTCCTACCTACCTTTCTCATCTATATATATTTCAACTTCCCCTTTCTGAAATGTTCATGATTCTACCATACTAGTAGTCTCTCCAAGACACCCCATCCCATTTCTCTGTCTACCCTCTTGTTCCATACCTGTACCTCTAGGTATTCCTGGTTTTCTTCACCCAGTCCAGGTACTACTTACTGCAGGATGCCTTTCCTGGTCTCCAGAGCTTCTAAGATCTTTCTTCCCAGGTTACTTTGCGCTTGATTTGTATACATTCTATATATACGCATATGTATTATACATATTATTTCCCACATTAAAGTGTAAGATTTATGAAGGCAGGTAATGTTTTACTTTGTATTCCTGACAGCAGTAGATAATTGATAAATCAATTGACCGGGTTAGAAATGTCCTTCCTTCTCCCAGAAATCAAAAATAAATAAATAAATAAAGGTCTTCCGATCAAAAACACTACAAATTGAATCAGGGCTGGACCAACAATCTCTAAAGTCTCTCTAAAATCTGAAGCCCATACTATGCTTGACTCTGGGGATATAAGCCAAAACAGGGAGATAAAGTGTCAAAAACCCATTCTACTTACTACTGCTCCTTATCAAGAAACCAAGTTGGGGTCATTCACTAAAAAGCAAATGAAATCTAAAAAAAAGACCCAAATATACTGACTATAAAAGGAAGTATTTGAGTGAAAGAAACTATAAAGTGTTCAAATTTTAATGAATGAAATGGTATTTGCTGAGTGTCTACTATATTCTCAGGCACTGAGATAGGCCCCAGGAATAGAAAGACAATGAATGGAAAAATCCCCACTCAAAAGGAGCTTATATTGTTAAAGAGAAGATAAACAAGTACATACGCAAGCCTAGAGAAAATAAATATAAAGAGAATAAATTCAAATAGCCACTACTTTATTTTTTGTAATTGAATCTGTCTATCTTGGAAAGAATTCCCCTCTTAGACACTTTTATGAAATGTATCTGATCTGACTTTTTTCTAATTTTTTTTAAAGTTTATTTTTGCAGAGGCAATTAAATGACTTGCCCAAGATCACACAGCCAGAAAGTGTTAAGTGTCTGAGGTGAAGATTTGAACTCAGGTCTTTCTGACTTCAGCGCTGGTGCTCTATCCACTATACCAACTAGCTGCCCCTAATTATTTTTAATGGTATAATCTTTAATATTTAAATCATATATCCATTCTGAATTTATTGTGTTATAAGACATAAGATTCTAATCAAGCCTAATTTTTACCAGACTGTTTTCCAGGTTTTTTAAAGATACATTCCAGCTTAAGTATCCTCAGTCATACAAAGATATTAAGATTTCAAAATTTAGAGGAAATTTAATTATTTGCAAAAATAAAAAATTAAAAGTATAGAAAGCAAATAAGGAGCTCATCTATAGGTCATTTATGTTTTTGTATTTATTAGTGATTAATTAGTGAATTCAATTATTTCTGATTCTTTCTTAACAAAATTGTTCTAATGGTTGGTTTTTCCAATTCAAAATAATTTTGGTGATTTTTATCTTATAATTTGAGTTCTGAAAAGTACAAATCTTTCATTCCTAGTTTTCTGTTTTGTTTTGGAGGCAATCAGGGTTAAGTAACTTACTTGCCCAGGGTCACAAAGCTAATAAGTGAGGAGAATTTGAATTTCAGAATCTCTGGACTCCAGGGCTGGTGTCTATCCACACTATGTCACTCAGCTACCTCCCATTACTGGTGGTAGTTGTTGTTTTTAATTAATTTTCTTGATATTGTCTCCGTTAGACCTGAAGAAACCGTTTTTTGGGTAAACCACCTCAAAAGGCTAAATACCTTTGTTCCCCCTAAATCAGAAAGGGATCTTCCCCCAATACTCCAAATGCTATTGCTGACTGGACCACTTACTTGTGCAATCTGAATAGAAGAAGGGACAGAATTTGTATTTGGAAGAAATAATGCCTATGAGCATTTTCAAACATAAAAGACAACAATTCTTTCATTCATGAAAAAATATGTATGGGAAATGACAAATGAACAGTGTGAAAAATGGGTACCACAGGAAGAAGATGTGAGAGGAAAAAAGATAGGAAGAAAACGCACATTGTTCTTTAACTGTGGAAGGGAGGGAAGCAAAGCTATTTGTGAATGCCACATGAGTGATTTGTGATGGCGTCCACCAGTTTAGGTGCCCACCTCAATGTCTGTCTACATGTGGCCAGTTTTTACAAATCCCTTTTAAAACAATTCACTTTCCTGTATTCTCTGCTTTCGCCATTATCACAGGGGGTGCTTTCCGTGAGGGCTAGTTTAAATTTCCATGAAGAAAATCCCGGCAAAATCTGTTTTTTCAGTCAGTCTGGTCTCTTGGCTCATGGGTGGGGTTCCCTTTGGTCTCAAAGGAATTTTCTCATGAGAAACACACCCTGTGCCACAGAGATGCAATTGTCTTCACCCATTATTCTGTAGAGAAGATGGGATTAGAAGCTGGACCTAGTCAGTGGCCACAAGATTGTCATAACTAGTCCATTCTATGGAAACCACATAGAATGTGATCATCCCTCTATCCCTTTATTCTTTTTATTTTCAATGCTCTCTTTCACTTAGCAGAAAAACTGTTGCTTTTGAAATGGAAGGACTTAGGATTCAAGTCTCTGAACTTTTCTACAAAATAATCCTTAGAGCTGTAAAATTAATGAACCTATGACACTACTCACTTACTGTTAGAATGGCTAATTATCATTTCCCCTCAGAATTAAAAGTTCCTCAGAAGAATATAAATAGAACAGAATCTGAGTTGAACACAAAAGCAGAGGCTGTTTTCATCATTATATACTCAAAGCCCAACATAACATAAATGCTTGCTGAATTGAGCAAAGTATTTTTCTAGATGGATGTGCTCTTATCTAAAAGCAAGAAGGGCAGCTAGGTGGTGGAGCACCAGGCTTGGGGTCAAAAAGACCTGACTTCAAATTCAGCTTCAGATATCTACTAGCAGTGTGACCCTTTTTGCCTCAGTTTCTCCATCTGTAAAATGAGCTGAGGAAGAGAATGACAAACCACTCCAGTATTTTTGCCAAGAAAATACAGATGGATATGACTGAACAATAATAATAAAGCCACATTTATATGTGTGTGTGTGTGTGTGTGTGTGTGTGAGTATAAAACACTTTCCAAGCAGCTGCCACTAAGGATATAGATAGAATGCTATCAGATCCATTTCACAGATGACAAACTGAGGCTAAAAAAGTTAAATGATTTGCCCAAGATCACACAGCTAGTAGCAGAACTGGTTCTTGAACTCAGGTCCTCTGGACTTCTCTTGCATTATGCTTCCAATGTGGGCCAAAAGCCCATAGTTGTTGTAACAGCTGGCCAGTGTAAATGATGAAATCTGCAGCTGAAAGAATAAGACTAAATGGCCTGCCAGCATAGGGGATCAAATTCAGCAATCTGGATCCAGATTGTTCCCTGACCAACTCTATAAGGTAATGTGAGGAACAGAGCTCAGATCCTCATGGGAGGAAAACTCGAGGTTAAATTCAGCCGCAGATGCTTCTGGGTGTGTGATTTCCCAGCAAGTCGCTTAACCTCTTTGCCTCAGTTTCCCCATCTGCAAAATGAGGATAATAAAAACATCTACCTGGCAGGGTTGTAGTGAAGATCCAATGAGTAAGTACTGAGTATTAGCAATTATTATTACATTAGCTATAATCAATTATTGTCTAATGGTCAGTACACTGTTCTCACCTTTTTCAATACCTTCCAGTTAAGTGAATTAATTGTTTCATAAAAATGACACAGTAAACAAAGTGCTATTCACATTATATTATTTTGCCAGATGTCTTGGCAGACACTCAAAGTAGAATAAGTCAGCAGAACCTGTAGAAAAGACCATCCTTTACTTAGAGAAACAATCCCTGGAACCTTTCCCCTTCTGACCCAAATCAAAGGAAACTAGAAGCTAGGACATTTTTAGTTTATAAGGATATCTGGCCTGTAATTCACATGGTTACGAATAAAGAAGGAAAACCTATAACTACATTTCTTAAAATAATAAAGTATTTAAAAGAAAAAGTACTCCAAAACACACAAACAAACCCAATTCTGTTTAGTCTGAAGGCTTCTGAGCGGCCGTTTCTGGGGTCTACAAAACCTCTCTTCCTGACCTTAAAAGCACAGTATGCTCCTTGGTCCAGATCTTCCCCTGGTGAACTAGCTGTTGTCATGTCAGGGAGTCATACATGCCCGGTATTAACGCTTACCTTACTACAAAAGCCTAGCAAGCAGATTCATAATAGCACTGGCTAAAGCGGCAAAAGCAAAGGATAGATTTCCACTGTCTATAAATGGATTATTTTACCATGTTTCCTCTTGTCTGATTCAGATATCTCTACAAATACCACCTTGGAAAATGTTTTTAATATGTTAAATGCCTTTTAATATACTAAATATCTTTTTAACTACAAATTTAGTAAGAAAAACAATATAAACATTTCAAAAAACTGAGCAACTGAGCAAATGTCTTTTCTTTCTATTATATATAGTCTGGAATTTTTTTTTTTTTTGGGGGGGGATGATTCAAATTTAACACATTTTTCTCCTTATGTTTCTTTCCAAATGGCCTTTTGCTCTTTTTTATTTAAAAAAAAAAGATTCAGTAATGTTTTCTTATTGAAGTATCCACTAAATAATATGTAACAATATACTAATTAGTAATTAATATGTTCATAATGACATACAAAATAACTAAATACTATGACTTCTAACTACCCCAACTCTTTTCCCTACCAGCAAAATAAAAGCCCTCCTTTATAATAGATCAATACAATTATGCAAAACAAAGCCACATTCTGGTAGTATCTGAAAATGTAATCTAATTCTGCACCTCTAGTTCATCGCCAAGAGATGGGCAGCATGATTTATTATCAGTCTTATGTTGCTGGAATTGATCACAGTGGGACAATCAAAGCCTTTTACTGCTGTTTTTCATTACAATGTTATAGGCATTATATATGTTTTCCTCTTCATTCTACTCACCTCTCTTTTCATCAGTTCATACAAGTCTCCTGGGATTTTTAAAAATCAGTCTTTTTTATCATTTTTATGATATAATAATATCCCATTACATTTATACACTATAATTTGTTCCAGCCATTTCCCCATTAATGAACAACCACTTTGTTTCCATCTTTTATCCTATAATTAAAAAACAACTATAAATATTTTAGATACATGGTTCTTTCTCTTTTATCTTTTTTTGAGATATATTAAGTATACAAGTGATATTTCTGGGTAAAAAGATAGGCACAGTTTAATGATTTTGGAAAGAATTCCAAATTGCTTTCAAGAATGGCTGAACCACTTTACAATTCCATGATCATGAATTATTATTGCTGTCCTCCTACAAGTTATTTCTAACAACTGTCATTTTCCCTTTAAAAAAAAATTGGGGGCAGTTAGGTGGTGCAGTGGATAGAGCACCAGCCCTGAAGTCAGAAGGACCCGAGTTCAAATCTGGCCTCAGACACTTAATACTTCTTCCCAACTTCAGAAAAGGCTAAAAAAAAAGCTGCTTGTCTTTCTGATCAATTTTCTTTCCTCTCTTCTTATTCTTTTGTAGGCAAGCTTCCAACTTTATTATCCAACTCAAACTTACTTCCTCCAAAATTACCAAAAAGTTGCTAATTATTAAATCTGATGGTCTCCAGGGGAGTCTTTTGGCTCCCACATGTGGGAGATGGCACCCTGATTGTGCCAGGAAATGTAGACTATGGAGAATGAGGCTTGTAGCTCTTGGCTCATAAGCCATATGGTGCCTGTGCAGCTGCAAAGGTAGGGAAGGGAGGAAAGCAATCTCTTTGCAAGTTACTTGACTTCAGTTACCATTATAGCCCATTTTAAAGTCTTTGAGGAAAGGTATCCTTTTTTTAATAGACAAGGACACTCTAGAATTAAATTACATTACTTTTCTGAATATCATTGCATTTAGATTTACAAAAAAAATCAATAAAAATAGCAGTCTGGATAAAGAACAACAAAAAATTTGGTTTTCATCTTGGTCAGCATCCTTCTTGATCTATCTTGCTTGACCCGACACTGTTTCTTCCTGGAGCTTCTTCTTTATCCTTCTACTGGTTTGGCCTTTCTTTCTCCATCTCCTTTGCTAGAAAGACCACATATAAACCCATAATAAATTATTTTTATTATTAATTCCTTCTATTTACTGGTCTGACTTCTCCTTCTTCCTCTCCTTTGCTAGAGAAGACACATATAAACCCATAATAAGTTATTATTATGATTAATTCCTTCCATTGGTCTGACCTATCTCAATCGCCTTTGCTGGAGAGACCACACAGATTCCTAATAAATTACTATTATTATTATTACTACTACACTTGTGTATATTTTGTATTCTTTCAATAGAATACAAGCTCCTTAAGGGTTGGGGATGTCCTCCATTTTTTATCTTTGGATCCCCAGCATGTAGCATAATGCCTTGCCTATAAGCAGGTGCTTATGTTTGCCAAGCTCTCCAAAAATTCACATAGATAAGCAATGGTGTATTATCATTATGGAAATCTACGCTAAGTAATATTCATCACCCCACTCTGAGTACATGGTCATGGACCGGTACTCTCCCTCAGTCTATCTCCAAGATGGGCTGTTCTTAACACAATAAAAGCATGTTTATTAAGCTTGGAAAGCCACTGGGAAAGAGATCCACAATGGTAACAACTGATTTAATTAACTGCAGTTGTAACAGGCATTAAAACAGAGTTTCATCTGGGTCTACAATGACCTCATAAAAACAAAATAAAACAAAAAAACCTCTCATTACCCATTCTGACCGACCCTCTACGGCCGTCGTTCAGGCTGGGTGCTGCAGACTCTCATTGGTTTAGAGCCAGAAAACAAACTTGGTGGATGAACAGCTTCAGGGACCCGACCCAGGAGATAACTCGGGTCCAGAGACCTGGCTTACTCTGACAGGTTTGTTGAAGCTGTAACTGGATCTGCTATTCATTTCTGAAATGTAATATCTTTGGGTAGCTCTGTAAGTTTCTAAACCCAAACTCTACCCAGCTCAGCATTTTTCCCATAATCCTATTATTCGGGGCTAACTACTTGAAATGAAGGTGGTTAAGACTGTGCATGCAGCAAGCGCCTAAGTTGTGCCTACAATCAATGTCCAAAGTTTAAGAAAAAAGGTGTTCAGAGCTTTTGTGCCTAATTTACCAGCTAACTAGTTCCTAAACCTGAGCCTCAACTTACAAATCTATAAAATGAGGATAATACTGTGTCACTGTCACAGAGTTGTTACGATGTTTACAAGTGTTCTGGCTATTCAAGTCAACAAGCATTTATTAAGTGCCTACTACGTGCTAGGCATTTTGCTAAGCATTGGGGATTTATTTTTAAAAAGAGGGAAAAAAAACTACCTGCTCTCAGGGAGTTCAAAGTCTAACTGAAAGAGACAACATGCAAATAATGATCTACAAAAACAGACTAACAAAATAAACTGGGATTTAGCTCAGATTTGAAAAGAGCCAGGGAGTCCAGAAGATGGAGAGGAAGAAGGGCTGAATTCCAGGCATGAAATGCAGGAGTTTGCAGGCAGAGTGTCTCCTGGAGAAATAGCAAAGAAGCCCAACAGTGAGAATCTGGAAGCCATAGAAAGACTGGAGAGTTAGAGGTCATGTTATGAAGGGCTTTGAATGACAGATGGGATTTTACATTGAACCTGGAAGTGATAGGAAGCCACTGAAGTTTATTGAATAGGGGAGTGACATGTTCAGAAAATCAGTCTGACAGCTAAATGGGAAATGGCCTGGAATGGGGAGAGACTTGAGATTGACCCTCTACTTTCTGTATTTTCTAAAAGGTCATCCTGGTACACAGTAGCCATCTGGCTCTTTATGTAAATGGTGCTTACAAATGGGATTTTAGGAGCCTCTAACGCAGTAACACTCACTTAAAGTTAGACCTTTGCTCCATTGAGAGTTGGGGGGATGGAGAGGGTGGGAATAGATCATTTCATAAAGATAAAGATCAAAAAATGACATTAAAATGTTTTATGGGACTTTTAAATCCCAAAGGGTGAAGTTAGAACCAAAGGAAAGGAAATCTATTGATTCACCTAGAGGTAAAGCCAGGTGTGGAAAAAGCTGGTATATTCTGCAGTGCCAACAAGAGGCAGATAAAACCAAGCATCCAATAATTAGCATTCACCCAACCATCCACCCCAATTCTCCATGTCTTGGCAGCCAATTGTGTCGTAGGAATATAAGGTTCTGGCTCTTTCCCTGTGACTGAACAGAGATCACAATTTTCAGGACTCTGTAAATCTAAAATACATCCAAAATACAAAGGGAAAAAAAAGGAGTGGAGGAGTTTCTGGTCAAACATGGCTTGGATGACAGCTCAAAGGGACTGATAATAAAAAACCAAGATACCATCAAAACACATCTAGGAGGTAGTGATACCAAATTAGGCAAGCTCTTCATAGGAAAGAAAAACAATTTTTTAATGTTCAGTCCATCCTTCCAACAGCACCACAAATCTACCATGACTAGTTTGGTCAATGCAATGTCTAAGGTTTGGGAGTTAAAACTGTTAAAAACTGGATAACTGGAACCAAGAACATCGAACATAGACTGTCAGAGAGGGGGGAAAAAAAAGGTAGCTTAGAAATAGATTACTAGCCTCACATTTTATAGGTAAGTAGTTATCACAGAGTTAAAGTGACTTGTCCAAAGTCACATAGCAAGTTAATGACAGAGAGCAAACAAAATTATGTTTGAGTAGTTGTACATAATGGATTTTATGTATAATCATTTTTAAAAATTATACTACATTATAGAAATGCTTGTTTTATTCCATAAATTAAAAAAAAAATCACAAGGGTCTTTCAACAATACCATGCTCCTTTTGTTTTCTACTTTGATAATAATTTTAAAAGCAATTTTTATTGCTTCCACATATATGATATCAGTGCCATGATAGATCCCATTCCACAATGATATTGCCCTCCAAAAGCACTACTCTGTTACAAAAAGTGTCAGAGTACTTTCCTCTACAATCCAGAGCAAACAGTTAGGCAAAAATAAAAATTTTGTTTCTGTCAAATTACACACAATTTCATCACAAGGAACTTGAAACTTGGATAGCCATTACACATGGAAGCAAGCCTTGGACACCTGCGAATTACAAATCTCATTTTGGCAGAATTCTTATTTTCAAGCGCAACTCAAGGTGTTGACTTTACCTTAAGCATCACCTTTCCCTCCCCAAAAGAGATTAAACTCATTCTGAGGATAATAAAAAGATAAGTAATTCAAACAGAAACTCCTGATTAGAACTTCAAAAAATCTGAAGCAAACAATTTCCAAACTACAGGGTATCCTTTCCTTAAGAAATCTCTACTTCTTTGATTTTAAGTACAGCCTGGGTTAATCCAGGCCAAATCAAGAACATCCTGAACAAAAAGCAAAGGATTCATGATCAGGTTACTAGACAGGTCAGAAACACAGAGATCTGGATCAGGGGTGAAACGGGGGCAGTAAACAGAAATGGAGGTCAGAAAACAAAGGAATCTCCAGTCTGCCTTGCAAGGGACTATCTAAGAATTGAAGCAGGGCAAATTGGGAAAATATGGAAGGTTAATCAAGTTCACAGACTGCTACAAGGGCAGGGCTAACAAAGCAAATCACAGACAAAAGAGAGGAGGTCATCAGGCTACTTCTGGAGAAGTGATGGATTATTGCAACCCCTCTGGAAATCAACTTGGAAGTACTTAAGAAAAGTGATTAAGCTGCTCATAATCTCTGATCAGTAATCCCATTTATGTAGACAAGTACCCCCAAATCAAAGACAAAGAGGGCTTCTTAAACTTTTCCCACTTGCAACCCCTTTTTACTTGACCCTGGATATACAGGCATATAAAAATGTTTACTAGATGCTGGGTATACAGGTATATAAAACATAAAATAAAAACCAGACATTTTCTGATAATAAATCCTAATTTCACAACCCCCCCCCCACATTCAATTATGAAACTCCATATGGGATTGAGAGCTACAGTTTAAGAAGCTTGGTGTATAGACTTAACAGAAATGCGTTTTGTGATAGCCAAACATAAAAGGAGACAAAGTGGAAAAATGGTTGACCAAATTGCAATGTGTTCAGGTAATAGGATATTATTGTGCAAAAGAAAAAATGAATATGAAGAATGTGTAATATATGTGTATACATTTACTCCAGTATCTTTACCAAAAAACAAACAAACAAACCCAAAAGAGATCATAATGAATCAAACATGACTGAAAAGATTGATTTGAATTGAACTGACCAGTTCATCTACCTTTCTCTATCTGTCCCTTGTTCTCACATGAAGAACTTTCTATAGCCAGCAGGGAAATAAGCAGACACATGAAATAGTTAAATAACAATTCAAGATGCAATATGACTAAGTAAATGTTAATGGAAGAAATTAATAGCTTCTTCTTTCTGGTACTTTTGAATCCAACCAAATTATCTTCCCTCCCCATAGGGAATCTGCTTAAGCAGTTACAGAGGAAAAACTGAATCATTAATCTTCCTGATCTTTATTTACAATTAAAGGTCAAAACAGGAACTGCCAAAATGGCCTGCAGCTTACAAGGTTGTCAGCTTAAAGAAACCAACTTGCCTAACATAAACACAAACTCACATGCATTCTCAAAAGCTAAAAAAAAAAAAAAAAAAAAACCACTTAGGGTCTTGCACATGTGAGGTACTAAATAAATGCTTGTTGATTGCTTAGATATCCAAGTTTAAAAAAAAAAAAGTGGATTTTTATGACATCATGAATAGGAGTAAGAGACAACAGAGTATAATTCAACAGCCTTGGAATCAGATAACCCTAATTTAAGCTCTTTTAGCTATGTGACCTGGGACAAAGAGCTTAACAAATAATTCCAGGCAATTTCCTTATCCTTAAATCACAGACTGACTATCTAGAGCTATCCTAAGCCTCCACAGATCTGACTGGTGAGTGCCATTGGGACCCAATATTTCAGACTGGCTCCAGTCGTCATCTTACCAGGTGCCTTGTTGTTGTGTTTATTGGGACTTGTCTTTCCTACCCTCTAGATCTAGGGCCATAATCTGACTAATGTACTCATTATTCCTAGAGTATGTCAATATGTCCCCACTAACTGTAACTATTTTTATATATCCACCCTTGGCCACTGATATATAATCTCTCTCTTGTAGAGTATAGTAGCTTTTGTATCTATATCTTTAATGTTTATTATATTGTTTAATAAATACTTTTTAAAATTTTATTCATTCATTTCACTGAGGATTCCTTATGCTGAAGTTTGAACCAAGAAATAAAATTGTTGTTCAGTTGTTTTTCAGCCATGACTGCGTTTTATTTTTCTAGGGTTGATGGTGGAGAAAGAAGATTCAGAAGAGATGAACTGGGTAATCCAGTTTAAATCAGTCCTTTTAGTCACATCTGATTCTTTGTGATCCCATTTGGAATTTTCTTGGCAAGGATACCGAAGTGGTTTGCCATTTCCTTCTACTACTCATTTTACAAATAAGGAAACAAGATTTGCCCAGAATCACATAACTAGTAAGTGTCTGAGACTGGATTTGAACTCAGGAAGATGAGTGTTTCTGACTTCAGGCACTCTATGCAACACCTAATTGGTCCAGAAATAAATTAGATAAATGAATAGGAATGTTGGTCAGGTCAGAGTCCATTCCCAAGGAAATAAGGTCCTTCAAAGATTAGTAATGAGATTTTGAATACAACTATTTTGATTTAACTGCTGTTGTCTAGCTAAATAATAGTTGGTTTACTCTTGCTGCCTCAAAATGTTCTTTAGCACTTCTAAAAGGTACCTTAATACCCCCGAGCACACTCCACAGAAATCTCAGGACAAAAAAAACCAAAACTCAATCTAAGACAATTTAAAGGATCCAATATTTTCCTGATAGGCTAACATCCCCTAATGGGAGAAGAAAATGTGCCTAACGAAAAGAGAATTTATCAGCCTCAGCTAAAACCAATAAAATAGAGAAGCAGCTGAGGACAGTGGTGGGGAAAAAATGGAGGTTGAGGACCTGGGGAGAACCCACTCATCTAAGAAAGTTGACAGGTAGAATCACAGTGTTTTTTGCTTTACTGTTTTCTTTTGTAGTAGAAAGGTTTCAATTCCCGTAGGGAAAGGGAGTGGTCATGGAAGAAGATAAGGTAGTATGTTCAGGGAGACAGTAATCATTTTTTTTTAAAGTATCCTTAGGGTTTGAGCTGTTCTTAGTAAGGCATCAAACAAGTTGTAGTTTGCTACTCTGGGGAAGAAGGGAGGGATCTGGAAGAACTATGACTGGCAAAGAGAGGGGAGAAATCTAAAAAAAGAAAATGCTCTAAGAGACTCAAGTTAACAAGCATTTAAGTGCCTACTATGTCCCATGTAATGGAGATACAAAGAAAGGCAAAAACATGGTGCCTGCCTGTAGAGAGCTAATGGGGGGGGGGGGGGGGGAGACAACAAGCAAATTTGAAGCTAACCAGGAAAGATAAGGCATAAATAGCATAAATAAGTGAGGAAATTTTGGGAAGCTTTTGGTTTTTTCCCCTTTCCACCTCTCTCTCCTCCTCCATGATGAGTAGAAGTTCTATGGCAGTGGTCCTCAAACTTTTTAAACAGGGGGCCAGTTCACTGTCCCTCAGACTGTGGGAGGGCCGGACTACAGTAAAAATAAAAGCTCACACTCTGTCTCCGCCCCTCAGCCCGTTTGCCATAATCCTGCAGGCCGCATAAAGGACCTCACTGGGCCACATGTGGCCCACGGGCCTTAGTTTAAGAACCCCTGCTCTATGGCATCTATTTAGGATTGATTTCTTTGATTTTATTTTTCCTTTACACTGTTATTCCTTTATGTTTATTTTTCCTTTATATCGTTCCCCATACTTTGTATAAAATCTATGGCAGATTCTGAATGCTGTCTTGTCTGTTTATACAGTGGTGACTTTCTCCCTTCCCAGCTGGGGGGTAGAGGGAGTTAATGAGAAAACTAGTCCCTCTTTGATTAAGCAGAATTTAAACAGCTGGGAAGTCTCTTTTCCAGCCTGAAAGAAAAAGGCCATCTGGGAGATTAATGAGCTGTTATGATTTTATTAACATTTCCTACATTTGGATAAATCCCTCACCAGGCAGAATTTTTAGCTGAATTTGAGGGTTCCTTTTTAATGAGTCTCTTGTTATAACAGGGTGTGGCTATGTGCACCTTCCTCAGTCCAGATTCCAGATACAGAAAAGCTGTAAGGAGAAAGGGGCCCAGTAGTCCAGGACTAGGCCCAGAGGAAGGGGTGGGGGTAAGGGAAAGGGCAGGTACTAGCAGGGAAAGTCCCACCTTGCAGCCAGACACACAGGTGTGGTTTGGGAGGGTTCCATTATTCCAGCTAGCAGATGAGAGGAAAGCTCTTTTAGCCAGTGTCAGTGGTAGTAGGCTACAAGAGAAAAAGACTTGCAGATTTGTGTGACTTTGGACAAGTCCCAGCTACCTTGGATCTTAATTTTGTCATCTAATAAATGAAAGAAGGGTTGACCTCTAAGGTCTTTTTCAGCTCTACATCTATATATGCACAGTATCCTATGATTTTTTTAAAAAAAGATATCTCTCTTCCCTTTACTCCTAAAAATAAAAAAAGGCATTTATTATTATCATTTAAAATGTAAAAAAGGAAGAAAAACAAACAACTTTGAATCATCTATTCTGTTGACAAATTTATAAATATAGAAAGCTCTCCAAGAACCCTGGAAACTAAGATCACAGGGTTTTTATTTACTTTTAAAATCAATTTTAATTTAAAATGTCTTTATCATGTAAAGTTGACTAGGAAAATAGTGTTCATTTTAGAAGTGAAAGTTCAAATATTTCTTGGGTTCTTTTCAAAACAGCCCTTTTCCTCCTCTATGTACACAGGAAAGAGCCAGCCACAAGGAAGTGTTGCTAGGACTCCACCTTTCCTTAGATCAACTCCTGTTTAGAGGGCAGAGCAGCTCTGGGTACCATATGTCACAGGAAAAATTGGTATTCTCTGGCCAGGACAGAAGGGACCACTGAACAAGGCATAAATGCCTAGGAAAGGTAATTTCCAAACTAGAAAGGGGCTAAAAGCAAAGCCTCATTTGATCCTCACAATAACCCTAAGGTAGATGCTATAAATACCATCATTTTACAGCTGAAGAAACTGAGGCAGATAGCAATTAAAGTAATTTGCCCACAGTCACACAGCTAGTAAGTGTCTGAATCTGGATTTGAATTCAGGTCTTGGTTTTTCTAACTCCAGAATCAATGCTACTGAATCTACTGAGTCACCTGGCTACTCCCAAGGTAAACCCAGGAGAATAAACGGAGCTGATAAGTGTCTGTGGCCATATTTCAACTCTGGTCTTCTCAACTTCACTGGGTCTAGCACTCAACTGTGTCTCTATAAAAGATTAGCTGGTCCAAATTCCTAATTAAAAAAATAATAAAGAAATTTGATGACTTGTTTTTTTACATCACAGCTTTCTCTAATTCAACCCACACTAAGATTAAACCCTTACTTATAACAAATAAAAATCAATACATCATTGAATATACTCGTAGGTATAGCTATCCATGCATTCATTCATCTACCTACCTATATACCTACCTACCTACCTAAAATTACCACATAGCAGTCTACTTCTCTGCTGATGGCTTCACAGGACCATAAATTCAGGACTTAAAAAAAGTAGCTATTTCAGGGTAAATTCAATTGAGACATGCTTTTGATTCCTTTTTCTTGAAAGCCATCTCTCCTCAAATCTCTCCTAAATTTTGGCAATAGCTGAATCACACTCTTCTGAAGCCTTAAGATTTTTGAAGTTCCAGAAAGAAATACCTGCAATTGAAGAATTCCTTGTTGATCAGGCAACAAAAATATAAACAGCCCAGACTTTGTGAAAGACAAGATACAGGCCTTCAGCTGGATAATAAAGGAAAAAGCAGAGGCACGGATTGTGAATAAAAGACTAAAGCATGAATTTAGGAGAGAAGGCCCTATTTGCAAGTCACAAGAAGATAGAGTCCTGGATAAGGTGTCAACTTTATTATTGGCCATCTGGCTGACCACATGCAGGTGACTCAACCCCTCAGGGTCTCGCTTTTTCAACTGTAAAAATGAAGGGAACTGAATAAGATGACTGGGATCATATACCTAGAGCTGGAAGGAACCTCAAAACCCATTTGGCCCAAATTTTTAATTTTGCAGAGAAAGAAACTAAGTTAGGGAACTTGACTCAAGTATTAAATTTTGAAGGTGGGACTTTGAACATAGGATCCTTGACTTGAGAACAAATACTATTTCTATTGCTTTTCAAACTGTATAGGATAGCTAGTGGCTCAGTGGATGCAGCACCAAGTCCAGAGTCAGGAAGCCCTTCATTCATATTTGGTCTTACTGATTATATGAACTTGAGCAAATCACTCTACCCTGTTTGCCTCAATTTCCTCATGTGAAAAATGAACTGAAGAAGGAATTGGCAAATCATCCTAGTATCTTTGCTAAGAAAGCCCCAATAGGGTCACCAAGAGTTGTACATAACTGGAAACTCGAACAACAACACAGTTCTCACAACAAACCCATTAAGTCAATATAATCATCATCCCCATTTTTACAGATAAAAGAAACTAAAACTGTGAGGGAGAAGGAAAGGTAAGGTGACTTGCCCAAAGTCACTTGAGTTCCTTCTATATGGTTAGGTCTTCCATTTCAACTCTTAACTCCTATGGCACGGCCATATTACATCAGGAACGTCATTATAGATAGTGGTACTCTTATGACAAAAACTATGGAATCTGAAAAGACTCAAAATTTAACTCATCTGGAGAGCCTTAACAGTGATGGCTGGACACTCAGGATATCAACTTGGAGCAATCACTAAAAAACCATTAAACTGTACATAATCAAAGAAAGAAAAAAAAGGATCCAATCAAGCAAAAATATTTATAGAAGCTCTTTGTTAAAGCAAAGAACTATAAACTCAAGGGATTCTCATTAAATGAGGAATGATTGAACAAATTATTACATATGAATGTAATAGAAAAACAATTGTACTGTAAGGAATGATGGAAGGCACAGTTTCAGAGAAACCTGTAAAATTTATATGAACTGATCCAAAGTGAATTGAGAAGAAACAGAAAAACAATATATACAGAAAAAACAACAATGTTAAAAAAAAAACACAAAAAACTTCAATCCAATTTTGAAAGACTTAAGGAATCTGTTCAATGAAGTAACTAACTACAATTCTGAAGGTATTTGTCATAATTGTTGCTGTGTTAATATACTGGTTACAATGTGAGCACATTTTATATCAAGTAACTTATTTTCTTAGGCCATCTTTGTCAAATGGTGTCGTGAGGGTATTTTTAGAGTATACTTCAAGAGTTTGCTACTGTTAGTCTGAACTCTTACTCAACAACTTCTCCAAAAAGAAAAAAAAGTTGATATTCATAAAAATAAAAAGAGGTTTCTTATGGGAAAAGCAATTCTTTCAGTTTATTATATAAATAATATTTAAGAAATAGTGTTGTTAGCTAAGAGCCAGTTATTTATTTCATGATAAAATGTGGCAATCTTAGTGAGTGACAAGGAAATATCCAAGCATTCCGTTGGATAACTTTAGAATCAGGTATATGCTCAAGTCAGATTCAACCAACTAGAATTGACTATTAAAATGTTAACATGAGCATTTGTGTCTAGGAAATTGGCAAACACTACAAAAATTAGGACTTGATTTATTGTTTTGTGATTGTCTAGATGTAAGAAAGTGATAAGAAAAAATAGTAATAACACAGATTACACATAAGAGTGTATGATGTATACATTTTTGAGTCAAATGCTAAATATTTACCAGCACTGCATTGAACTCAAGATGAGACGAATAATTATTATAACCAGTCAAATAACAGGAGGGGTGATCACCTTCTCTGTCTATAATAAATGACTCCAAATCTGTTCCAGAAAATAATAATAGCTTCAGTTAATGTCAGAACTTGAACAAAATCCACCTTCTTTATTCACTTATGCACTTCCTTTTCTGTTATGGCCCTTGACTATTCAATGCAGGCAATTAAAGCATTACTAACCCCAAAATATGTTTTGGAAATTGTTTGGTTTTGTGCGTGTGTTTTTCTTCAAATGTAAAATAAGAAGATTAAAAAAGACAATTTCTAACACTCCTTACCCACAAAACAGGATTGTTTTTCTTGTCACTGCTCCTAAAAGTAAGCACAATAATACCTAGTTTTGATTAAACTATGAATTGGTCCTGCCAATATGGAAGGCAATTTGGAAACATGCCCCAAAGATTACTAAGCATATCTTTTATACTAGAGTTAACTTTAAGCCTATTTCCCCAAAGAGACTAAAGAAAAAAGGAAAGGTTGCATATGTATGAAAATGTTTATATCAGGTTTTTGGTGGTAGTAGAATAATGGAAATTCTTAAGAGATGCCTATTTCCTGGAAGAAATTATGGTACATGAATATAATGCAAAAACTATTGTGCTGTAAGTAATGCTGAAAGGGCCAACTTTCAGAGAAATCTGAGAAGACTTGTATAAATTAATTCAGAGAGAAGGGAGCAGAAACAGAATCACTTACAGAAAAACAACTTGGTAAAAATAAATAACTTTGGAAAACTTAGCAAGTCTGGTTGATGCAATGATCAACTATGATGGCCTGAGGAAACATGGTACCCAGAGTCCTGACAGAATGATTCATATTTTAGAGATATACTTTGTTGATTATGGAATTTTTTTTTTGCTTATCTATGCATATTTGTTCAAAGACATTTCCTCTCTACTACCTCCCATGGAAATTGGGGTGGGAAGGAAAGAAAATAATTTCTGTTAACTGAAAAGAAAAAAACTACAAGTTCTTTACATTGTAAGCTCTGTGAGAGCAGAAGTTGTCCTTATCTCCAGAGATTAGCACAGTGCCTGGCATATAATAGGAATTTATAAGTTACTGGATTGCAATGGAACAATGAGAGAAAGCTTAAGGGGCAGCTTGGTGGCGCGATAGTCTCAGGAAGACGCAACCTTGGGAATTCAAATGCAGTCTCAGACACTTAACTAGCTATGTAACCCTCGGCAAATTGCTTAACCCTGTTTGCCTTAGTTTCCTCATCTGTAAAATGAGCTGCAGAAGAAAATGACAAACCTCTCCAATATCTCTGCTAAGAAAAACCCAAATGGAGTCATGAAAAGTTGAACATTCCTGAAAAAGAATGTACACCAAGAAATGAGGGGAAATTATAATGTTCTGTTGTCTCCAGAAACTGCCGATCGCTCTCTGGGAGGAGATCTGCTGTCTCAACTCAATCTCTTGGCCGCCATCTCTGACCTAGAGTAGACTCCTTTCCCTTGCTCAATGTTGTCTCCTTTATCCTCCCAGAGAATGGACGTGGAATAACTCAGGGGCTTCTGGGAAAAAATACTTCAACCAATGAACTTGCTCCTCCTAAGCATGCAAGCTCCTCCCCAGAAGTTCAAAGGGGTAAAAGGCCGGAACTAAAGAATTATTAAGTACCAACTTTGTACTTAGTAAGAACCTAATATCTCATTGTCTCATTAGCACTTAGTAAGAACCTAACATCTCCCCCTTTCTTTTGATTTAGAACATAGGGTGGTCATGACCTTGAAACATAAATCCATCAATATGGGAGATATTACACATAATTACATAAACACATAGTAACATAGTACATGCTAGAAGTATGTAACAAATAACATGATCAAATAATCATAAATTGAGAATTTATAAATGTCCAGAAGTCCATTGTCCATTAGTCTCATCTTGTGTTAGGAAATCCAATGATTCCTGCTGGTTTTAAAGTTCTTTAATAGTCTTCTTATTAGCCATGCTCTTTCAGTGTCAGATGTTTCTTAGATTTTCTCCTTTGTTTTGAGGTCTTTCTCTTTTTCTGTCTCTCTCCAATGGACAAGGCAAATACAACTCGTTGGCACCCATCTGATTCTTTCTCCATCTGAAGAAATACAAGCAAACCCTCTCCCCCAGGAAGTTAACCTATCTGGCCTCTTCCATTCACCACTTTCTGGGTCTCTCCACATCACCTGGCGATTATCTAAGGACAGTGGAGCTGCTAGCACTGGACACTGTCCTTCTGGTGGGTTATAAAACCTGTCTGCCAGAGCCAGTGCATCTTTGTCAAAAATTAGAAAAGTAATGGTATAGAGAACTTCTAAATTTAGTTCTCTAGGGTTACCTGTGGCTCCCCCTTTCTTTTGTTTTTGGAGGAGTGTCTTAATGTGTCTGTTTCTTCTCTCTACTATTGCCTGACCTTGTGGATTAAAAGGTATTCCAGTGGTGTGTAAAATCTTATACTGCACATAAAAGTGCACAAAATGTTTAGAACTATATGCAGGTCCATTATCTGTTTTTATTTCTTGTGGCACACCCATAATTGCAAATGCTTGGATAAGGAATTCAGTGACCACTCGGGCTGTCTCTTTTGACGTTGGCACTGCAAAAGTGAATCCTGAAAAGGTATCTACTACCATGTGGATGAAAGACAGATGACCAAAAGACTTATAGTGGGTCACATCCATTTGCCAGATTTCATTGGGTCTCAAACCATTTAGTAAGACCCTAACAGAAAATAATTGGGCTTTGGTTTTAAATTTTAGACAGGACTTTGGGGCCATCTCCTCAAAGTTCTTCTTAAAACTGAGAAAACAGAAATAGAAAATGTGAATTAACTTGCCCAAGATCATACAAGTAGCAAGCAGCCAACTAAGGTTAGACTCTAGGCTTTCTGAGTCCAAAGGCAGGACTGAAGTGGGAAAAATCCTAACTTCTGGGAAGACTATTACCTTTAAATCAGGTTTAAAAAAAACTTGGTTCTCACCATGGCAGATGACAGGATTACTTCCACCAACCTTCATGTGAGGCAGGAAAGCAACAGCTTATTAAACAACTAACTTTAAATGGGTATGGCAATCAAAGTTCAAATATCATGGTGATCTCTGTGGTGAGGGAGCTAGAATGCTTCTGACCACTATTTTTTTTAAAATGCATCTCAAAATTCTTTTGTAAATGTCACAGGTCAATTTATTTGATTTTCTATTAAGTCTATATGAAGTGACTGGCCAAAGGCTAGACCAGCTAATTAAGGACTTCAGAAAACCAGCAAAGAAAATTCAAATCCACTAATTTTAGCCATGTAGGTCCATTATAATGACTGCTGCTCTGAAGCTATTTTTAGAATTGGTTTTGAGACCGTCCTGCTGTTGTCACCCTTTGAAGTCTATAATAATCTCTCTAAAAAAAGGAGCTTTAAAACATTAAGACAGCTTCAAAATTTTTTGAATCAGTCAAATGCTCCTGGTGCCAACATTTTTCATTATGTTTCTAATTTCATTTATTTATTAATAAGGCACCCAAATCATAACGTCATGCATGTAGGATTAGAAGACAAGACATCTCTCTAATCCAATTCCCTAATTTTGTAGCCTAAAGAGATCAATTGATTTGCCAAACATCACATGGATCCAAGAATTTGAATTCAGAGCCTCTTAACTGCAAGGCCAATGTTTCTTAACACTATAATACAGTGTCTTCCAAAAGAAGTTATATAGGCCTGAATCCATTTTTAATAAAGTATTTAACATATGCTCAACACAATAAATGTAATAGATGTTCCTCTGGGGAAAGGAATCCCTTTAACTCATAGTGGGCAATGTTCACAACAATAAAAATTAGGGACTGAGAGAAGGCAGAGTGTTGGGACAGACAAGCAATGGACAATTTTTTTTAAAAACAATGTTTATTTCCTTCAGGGTATCTCATTAAATATCCTGGAGTGTTCTGTTAACCCTTTGGAAAGGTCCAAAGTCTACTCAAACTCCCCTAATTGGGCAAGCCTGAGCCTGGATCAAATTCTGAATCCCTAAACAGTGAGAATATCCAAATTATTTTAAACATACCATTGTTACACCCAATTCTTTTCAGCAAAAATATTATGATGCCTCTGAGGATTAGGCCAAAGTACATCAAGTGACGTCACTTCTTATTTAGATGTTCTAAGTTGGCCTTTCTCATTTACTGACAACACTGGAGCATGAATAACCTGTCAGACAGACACACTCCCTGCCCTAAAACACCTGATGGTATCAACAAGTTTATCTCTTTTGTAAATAGTCTATCTAAATGCTCTTTTAAAAGAAATCTAGCTTTATTTAAGTAAGTTACATATTAACTAATTTGCACACTGTAGCTCAAAGTTTGGATTGATCTGCCCCAATGGGGTGAATCTCAAACTTTGTTTACTAACAAACTCCAGGTAGTGTTCATCTCATCTCTAGGAGTTACCTATTAAAAAATCATACTTTCCTACCACAAGTGAACCAGAAGGACAGCGGTTCAAACAAACTAGGGTTACCTTGACAACAAAAACCAATCCCATGGCAAAGAATCAGAAATTAAGGGGATGCCCATCAATGGAAGATTAGCCAAACAAATTGTGGTATATAATTATGATCTCAGGTGGGTGGCTAAGTGGCACTGTGGATAGAACACTATACCTAGAATGAAGAAGATTCCTTAAATTCAAATTTGGCTTCAAACACTAGTTGTGTAATCCTGTTTGCCTCAGTTCCTTATTTGTAGAATGGGGTCAAAAAGAGTCAAACAAGACTGAAAAATTACTGAACTTACTATGTTACAGGAAATGATAAACAGGATGCTTTCAGAAAAACCTGGGAAAACTGATATGAACTGACACAAAGTGAAGTGAACAAAATCAGGAAAACAATGTACACAGGAAGAGTAAACTATATCACCTGAGTTCCAGGGCAGTGCATCTGAAACAAACAGCCCACAAAGCAAAACTTTGGAAAATTGAAAGGTACCCACATATGGTATTAACTTATGGCAGTTACTAATTTCCCTACAGTTTTATTAACTAAAATTAATTTTAAAATTAAAATTAATTGATAAAAGTGAACTAGATAAACCTATAGTCTAGTCTTCTTTCTTTGTTTTTAAAAATCATTACTTTGGGTTTTTTTAAGTACATCAGTCAAAATATATAACTTTTCTCTCTGTAATATAATGATGGTAGAACTTCAAATCATTCTCCTCATCCCTAACCCATCCTCCACTTGGCTAATACCGTGTTTCCCCGATAATAAGACACTGTCTTATTATTTTTTTTGGGACTAAAAAACACCAGAGGGCTTATTTTCAGGGGAGGGCTTATTTTATCCTCCATCATGCCCCTTTTATCCTCCATCATGCCCCTTTTATCCTCCATCATGCCCCTTTTATCCTCCATCATGCCCATTTTAGCCTCCATCATGCCCCTTTTAGCCTCCATCATGCCCCCTGAGTGCTTATTTTATTCTCCATCGCTTACTGAACTTACCGAGTTTTTAGATGGTCCTGTCTCAGCTCTACTCCGCGGCGCTGCTCTCAGTAGCGCCAGCAAGCAAATCACCAGGGAAGAAGAGGATGACGCGCTCACTGCTGCAGCTCTGATTGGATGCAGCTCGGAGCGACGACGTGCGTTTCACCCGGGAGGGGAGGGCGGTGCTGCTTACTGAAGGTACCGCTACGCAGCATATAGCGCAGGGGATCACCATGATGACCGTTTTCATAGTAAGTTCGATAGGGCTTATTTTCGGGGGAGGGCTTATTTTAGCGGAATATTAAAGAGTATGTGGGTGTCTTATTTTCAGGATAGGTCTTATTATCGGGGAAACACGGTATATTAATCTTTTCTAAGGAAATATAAGACCATGTCATCCTCCCTTTTAATTAACATCATGGCTCCCCATTATTTCTAGGATCAAATATAAAATCTGGGTTTTAAAAGCCCTTCATAACAATACCCCTTCCTACCCCTCTGTCTTCTTATACCTTACTCCTCCTCCAAAGGGCCTCTGCAATCCAGTAACACTGACTTCCTTGTTGTTCTTTGGGGACAATGTGCTGGACCTGAGGTCAGGAAAACCCGAGTTTGAATCCAGGCTCACACTTAGCAGCTCTGGGACCCTGGGCAAGTCACTTAACTCTGTCTCCGTTTCCTCATCTGTAAAAGGAGCTGGACAAGGAAAGGGCAAATCACTCCAGTATCTCACCAAGAAAATCCAAATGCCAACCCCATTTGGAAAAGACTGGAAACAACAAGACTCATAAGACATCCTTGCTGACTAATTGACTGAATGGTCAGAAATCAGAGCTACCAAGTATTAGAGGAATTATTTAATAATTCTCTTTTGATTCCAAATTCAACACCTCCTTCACTGAATGATGCTAGTTATCCCCAAAGAAGCTATATTTGTAATTAGTATCTCTATCAGGATAAAGTTAAAAATATATATATATAAGAAATAGCTTACAGGATTGGCGAAATAGCAGGACAATTATTTCCAACAAACCAGTACAAAACACATACATGTACAAGGCCAGGATGACTGATTAAAGCTGAATCCACAAGATTAAAAGAAAAAGGCAGCACCCAAGATAAATCTAAAATTATATGAAACAAGTGCAATCTGTGGTGTTTCCACCAGCAGCATCCCCACCCCAATCCGCCCTGTATACCAGACACTTCCGATGGAAGTAGCCTCCCAGGCTTGCTCTTGGGGACTAGATTATGATTCATTCCTGGTCCTCCCATGGCAGTTGCTCAGTTTGAAATTGCACTTTCAACCCACAAAAGCAGAATACTGAGTTTTGGCTCAGTCAGAAGTTTAAAAAAAAAAAAAAAAATGCAAGCTGGATGAAAGAAAGGAAAGAAGGTGAGCCTGAAAGTCAGCAATGCAAAGCTGACTAGAGAGAAAGCCCGAGGGGCTCCCATCACCAAGAAAAAGAGGGACTGGAAATGCTGATAGAGTCCTCACTGAGTTTACTCTCTGATATCCATAATCTTCAAAAGACTGAAGACTAAAAATAAAGAAGATGGGGGAAGTGGGGTGGAAAGAAAATTAGACTAGAGAAGAGGGACACCAGGGACAGGGAAAAACAGAAAGGTTCCATAAAACCAGAGAATTACAAAATAAAATAAAATATAGAGAAATGGCTTTGATTCAATCAGCTCTAAACTGGGAGAAAGTCCATGTTTCATGTTTATATCTATCAGGGTTCCACATGTTCTCAAAGTCAAAGCAAGTGTTCCATTAAAAAGAAACATACATTGGAGGGACCCTCACTATAAATGACTTGCTACTTGGTAAGGAGCAAAATTCCACATAAGCCTGGTCTGTCTGGGAGTTAGTCCAAAAGGGGGGAAGGAAAGGGGAGAGCAATCTATTATTAGAATCTCTTTATAAACACAGTTTCTGTAATGTGAACATGATATTGAGATAGCCAACGCATTCTCCTTCCATAAAAATGATCACAGGATTTGAAAGCCCAGGATAAACTAATTAATGACAGAGAGTATTTCCTTCAAGGATAGTCAACTATAGACCTTACAGGGAGAAGACTTCTCTTTTACTTTCTTTCTTTTTTAAGGAGCAAGATCTAAGACCACCCTGATCTAAGATCATCCTGATAGCTTCCCAAAAAAGAAGTACAAGATTGCCATCTGTACACAAAACCTAAGAGACAAAACAATGCACGGTTCCAAAAGCTGGGGTTCTTGGTGAGGTAAGTTAGTCTACTGAGGCTGAAAATGCTCACCCTTCTTAGAAAGTAATAATCAATCAACAAACAAGCATTTATGGAGTACTTAAAAAACCCCACACACATACCTACAGTTGATTACCTATAAAGGAAATTCTCTTGGTCACTTCTTATATGCATGTATACATATGTGTGTGTGTGTGGGTACATAAGCATACAAGTACAAGTGTGCAACATAGGCGTGTGATATCTATATAATCAAATAATATAAGTATTATATTAAATATATAAAGCATATTAATATTAAATAATATGTGAATGTTATACATAATATAAAATATTAATGGCAAAATAAATAATATGCTAAATATATAATTATATGCATTCTATGTGAAATTTTGCCTCCTTGTATATTTATATAAATTCACACACATACATATATACATCAAGTTTACCCAAAGACTTAGTGCCATTTTACCCATTAAAGCTTGAATATATATGTGTAACTAGATTGAATGTATGTTCACATGTACATATATACATATGACACATTTAAGTCCCCAAGTCAATTTTCTGACCCCAGCTTCCTACTTGATCATTTCATCTCATTTGGGCAGAAGTTTCTTTATGCACAATGGAAAAAAAAAATTTGTTTACCAAATGATGATGTTGGTAGATCCCCAATTTCACTCACACCTGCCTTTCCACATTGTGCAACTCAATATAGACATATTTGCTGACAAAGTATTTAATCTACTTAAGAAAACTGCTTTTAGGAGTCCCTCCTATTTGCAAGCCAATAAATAGATTGCCAGGAACAAATTGACATGCTGGAGGCAAATTATTTAAACTCCCATAAAAATAGACCTGATAACTGCTCTACAAACTATCTTGGCTTCTGGATGATCCTAAAATTTCTGCACTGGAAAGAATCACAGCCTTTTAGAACTGGAAAAGAGCTTGAGAACATTCTATCACCCAGGTCAGGAGAGTGATGGACTTAAAATTTGAGGTCCTGGCTTCAAATCCTGACCCTCCCAGTCTGATGTGACCATAGGCAGGTCAATCAACCTCTATGGCCTTTGGTTTCCTCAACTGTAAAATAGAACTAGATCATCTCCGAGGTCCTCTCTAACTAAATTTAACATCCTATGACAGTGAACTCAGTGCACAATTTCACGGGCAAAAAGGAAGGTCCAGTGGTCAAAGAACTAGATATAGTAATTACACTGTTGGTCTGACTCTCAAGTCCAGGGCTTTTGCATTTTGTTCACAGTTAATTCAAGTGACTGTAGGAATTTGAAATGATTCTTGATTGACCTTCCACTAAAAATTGGCAAAGAACTAGAGTTCTTAACCTTTTCTGTGATATGAACCCTTTTGGCACGCTGGTAAAACTTGCCAAAAATATAAATTATGAGAACAACATTTTTTAAATGTACAAAATTAAGTTGATCTAATTACAAAAAGAAAGCAATTATGCTGAAATACAGTTATCCAACTCTGTGAGAGATGACCTCTCAATGATCCTATAAGGTGACTTGGGTATTCACTAAAATATCAACATTCAGGGAAAGAGAAAGCCAGTTCAGAAAGAGATTTATGTAGGCAAATTAATAATCTTACACATTCTAGGGTTTATCACTTTCCTGGCAACATCAAGAATTTCTCAAAGAAAGCAGGATACAGAGCTCAAATCCCTAGGCTATCATGGCCTATGCAGAATATCTCTGGTTTCCACAAATAAGCTTCCTTAGCTTCTCAAGAATTTTCACACTGGCCTATGGGAACCAGAAAGTTTAAAATCATCCAGCTGTTGATTAAGTGAGCAGATCAACTGGTCACAAATAACTGAAATGCTGGGAAGGCAACTGACCAGAATTTCCAAAGGAAAAGTCCTCTGGTATACATTTTTGGATGCGGTCAATGTGAGAATTCGTTTCACTTTCCCTTATGTATGTTAAACTTTTCTTTTTCTTTCTTTTTTTTTTCCCCCCAATTGGGATGGATGGGGAAAAGATGAGCAATAGGGATAGTGTTCCACTCCCATCTCAAAATGTGAAAGAACAAAAGGCCCTGATGTAATAGATTCAGTTTTATGTCCTGTCATCTGTTCTAAAATGTATAGTAAAAATGCTTATTTTCTTTAATGTTTAAGTTCCTAATAAAAAGTAAATAAAAAGTGGTAGTGCTGGTGATTCTTCATTTTCAAAGATGACCAATAATTAATTGGATTTGAGTGAGGCAGCCTCGTTCTTTTCCTCCAGTCACTTAAATCCAGTGGCAATCTGGCTAAAAAGCAAGTTTCTAGAAAGATTTCCCTATGCAACTTGATATCTTTCCACCAACAGTAAGCCATCTATTAAAAATAAAATGACCTTCCAGATTTTTCAACATGGCTACTTGAAGAATATGATATTTACTCTCTCAATGAGGCAATCTGATTGGAGTTCCCTATGAACAAATTGGATTTAATAAGATTAAGGTTGTGAAACAGCAACTATTTTTGGACCCTGAAGATCATTCTTTCAGATTTTAGAGGATAACGTCACTCTCAACCACCATGGCATCCATTAAACTCTAAACAAATATGAACTAAAGAAAAGAAAAAATATCTAAGTTCAGTCAATACCAGTGACTCACCACATTAAGCATACTTAAAAAAACTACAGGGACAGATCACAAATAGGGAGTAATAAGATTGCCATCAACAGTCACCAAATAAGGTCTCAGAGAACAGTATCCACGGTCCCTAAACCAGTAAGATACCTTAAAAAGCACTCAGTAATTACAAGTAACAACACCTTCCACAGTACATACCTAAACACATTCCCAGCTTCCTCATCCTAAAGTCCAAAATGATCAGCAGTTCAAACAAGCATACCACCTATGCATATGACATGTTGTATTATCATCATGTACTCTGCTTTTTGTTACAAGTCTATTTGCTTAGAAACCTGATACTTCTCTCAAGAATTTGTTTCCTCTAGTTGGCTATGAGAGATAAGAGCACAAAGAAAGCCTTTGTGTGCAATGAATTGGGTTATTGATTATATATACATATATATAAAATGCTCAAAACAAATGGACATATATATTAATATACATTATATGAATGTGTATATTTTATAATTATATATTATACTATAGTTATGTACATGCTATAATATGTATTATATATGTATTTATTATTTATGCATATTATATGTGTGTATATATATTTGTCTCACAGATCAGATATATGTAGTCAATATTCCTACCTGATATGCAGTTAACAAAATATATGCACATTTGTTTTGACAATCAAAAATTCTTGTTTTGAGGAACACATACACATTTTCCTGTAGAACTGAGAGGAGTGAAAGTACAAGGAGAAAAAAAAGTTTCTAAAAAGAGAATGGGCAGGTATATGATCCCATGATTACGTTGGGAATATATTCTCATTCTCTAATAGTCTTCTCCCAGTATTAGCTATTGCTTCAATTTTATACCAGACAAGAAGCAGGAATTATCCCAGGCAAGCTCTGGGCTTCTAGTCCACAATATCCCTTTTATCTTTCCCCCCACCCTTTGAGGGCCCCCACTAATCTTTAGCATCCTTATCACCTGCTCACTTAGCATATTGTTATAGTTTCCTAATTGGTCTTCCTGCTCCAATTCTCACCCTACCCACTCCACTCACTTTTCTAATTCATCTTTCATACATAGCAGATCTAAAAAATAACCTTAAGCACAGGTATGATCATGTTACTACTTATTCTCTTGCTCCAAAAGACCTTTACTGACTCTAATACACTCCAAGACAAAGTACAAGCTCATCATGTCTTAGGTAAAACACGGACAAAATGAAATACATCCAGAGAAGACAAGTAGGTTGGCCAAAGGACTAGAAACTAATTCATATAAGCATCAATTGACAAATGAGTTGGACAAAACTCTAAGGTTCTCCCTCAAATGGCCCTTCAACTTGTAAAACCTAGGTAACACAGTGAACAGAGGACCAGGTCTGGAGTCAGGAAGACCTGAAGTCAGACCCAGACACTTAGCTGTGTAAGTCTGGACAAGTATTTCCTTAACTCAGTTTCTCCGTCTGTAAAATGGGGATAATAGTATTTACTATCAAATTGTGCATACCCTTTGATCCAGCAATACCAGTACTAGCTTTATATCCCAAATAGATTATAAAAAGGAAAAGGTCCCTCATTTTAGTATATACAATGTGAAGGAATGCATGAGGTGGAAGAAGACTGGGCAAGATGGGAAAATGTCAGATGTGTGTATCAAGGAGAATAATATGAGAAAACAGTAAAGAGGTTAAGTTGTCGAGAATTAAATATTTGTAGCAGTTCTTTTTATAGAGGAACCTGAGGGGATGCCATCAATTGGAGAATGGCTGAACAAGTTGTGGTAAATGAATATGATGGAATACTACTGTGCTGTAAGAAATGACAATGAAGATTTCAGAAAAACCTGGAAAGACTTACATGAACTGATGCAAAGTAAAATGAGCACAACCAGGAAAACACTGTACTTACATTGTTCAATGACCAACTATAATGGGAGTCTGAAAGCAGATTGAAATATACTATTTTTACTTTCTTTTTTTTGTGGGTATAATTGTAATTTTGTAAACTAATTGTTTCGCAAACTCTTCGTTCACAACATGACTGATATGGAAGTATTTTATTTAATCATACATATATAACCTATATCAAATTTTTTATCTTCTTTGAAAGGGGAGAAGACTAGAACTTAAAATTTTATTTTAAAAATGTTAAAAACTGTCTTTACATATAATTAGAAAAAATAAAATACTACTAATTTTTCTGTGGCATTTACCTCCCAAGATTATTTTGAGGATCAAATGGGATAATTGTAAAGTGCTTGGCACTATATATAGTGCCTGGCACATAGTGACATATAAATGTTAGCTATTATTATTATTATCCATTATAATAAAGAACATTAGGGGCACATAACCTCCATATTCAAGTATTTAAAAAGCAATCATGCAATATTGGATTTAATATATATTTCTACCATGTTTAACATATACTGGATTACTTGCCACCTAGGGAAGGGGGAAGAAATTGGAACACAAGATTTTGCAAGGGTTAATGTTGAAAAGTTATCCATGTATATGTTTTGAAAACAAAAAGCTTTAAACAAAAAAAAAGAAAAAAGAAAAGAAAAGCAATCATGTAGAAAGATTTAAGATTTGTTCTAGTTCTAGAGCTAGGTTCATTTGATGGACAAATGTGGCTGATTAGAAGAATGATGTTCTCAGAGGAAATAGGGAAGTTTGGGACAGAGCTGGGTTTAAGAATAAAGTTAGGATCTACATAAATGAGGGAACTGGACTAGAAAGCCTCTAAAGATTTTTCCTGCCTTGGATCTGTGAGCTTATGAAGGTGCAAAGAGACAAATTTCAGGTCAATCTAAAATCTTTGAATCATTAGAGAGGTCCCAAACAAATACAGCCTCTCTCAAAAAACAAAAGATGTCGTACCACCAGAAGTCTGAATCAAAGGCTGGATGATTACTGGCTGGGAATTGGGAAAATCCCACTCTGAAAAAGGTGGAACTATGTGGTCCCTGAAGTTCCTTCCAATTCTTTCCAACTCTGGGGTTCCAAAAGCCTGACGTTCCAAGCTCTTGACAACTTACCTCTCTGGTTTTACTTTCATGTACTTGGTGCACACATCTGACTTTCTCCCACCTTGTCCAGCCCTCTCCCACCTCATGCATCTCCCTAAATACTATATATTGCTATATACTATATGAGATATATATATATACTAAAATGGGCAGCTAGGTGGTACAGTGGATAGAGTACCAGGCCTGTTCACTCATTTTTTTCTAACATATATAGTTTATGAGATTCTTGACATCTTCTTCATAGCTCCTTATTTATTATATGTTACTACCATGTCATATTCACCAAACACAATTCCCATTGCTTGTTGTAAAACACTTGTTTGTAATTCTTTGGAGCCAGCAGTATCATATAAGTTAGGAGCCACACATCAACCATTCCATTCAAGTTGATACCTTCTCTGTCTTAAAAAGTCATCTGGGATACTGAAAGTTTAAGTGGCATGCAAAATCGCACAGCTTTAATTTTGTTTGCCTCAGTTTCCTCATCTGTAAATGAGCTGGAGAAGGAGCTGTCAGAGGGGAAGTGTGGGAAAACATGTCCCTTTGACTCCAGGGCCAGCTCTCTTAGCAATTATACCTCACAACAGACATTTCCACATTTGCAAAAAGCCCATTCTCTCACAAGATCTCTTTTAAGTTTACGTGATGAGACAGGAGATAGAATCAAATTACTTTTCGTTGAAGCAAAAGAAACTGGAAATATTGGTGTTCCAGTCACTCCATATCACTGCCCTTAGTATCTGATTCAGCCGTTGGGAGAGAAGACAACAGAATGCTTCTGGAATTTTAGGAAGTCAGGAAACTATTTCCTCTGTCTTCACATGCCTCTCTGAAGACCAAAGGATTCAAACACTGCCAAGAATTTTTCCAAGGTAAAAGTTAAGTCCTGATTTTTTAATCAGTACCAGCAGGAGAAGGGCTCAAAATATTAGATTAAAGGCAGTATGAGCTGTATTTATGGAATGTAAGCTTAAAGTTACTCATGATTTAAAAAAAAAAACCAGAATAACAAAACCAAACCAGATTAAGACTGTCAATTTCCCTGGGTGGTTATCTCATATCAATAAGCAACAGCATTCCTTAGCGTTGTATACATTCTCTGAGCAAGTACAAAACAAGGCTTTTCCTTTTTTTTTTTTTTTTTTTTTTTTTTTTTTAGGTGCATATTACAAATAACTCAAAAGAGCTTCGAGTAAAGACAAAGCATATGGAAACAAGCAGTGGTTTAATTTTTGGTTTTACCACCACCATCATTTTTTTTTCTCTTTAAAGAAAAAGAAATGTATCCTGTAAATTACAGTAAGTTAGTCAATCTTAACATTTAATTTCCCAAAACTTCCTTTCCATGAAACCAGAAAATAGCAAAACCTAGATTTCTTTTCATTGTATAATGTCCATAAAGCATCTGGTAATGAAGGAAGTACCAACTTTACTGTACTTAAATCGGTTTCTTACTTTTCTTTTTTTTTTTTTTTTAAAGTATGTAAGAGACTCAAGGTCATATGAAGCTTAAATTTAAAAAGCATGAATTCAGACGACCAGATAATTCAACTAAAATCATCCAACTTCAAGCCTTCTTTACCTTGCTGAATTTACATAGTGAGCAAATGTCCATGATTCATTTTTAGCTTGTATAATAAATAATCTAATGGGGAAAGTTTTATTTCTCTTAAATTATTTTACAGATGCCATAACCTTACCTACTATCTCTTTGATTCCCTATATCTAATCCCTTTTCCTCCATCCTTCTCCCCCAAAAAAGGTTTAACCAAAAAAATGTTTCCGGGAATAATCAATCCCCTTTGAAGAGCATTAACAGCTGCCTGAAAATTTTCTTCTTTCAAACTCCATCTTTGCAGGCTCTCATTCACTGACCTCAAGCACTTATACCAACCACACATCTTGGAACAGTCCCAAAAGGACACAAGCTTTAAAAAAGGGATTCTCCTTCATCTATGCGTTGAGTATCCAAATATGGGAGTCAGAAAATAATTTTTTTGGTCCATGTTTATAATTTCAGTGGCACGGAGAACTCTTTAACACTCCAGTCCCCTGAGGACATTGAAAGCTATGACTTGACTGGAATTATTAGTAAATAACTAGTAAATGTCCCATGACTTCACTGGTAGTCTTCCTGACTCCAAGACCTACTGTATTTCAACTCACCATGTTGTATATTTGTCCACAAGATATGCAGCTATTCTCAAGGCCACCATATTCTGGAGAAGTAGGGGATCCTCAATGATCCCCAAGACAAAGAATTCTTAACCTAGAACTCAGAGAAATCTCATGAGGCTATGGATAGATTTCAGAGGGCAATGAATTTGGATGAGGGAAAATATGCTACCTTTATTTTCACAAACATTTGGTTTCCTTTGTAATCATATAAAAATATATATGATTACATTACAAATATATATATGTATATATATATATAAATTAATTAAATAAATATAATTTTTTTTGAGGGGGAAGGGTATATTTTAAAAGCATGATTCTGAAAAGAGATCTATAAGTTTCAGCAGACTGCCAACAGAGTCCAAGACCCAAAGCAAGTATAAGAAACCCTGGTCAGGAACAATTTGTGCAAAGCGCTCTGCAAAAGCCCCAATAAATAGTCATCTATTCGCTGCTTAGATCTCCAGGAAAAGAGAAAGTATTACCTTTGGAAACAACATATATTCCACTTTGGGACAGACAAGAGCTATCATAGAATCACAGACGTTTAAGAGATCTCATTGGGTTATCTGGTTTAACCCCCAGCTTCTTAAACTGTGGTTCACAATCCCATTTGAGGGTCACATAACTGATTGTGGGGGGGAGATTACATAATTATGACATTACTAATAAATGCTTGATTTGCATATCTATTTTTAAATTTCTTGGGCAAAAAGAGGTTGCAAGTATAAAAAGTTTAAGAAGCCCTAACTGAATCAACACTGAGCATCATAAGATACATGATATGTAGTCAAATATCCTGTCTGAGGACCTCTAAGGAAGGAGTAGGCCTATACTTTTTAAGATAATCCATTCAACTCTTGGACATCTGTAATCATTAGTAAGTTTTTTCCTAATATCAATCAAAGCCGAATATGGCTCTACCCAATTTTTCTAGTCACTGCTCCTGATTTTATTCTTTGAGGCCCAACAGAACAAATCTCTCTCTCTCTCTCTCTCTCTCTCTCTCTCTCTCTCTCTCTCTCTCTCTCTCTCTCTCTCTCTCTCTCTCTCTCTCTCTCACATGACAGCCCTTCAAATGCTTGAGTATAGCTATCACATCACCCCCAGCTATTCTTTTCATGGCACATTATGGACTATAAGCTTGTTAAGATAAACATGTCTGTTTTTTTTTTTTTCCCTCTCCCAAACCAGTCATTTTTCCAATCTCAAATAACAACTGTCAATAAACCTCAACTGACATCATCCACAGAAAATTAATCATAACTAAAATCTGGTCCCTACACCAAGGTAATTCCCAACTCCACCAACACCACCAGGGGATTTTCCAATACAGTCAAATTTTAATTTTTTGTTAAAGGTTAAACTATGTCCAAAAGGGAATTCCCAAAAAGGAATTTCAAAGATATTTGTTTACATTTTTTAGTTCTACTTTCTTCACAACAATCTGGAAAGCTTCAAAAGAAAAGAAATGAAAAGTCAGATTTTAAAGTAGTAGAAATAAAGTCTCAAGGACTCTTTGGGAAAGTTAGCCAGATTTCACCTATATCCCTAAATGAATATGGTAACACCACTGCCATAGTCAGAGATGCACAAAGATAACATCAGAAGGTGTGAAGCTGAGAGCCTGATACCCCAGTAGATGCTGACATTGTCTGGAAAAATGTACTTCTAATCAGACAAGGCTCCCATGTATAACACTGTTGTGTTATAATGGGCTGTGGGCTACCATCTTTGAACTCAATCCAGTTTCTGTGCCCATCTTTCTAGCTTAAATTTCTTTTTGGCTCTAATCAGGGGATAAACCTTCCAAGGAAGGAAAAAGCAAGGTTAGCACAGAGAAAGAGAGACAATCTTTCTTCAATCCTTTACTCTTAGAAGAACAAACCCAATATTGAGACCTAGTTCAACATGGAATAGGAAAAAAGCATTAGAGTCAGGGGACATGCATTTGAATGCTACCTTTGACAATTTACTAACTGTTGAACAGAAGCAAATCGTGTCATGTTCTAAGTCTCAAGTTCATCAATCTGAAAAATGGGGATAATAACCCCCATGAGGTGGTAAGGAAAGCACTTTACCAGAATGAAAATATTATATGTGAATTATTAGTATAATTTACATAATTAATAATATATCTATTAAGGTACTTCATTCATCAAAATCCAACTTTACTCCTCCCTAATGAAGTTACAAATCCCTAAAGTAAAGCTGTACCACTTACTTATCTTCATTAGGCTTTCTAATTCCCATTTTAAAGATAAGAAAAGATAGTAAGTAATTTATTAGATAAGAAAGTAATTTATTTTACAGATACTTCATTAATGCAAATATATATGAACAAGAGGACAGTCTGCAAAAGGAAAAGGCAATTTTTTAAAAAGGCAATTTACCAAAAAATGTATAAAGGCAATTTATAAAATTCATAAATATGAAAGAATATCAGTAAAAAGAGAAATCTAAATTAAAACAACTGTAAGGTCTTGATTGACGACGACTAAGAACAAAAATGATAAATGCTGGATGGGGCTGCCAGATGAAAAGCATACTAGTACACTGTGAGTACAATTGTGAATTGGTCCAACCATTTTGGAAAACATTTGGAATTATACTAGAAAACAGAAAAGACATTTAACCATACATAATTGTAAATCTTTTGATATCTCTACTAGGTCTACATCAAAGAGGTTGAGGACAGATGAAAAAAATCCTGCATACTTGTATGCATATGCAGGAATACATATACACAGAGACACCCATATATGTACATAACATGTATGTGTAGATGCATGTGTGTACATACGCATGTGTGCAGGAAATAACTATACTAACATTTTCTAATTGAAAAAACTGGAAATAAAGCAGGTGCTTCTCAACAATTTATAATTGTTGTATATAAATGTCATGTTATATTGCTGTATTATAGGGAAAACAAAGAATAAGAATCCAGCAGGGAAGGAATAGAAATAGTTAATCATGGTAACAGCTAAGTCCAAAAAGGGAGTCAATTTGGAAGAAGAAAGAAAACTATAGGGACTGAATATGGATCGCAGCATAATATTTTTTTAATGGTTATTTGCTTTTCTTGTGGTTTTTTCCCTTTTGATTTGACTTTTCTTTCACAATATAACAAATATGGAAATGAGTTTAAAAGAATTGCCCATATTTAATCTATATCAGATTGCTTTGCTCTCTTGGAGAGGGGGAAGTAAGGAAGGGAAGGAGAATATTTGGAACACAAAGTCTTACAAAAATGAATGTTGAATAAGATTATGTGATGATCCACTGTGATGGACTGATCCAAGAGAATTCCAAAAGACTTGTGATGGAGAGAGCTATTTGCATTCAAAGAGAGAGAACTAAGGAGACTGAATGTGGATCAAAGCATAGTGTTTTCACCTTTTTTGTTTGTTTGTTTTCTTGCTCTTTTTTCCTCTTTCAAGTCCCCCCCCCTTTTGATCAGATTTTTCTTATACAGCATGATGAATATGGAAATCTGTTTAGAAGAATTGCACATGTTTAACCTTTATTGGATTGCTTGCTATCCTGGGAGAGGGAAGAAGGGGAAGAAAGGGTGAGAAAAATTTAGAACACAAGGTTTTGCAAAGATAAATGTTGAAAACTATCTTTGCATGAATGTGGAAAAAATAAAATACTATTTAAAAAACGGAATGTTAAAAACTTTATGTGTATTTAAAAAAATACTTTTTGAAAAAAAGATTTTCCATTTCATGTACAATCATCTTTTTTATTATACTATGTAATGGAAATCCTTATTTTGTTCCAAAAAGTGTGTATGTATTAATTAAAAAAATAAAGGATAACCACCAAAAAAAGATGTCTATGGTATATCCAGTTTTAAAATATCCTACAAGCTGGTATATGAATGTTATGGAATATTATTGTTCTGTAAGAAATGACCAACAGGAGAAATACAGAGAGGCTTGGAGAGACTTACATCAACTGATGCTGAGTGAAATGAGCAGAACCAGGAGATCGCTGTACACTTCAACAACAATACTGTACGAGGATGTATTCTGATGGAAGTGGATTTCTTCAACATAGAGAAGAGCTAATCCAATTCCAATTGATCAATGATGGACAAAATCAGCTACATCCAGAAAAGGAACACTGGGAAATGAGTGTAAACTGTTATTTTTACCTTCTGAATCCAATTCTTCCTGTGCAACAAGAAATTTGGTTCTACACACATATATTGTATCTAGAATATATTGTAATATATTTAACATGTATAAGACTGCCTGCCATCTGGGGGAGGAAGGGAAAAAATTTGAACAGAAGTAAGTGCAAGGGATAATGTTATAAAAAATTACCCATGCATATGTACTGTCAAAAAAAAAGTTATAAAATAAAATAAAAATTAAATTAAAAAAAATATCCTACAAGCAGTTGGGAGGCTTGGTGGATAGTGTAATGGACCTGTAATCAGGAAGACCTGAGTTCAAATACAGCCTCAGACACTTACTAGCTATGTGACCCTGGGAAAGTCATTTAACTTCTGACTGCACTAATCCACTGGAGAAGGAAATGGTCAATAATTCTAGCATCTTTTCAAGAAAATTTCACGGACTATATTGGCCAGTTATGGTCCACAGGGTCATGAAGACTAAGACACAACCTAACAGATACTAGAGACAAGGCTGGATATTTTGATCTGGGAGTCTTCTGAAGAAGGATGATCACATAGCTCCCATTGGGAGTTAATGTCACTAAATGGGAAAAATAAAAAGAAAACAGTCCTGAATATAATCCTGGAGACATCTACAGTAAGGCACATTAGACGAATGAACTAGCAAAGAAGATTGAGAAAAAACAGCAAGTTAACTAAAAGAATAAATAAATTTCAAAAATCCATGAAAGAAAGAGCATCCAGGAGATGTTCTTCAAATGAGGCAGAAAGGTCAAGGAGGACGGACTTTTGAACAAAACCATCAGATTTGATCATTAAAGAGATTCCCTGGTAACTTATAGAGAAGCAGTTTCAGCTGAGAAATGAAGTAAAAAACCAGATGGCCAAGGGCTGAGGAAAGGAAGAAGAGACAAAGAAAGGAGATATTTCTTTCTAGAAGTTTGACCATGAAGAAGAGGGGGGTAAGGGTAATTACTTTTAAGGATGTAAAGACTCGGGTTTCTTGCCTACCAAAAGGGAAGGAAGAAGTAGATAGGGAGAGATTAAAGATAAAAGACTGAAGATTAGAGAAAGGTGAAAATGAGTGAGGAGGCAAACTGTTAGAGAAGACAGGAAGCAATTAAGGATTTTTTTTTCTTTCTAAATTTTATTCTGAATTAAACAAACCAAGTCTGAAGGGTATTTGCATGCAAAAAAGAGGATTTCATATAAAATCTCAAGTCCTTGTGTATGTACATACCACATTTTTTTTAAGTATATAAGAACAACTAATAATTTTCAAAACTATCCTTCCTGTCTGGCCTTCCTTCTAGTTCTTTTCCCTCTTCTTTTTTAAGTATATAAGAACAACTGATAGCTTTCAGAGCAGGCCTACCTTCTGGTTCTTTTCTCTCCGTTCTTTTTAAGTATATAATTAGAATAACTAACTAAGAGTTTTCAAAACTGTCCTTCTTGTCTGGCCTTCCTTGTTCTTTTTCTCTCTGTTTAAAAAAAAAAAAAAAAAAAAGAAACAAAAAGATGCTTGAATGACCTTTTCTTTCTATTTTTTGGGAGGGCCCTATCACTATCCTTCTTGGTTACCTATTTCTCCTCTCAGTGCAAGGGGGAAACATGAGAAGACAGTTTCAAGGGTAGGTGCACAGAGGGATTTGTAATAAGGGGAAGGGGGGGATTCTGGAGGCAGCTCAGACCTAAATCTGCTCAGACATGAGGCAAGGTCCTCTGTTCAGATGGTAAGGTGAAAATTGATTCCCACACCCTGGGAGGTGCTCAATGAGCATCAGCTTAGAAATCAGGCCTGAGAAAGTACTGCTAGGTATAGGGATTGGTGGTCTGAGTGAGTACCAAAAAAAATTTTTAGGAAAATTAAGGGCTAGGAAAGTAACAGAAAGAAAGGAAATTATGATCAGATTGGATCTCAGAATTTTTAATCAAAAAACAAGGACTGGGAAGGTATATTTTCTACTCAGATGAAAACCTTGTTTTGCATGAAGGTGATTTTGAATCTCAAAATTAATGATAATAAAAACCGCTAGACAGAGATGTAACAATTTGTATACATAATATCTCATTGAGTCCTTGTTCAAATTCCACTTGTCAGTGAAGTAGTGATGCATGAAGGCTAGAGAGCTAAACTCAGAGACAAAGAAAACCTGGATTCAAATTCCACATCAAATGATGGTTGAGTGGTTCTGGCTGAGTCTCATGAGAGTCCAGGCAAGACATTTAAGATATTAAAATTTCAGAGACGGTATAAGTGCACATAAGAAATGGAAATCTCCCATTTAGAGTTTTCTGCAAAAAATGAACTCACCTCCCTCTCTCCCCCCCCCCCAAATTCTATGTACCACTTAACTTGTCTGACCTCAGTTTTCCTTACATATAAAATGGAAGAGGTGAACTAAATGGCCTGTAAATTTTTTCCAAGTCTATAACTTTAGATTTATTTATTCATTTTGCTTATGCTTTTCTATGGAATTCTGAAGGTGATTTTTTTCATTCTTTTCCACAATCCAGTTGACCAAGGTATGCTCTATTACTGGAGCCCCAGGTATACTCAGCCAATCTCAGAACTGGATCAAGCCAACTGATTATCTTGGGGCTGCTCCTGCCAACATTGGCCCCTTCCACTGTGGTGCACTCATAATTCTATGGACCTTGAGAGGGTGGTTGATGGACTATATAAATCATAAAAGAAGCATATAAGCAGAGAGGAATACTGTATTGGTTATTTACTTTGCTTATTTGTTTTTCTTTGCTACAAAGAAAAACAAGAAATACTGAGAAGTGACAATGTCACTTTTTTAAAAAATCCCAATAAAGCATTTGAAAAACAAAGACTTGTCTCAGAATAGCAGATCAAATTAGTACTTTCTTCCCCATCAAAACCCTAAGTAGATTTTTTTTAAAGAGACTTCAGCTCCATTTGCTCTGAGATTCAGCTTTTAAACTTGGAAAATTCTAGCTATGGCCATGTTTTCAGCTACCTTTAATTCACTGGTCCGTGTGTACAATTAATCTTTTTTTTAACTGTTTTGGAAAGGGATGGGCATTAAAACCTAGAATTCCTACTTGGCAGCAGTTCACAGGCCCATGTTCCTCTCTCCCATTTCCACATGAATGACTCCCGTCATTCTCTCTTTGATTACTTTCATTAACTTCTGAGGCTGCTTCAGACAAATTATTTCTAAACCAGGAGTTGCCAACAACCAGGAACCAATTATCCTTACAGCTGAACAGGGAGAAATCATCTCCAAATGGATGTGAAATTAAGAGATTTAAATTCAAGATTCATTTCTATACGAAGCTACATCTATATGGCTCTTTGAAAATAAGGGGAGAAGCGGATGCTAACTGTAGTTATCTAAGGACCAATAAAATTTTAATTTAGTTTCATATGTGTTTGTATTCACTTATTTAGTTAAGTTTGGCTCAGAAGGCTTTATCTGCATGTTATTCTTCATAACAGGATGAGGACTCATTCACTAGAATGCTTTAATCATATTTTATCAGTAGTGGTGGTTAAGGGTTCACTAAGAAAATATGAAAAGGAACTTTTATGTCACCTCCTAGGAGAGACTGAGCAAAATACTAGTCATGGAATGTATCACGTATAACTCCTGACCGCCCTTGTTAAGGCCTTTCTGTGGCCAGTTCCCTATGCAAGGCTAGCTGTGAATGACTTAGCTACTCTCAGCAATATGACCCAAGGCAATCCCAAAGGACTAATGATGAAACATACTATCTGCTTTCAAAGAAAGAACTGCTATTGATTGAATACAGACTGAAACATGCTTTTTTCACTTTTTTTCTATCATTCTTTTTCTTAAATTCAAGTATTCTTGTACAAAATGACAAACATGGAAATGTTTTATATGTTACAGGTATAATCTATATCAGATTGCTGACCATCTCAGAAAGGGAAGGTAAGGATAGAATTTGGAATTCAAAACTTTAAATAAAAATGTTTTTAAATTAAGGGGAAAAATTTCATGTTGACCCACAATATATCGAAAATCAAGATGTAGAACTGCGTGTTTTTTAGAGACAGAGACAGACAGAATGAGAGAATGAATTGGTTGCCTGTACCCCCAATTCTCAAAGCCTATGACAGACACATGGGCAAATCTTTCCTTTGCTTACTTCCTTCATGCCTGAAATCAAAGATAAGAGAGGTCAAAAGTCTCCCTAAATTGTAAAGTACCATACACACTTAAGGCATTATTATCATTTCTCTGTCTTCTCTCCATTCTCCAGACCTCCCCTCTTTTCCAAAAGGCAGGAGCCTGGTGAGGATGGAACATAGAGAGCCACAAATACTATTATCTTCTCTTTGGAATAATACTGAGTGGTCCTGAATTCATGCAATGAAAGTTGTTTATTTAAACACAAAACAATCCCTAAAAGGGGGATGGGGAAATGAGAAGAGAAAGTGAGCCCCTGGTGTGCAGACCAGCTAGGCAAAAGCCAAACACCCTGTATCCTACTCTCCTATTCCACACAACCCAAGAGAGAAAAATTAACTGGAATTTCATGATAAATGATAAGTGTGTATTTGTTCTCTCCATACTGAAGGCCCTTTAGGATGATACCAGGGAAACAATCTAAACGTGAAACTAAAAAGGAGAGGAGATGATGAAACTAAAAATATGAGAGATTCTTTTGCCAGAAAGGGCACAGTCCATAAGTAATACAAACAGCTCAAAATCCACAAACAATCTGGACACTAAAATCAAGCTCATACTGGTCCTGCTATTCTCAACCTAATGATTTCCGTGTTACATACCCACACCTAGTCTATAGGAATAATCACGATACTTGAACTTTAAGTCTTTAAGGCCCACAAAATGCTTTATTGAAACATATTAACTTATTTGCTCCTCCCAAAAACCCAAGGATATATAAACTGTAGGTATCATCATTCCCGTTTTACGGGAAACCTATATATAAATATGACACAAATTAGGATAAGCAGTTAGAAAATGAAATCAAAGTTTAAGGGGAGATCAGCTTTTGTCTGAAGATCAGGGATGGCTACATGGAGGAGGTGGCATTTAATCTGGTCCTTGGAAAAAAATCAGTGAGATTTTTGCCCAGTAAAAGTGTGACTTAGTGGGAAGAGAATCTGGCTGTCTTGGAGGAGAGATAACTAAATAGTATAGTAGATAGAATCTGATTTGCATTATATTTACATACAGGTTTCATCTCAGAGATTTTAAGTTTTTTTCTAAAAGAGATTTCTGTCTCATTCAACTCTGTTCATCTTCCTCAGTGCACACAGTACAAGGTGTTGTAAGTAAAAGATAACCAATTTGTTGAACTGAGTTTTGAGGAGATTTTAACATATATCCAAAAAGATGCTTTAAAAGCCAATTAGATTTGGGAACAAAAGCAGCAATGGCCCAACAGAATCTTGCACAAATAGACCTTAATAAGAGCAGCAGCCTTTAGTTGAACACATCTATTAAGGATGAATACATATAAGTACAGCCCACTCATTTGCTGCTCACAAACTGATTTTTGTTACCATTTAAGCATAATTTTTTAGGTGCCTGGGTGACCAAACACAACAATGATAAGTAGCTAACATTTATTTAGTGCTTTAAGTTTGCAAAGCCCTTTAGAAATATCGAGAACACTGTACACAGTAACAGCAAGATTGTGTGATGATCAACCATAATAGACTTAGCTCTTCTCAGCAATGTGGTGATCCAAGACAATTCCAATAAATCTGGGAGAGAAAATACCATCCACATCCAAAGAGAAAACTATGGAGACTGAATGTGGATTGAAGCGTGGTATTTTCACATTTTTTGTTTGCCTTTTCTTTCTTGTGGTTTTTTTCCCTTTTAATCTGATTTCTCTTGCACAACATGACAAATATGGAAGTATGTTTAGGAGGATTACATATGTTTAACTTATATTGGAATGTTTGCTGTCTTAGAGAGGGGAGAGATAAGGAAGTGAAGGAGAAAAAATTGGAACACAAAATCTTACAGAAAGGAATGCTGAAAATTATCCTTACATATATTTGGAAAAATAAAATCCTATTGAGGAAAAAAACCCTACTTATCAAATAGGGAGATATAGATATATACACATATATGTGTGTAAATATACACATCTGTGTATATATTGGGGTGTGTATGTGTGTATTCTCCCTTCCATGGACTTCTCTTAATTTTGTTCCATGAAGAAATTCTGCGGAACAGGGAAGCTACTTCTTCATTTCTATAAGGATTCTGCAGCAATCCCAGGAATCCCAAACAGCTAAATGGTAGAGCACTGGGTCTGGCATTAAGAAATCCTAAGTACAAATACAGCCTTAGACACTCATTAGCTGTGCCCTAGCTAAGTCACATAACTATTTTTGCTTTGGTTTCCCCATCTGTAAAATGAGCTGGAGAAGGAAATGGCAAAGTGCTCTGGTATCTCTTCTAAGAAAACCCCAAAAAGGGATTACAAAGAGACATGATTGAAACAATTGAATTATAATAAATACCAGATATTATCAT
Organism: Sminthopsis crassicaudata; assembly: GCF_048593235.1. Classification (NCBI taxonomy): domain Eukaryota; kingdom Metazoa; phylum Chordata; class Mammalia; order Dasyuromorphia; family Dasyuridae; genus Sminthopsis; species Sminthopsis crassicaudata. The sequence continues at coordinate 209,481,500 of NC_133621.1, forward strand.
CATATTATTTCTTCTTCTTTTTGGCTACATTTTATATTCTACATTGTTTCCTTTCCTCCTCTTCCCATCCCACAACAAAGATGCATTTTACTTATTTCTGAAGTCGTATTGCTACCAAACAGAACAGTTTTGACAGCTTTGGCTTGGGATTAAATCAGAGTAGCTAAAGTTCTAATACATGAGTTTGTATAAGGTCCTTGAGGACTTTTAGGTTCCCAGTGTAGGACATGTTGCACAGTTCAGGTGTCAATAAATGTTTGCTGAATTCACTGCTGTATCCAAAGTTTATGAGCCGGTTAATGGAATAGGAAGCTGACTTTCACCTCTGGCCCCATCCCATCCTTTACCAGGCACAGAGACAGTACCAAAATACAAGGCTTTAGATCTTTCCTGACCCATGACCTTTCCCCAAACTTAACACCTAAACTGTAACTTTAAAAAAGAAACATCTGCAGGAAAGAAGATAAATGACTGAGAACACAATATATCCAAGGCTCAGCCAATTAACAGCATAACTACTTTACTTTCCCCAAAAAACAAACAAAACAAAAAATGCTGGAAAGGAGGATCTAAATTATAGCATTTATATAAGCACTTTTTAAAGGTTTGCAAAGTGCTTTATAAAAAGTATTTTATTTAATACTCTTAGGAAAGGATGATTATTAAGTGGCTTAAACTCAGTCACACTAATAAGGGCCATGGACAGAATTTGAATGTGAGTCTTCCAGAATCCAGATCCAGTACTATCCACTGGTCAGCTGGCTACTTGCCCAGCTATGAAGAAAACACTTTTAAAAAAAAAGCATCTTTAATGATTGATGCAAAAAATACAAAGTTTAGATAAGACTACAATTATAACCAAATAAGGGAATAATACACACTGATAATTAAATGGTAAAATATTAAGGGCTGTGTGATGGTGAAGCTAAAGTACAAATCAACCTAATTTTAGTTAAAGGGAAGTGGGATACCAAGCCTAGGACAGAAGAGGAGGGCTTGGGAACTAGCTTGCATGGGTAGCCGAAGTCAGGGGGAGGGAGGAGGAAATTTTGGGGACCAAGTCTCTGATTGGTTGGAGTTGAGGAGAGCTAGATAGTACCCGTCTCCCTATCCTCCCCTTCTTAGAGATCATGCCAGGGCCTCCTTGGAGACTACAGTTTTATAGGAAATGATGAAATCTTAACTCCTGGCATTTTCCCAAACTACTTTTGCCAATAACAGCACAATGAATAATTTTCTACGGAAATTTAAACCATCTTCCACCTCCCCAAAAAGTGTCTTACATCTGGATTCCAGCCAATAGAATATGCAAGTCAGGGTCAGACTACTTGGGAATAGGACCATATTTGAAAAAGGCATTATACTGTTGGGGTACCCTTTTATTCAGGGTAAAGCTCAGCCCAAGCAACAGCTTCTGAACAAAGGCCTCCTCTGGGATTCCCGAATTGCTAGTCTCCCTCTTTTTCCTCCCCAACATCAACACCTTATTAACTTTGCAAATATTTGGTAATTTTTTTTATCTAGTTAAATATTGTCTCTCCTGAACAGAATAAAAATAGAATTTAACCTCTCTGAGGTTTTTTGGTTTTTGTATCCCCAGATAGCCCAGTATCTGGCATATAATTTTGTTGTTGTCCAGTCAAGTCCCCATTTGAGGTTTTCTTGGCAAAGATCCTAGAATAGTTGACCATTTCCGTTCTCCCGCTCCTTTTACAGAGAAGGAAACTGAGGCAGTTAAGTGACTTGCCCAGGGTTACACAGCTAGCAAGCATCTGAGACTGGGTTTGAACTCAGTTCTTCTGATTCTACACCTGGCACTCTATCTACTAAACCAAAGCTGAGCCTGGCCTATAACAGGCACTTGCATATAAAAAAGCCTGTTGAAATTTGGATGAGGGAAGAAAAGAACTTAACATTTCCCCAAATGATCCTTTAAAAGCCTGTTGAATTGAATTTAGAATGTGAACTGTCATTTTTCACAGCCATTAATTAGGATGCATAAATGCTATTTCCTACAAACCCTCACTATGTACCACTCCTGTTTTTATATCACTTTACTAAGTCCCTACTATGTACGCATATATCAAGGGTAAGTGTTAGGGATATGCTGGTTTAAAAAAAAAATGTCCCCTGACCTCAAGGACCACTGAGGAGATGCAAGTATACATAAATATATGCCATAAAAGTAATGTAAATCTATAAATATTCTAAAGGGGGAGATCAAAGAAAGATGAAAAGGATCTATATGGTGTATATGTATGTATAAAAAGAGAGAGAGAGAGAGAATTCTGTTGTAGGATCCAAGAACTGGAAATTAAGGAGATGTCCAACTACCAGGGAAATAACTTTTTAAAAAAAGTTAAAATATATGAATGTAATGAATGGAAGCGCTTTAATGGGATGTACAGTGAAATGATCAGAACTAAAAGAATGTTGTATAGAGCAATAATAATGGTGTCAAGAAAAACAATTTGAAAAGACTTTAAATGACCATTCACCTCCTGCCCGGAAAGGTGATTTTAAAATGTAAAATGAGGTATACATGGGGCAGAGTTTGTTTTGCTATGAGTTTTGTTATGAATTTTCTTTTATTATTCAACATGGGGAAGGAAAGAGAATAAATAGTTGTAAAATAATTTTTTTTTAAACTAGTACCTGGGGATGGGGCACATAAAAGACAAAGAAGGGGAAGGAGGAGTTTCCCCTCTGGAAGACCGAAACTTAACTGTAATGATCACTTCAATGACCTTTAATATAATGGTCTCCAAAATTTTGATGTAAAAGTGACTCATTTTTTGATATAGTGAGTAGTCAGGGAGTGTACTTAAGGATGAGCAACTCAAATGGGTAGTGCCCCAAACATAAGTAAATTTGGAAGACAGGTGGCCTTAGGAATAAATTTAAGGTAGTGAAATATGTGATGGAAGAAACCCATCAAGGGCTGGCCCCATCCCTTAAGGAGGGCTGACCTCCCCAGCCTGGAAGTAATCATGGGGGCAGGGCATGAAATTTATAACTGTGCTTGGGTTGTAATTAGGTTATAAAAGCCCTGAGGGGCTGACATCTGTTGCAGCCATAGGATGATGGCTTGGAGAGTATTAAGCAAGAATGGATGCAAAGAGTAGCATTGGTGGCTCTGCTGGAGACAAGCCCAGAATTTATTGTCCCCAGGAGGGTGGGATACAACCCATTTTTTTCCATCCTCCAAATGGCTGGTCATAATATACCACTCCATGTTTTGCCACAGTCCCAACTGTGGAGACAACGGGCATAACAGGGGCACCAGGAGGAAGGTCAAAATAGACAAGACAAAAATATCAAACCTCTGATATCATCAGTTTATAAAACCAGTCCAGCAGGTCTGTTGGGCAAGAAATAAACCACACGCTAAGCCAAAACAACCAGAGCGGGATGAAATGATAAAGGCACTGTTTCTGTCCAATACTGTCTTGCGCATTTCTGCTATCTGCTAGTTTGATCTTTGCAAAGGGGCATTTTCCATGATGACCTATTCTTTTACCAAAATAAAAGTTAATTTAATAATGGACTTGTAGTTAATAATTAACTGCTTGAGTCCCGTGTTCCCTTCTGCTTAACCACTCAGATTATACAGAAAATTTCATTAAAACAGATTTGCAAATGAACTGCAGAAAGCATTAAGGCCTTGTTGTTTGTTTGTTTGTTTTTTTTAATGTCTGATCCACACTCACTCCAATAGGAGTTCATGAAACTCTAAGTCAGGGGTTCTCAAACTACAGCCCACAGGCCAGATGCAGCCCCCTGAGGACGTTTATGCGCCCACTGGGTTATGGCAAATGGGCTGAGGGGTGGAGACAAAGTGTGAGTTTTTGTTTTTACTATAGTCCGGCCCTCCCACAGTCTGAGGGATAGTGAACTGGCCCCTTTTTAAAAAGTTTGAGGACCACGTCTAAGTCATATTGGTCAAGTCTATTTCACCACTCTGAGATTTTTCCCCAGAAGTAAAATATGAAGATTAAACTAAAATTAAACAAGGAGATTAGGACAAATTTTCTAGGGACTTTTCCAGATCTAAAGCTATAACCCTTTGAAAAACAGGGTTTCCAGTTCTAATTGTTTAGTAATGAAGAGAATCAACTACAGGAAGAGAGAACTATGAGAAATGAGCGTTGGACCACAACACCGTATTTTCACTCTTTCTATTATTGTTTGCTTATATTTTTGTTTTCCTTCTCAGGTTTTTTTTCTTTCTTTCTAAATCCGATTTTTCTTGTGCAGCAAGATAACTGTATAAATATGTATACATATATTGGATTTAACATTTAACATATTTAATATTTAATTTGACTACCTGCCATCTAGGAGAAGGGATGGAGGGAAGGAGAGGAAAATTTGGAATGAAAGGTTTTGCAAGGGTCAGTGTTGAAAAATTACCCCATGCATATGTTTTGTCAATAAAGCTATAATTTAAAAAAAAAAAAAAAAAAAAGAAAAACAGGGTTTCACTTTTCTCAGATTTGCTGCTGAACAAAAAGTAGTATAGTTTCTAGCAAAGGGCAAACAACTTCAAATGGTTTTGCCTGAATTATAAATGAACAGTTTCATTCAAAAAGTTAAAACCAATTAACATATAACAGATATGATCTTTCCTGTCCTGTATTTCCTTTCTCTTGAGTCACAAGTTAGTCAAGCTTCTACTAAAGCTAGAAGGCAATAAAAACTAATAAAGAAACATGATTACAGTTCAAATAAATAACAATTCAACAAATATTTATTGAGCTTCCTTCAAAAGGTAAAAGGTATTGATTGAATAAAGTAAAGGTACCTGACGCACTTAACAAGTATAGTTTTTGAAATATAATCATCTAATTTTGGCATAATCTATAATAAGTATAAGAGTTTTATTTCTATGGTAACTGATTTTTATATCAGAAAGTCCTGAGGCCATAACTGGGAAAAACAATTTAGGTCTGTCCCTTACTGCAAAATTTCAAGCTGTCTCACTTGCTTTTATGGACTTTTTCTCCTGGATAAATGATGCTGCAGAATGCTGTTGGCTTGGGCAGTTGAGAGGGTCAAAGTTGGGAGGAACTGGAAATATTCAGCAGTTTCTGTTCTTTCTGGAGATGCTGCTTCCAAGTTTCCTCCCTGATCTTTGGCAGCTGATTCTGCCCTGACTGTATTTTTATTTTCCAGGTCCTTCCTCTCAGCACTTGTTTTTAATCATTGGGCTACACTTTTAAACTTTTTGATATGTGGATTTATGTTTGCTTCCTAGCATCATATATATTCAATTTCCCAAACTGAACTTGTATGCACTCCAGATAGATATAAAAAGATCACAGATGGAAAACTATGAAATATATATATATTTCATAGTTTTCCATCTGTGATCTTTATATATATATATATATATATATATATATATATATATATATATATACACATATACATACACATAGTATTATATCATATATATTCAATTTCCCAAACTGAACTTGTATGCGCTCCAGATAGATATAAAAAGATCACAGCTGGAAAACTATGAAATCTGGAAAGGATCTTTTCAAGTGCGTCATCCACCTCTATAATCTCAACTACTGATAAGAAAACCGGAACCCCAGAGTGGTGAATTCACTTGCTCAAGGTCAAACAAATAGCATTGTCAGAGCTGGGCCTACAAATGCCTCCTGTGACTTTTATAATATCGAACTACAAGGTAAAATGGTTGGCAATTAGTAACACTCAACAAAACTTTCTACAAATGTTTAGCAATCCCTAAGAGGCTAGTGTGGGTGTTAATTGTTTGATATTTCTTACAGCTTTTTAGGTCTCCCTCCTGATTTAAAAGAGCAAAAAATAAAAATAAATGATATGAAATAAGCTACAAGAATAGGCCATCTGAACTTATGTCTAAAATAAATGCCCAAATATAAACACAAAGGCTTCTACCAATGGGTGGCTTATTTTTCAGTTGAAATGAGTTTATTGATCATAACAAAATAAAATAATATCTATTAGGAATTTACCCAGTACAGAGCACTATGCTAAAAAGTTGGGGGTTTAGAGATAAGAAAGCAGATAAAACATAATCCCTATCAAAGAGCCATAGTTCATAGCAAGATAAGAAGCCCACACAAGATAACTATATTCATGCCAGGAATTTTACTATCTAAAGGCGTGTATTAGAGAGAAGCAAAACAAATGCTAAGAACATGTCCAAAGGGGAAGGGTCTGGGCTTGGAGTCAAGGAAACTCATTCCAGAGTTCAAACTCAGTCTCAGACACTTACTAGCTAGCTGTGTGACCATGGGCAAGTAAATGAGCTGGAGAAGGAAATGGCAAACCACCGCAGTATCTTTGCCAAGAAAACCCCAAATGGAGTTATGAAGAGTCAGATAGCACTCCCCAACACCAGGACACATCCGAGGAGGTATTTGAAACTACCTTCCAACACCTGAACCTGTCTTCCTATCACCAGACCACAAGTGTCAATTCTGATCACCGAACTCTCCCAAGGTATCTTAGGGTTTATGGGTTAGGACCATGTCTTAAATACAAACCTCTCTGGCTCTTAAGGACACCAGGTCCCAGACCAAGCCCAGTTTGGTCACTGTTTCAGCTCTGATTGGCTCAGAGTGAATGTAAATATTAATTGTTTTTGTTCGGGCCAGAAACCAGGACCTAAGCAAAACAGGCCATTCTCTGCCTCATTTCTTACCTAGTCTTAATCACTGAATGGGTGTTGCCTAGTCAAACTGAGACCAGTTAAAGACTTTAGCTTAAAAGGGGCAAGGTCTCCCACTGCATCTACAGCCATTTCCAGTCATCCTGATCTATGTCTTGCCCCTGGACCCAGACGGCTCTGGAGGGGAAAGTGAGGCAGGTGACCTCCCTTACTTCAATCCAATTCACTCGAATGTCATGTCATCATCTCCCTGATGTCATAGTTTCTCCTTCAAGAATGAAAATTAGCAATAATAACAACCACCACGACTGACTAATAAAAAACATTTTGTAAACATTAAGGTGCTACGCAACTTCCAACTGTTAATATATAACTGGACCCACCCTGATGTCGAAACACAGAGCCTGAGAAATCCTAATTCTCTGGCATGAAATTAAAATTAAGGTGCAGTGCACTTGATTGTTGTAGGGGAATGGGGCATCGGGGTGAGCAGAACAAACCACATCATTCACAGCCTTGCCCACAACTCTAGAATATCCACCTTCCTGGAAAATCCAGACAACTAAATTAAAGAGTTGGGATCTAATTAATTCGAAGGTACCATTTAAATGACAGTAAAACTCCTTGGGAGTTACATATCTGGAGAAGGAAAGTAGCAAAACAGCATGTAATCTATAGCAAGTCTCTGTAAGTCAATATTTAGCTTAAATACCAGTTGTCACCCACCCATTTCCTCCTCAAAAGATACATGAAAAGAGAGAAGTGACAAACATCTAAGGCTAATTATTAGATAACAATGTGGATGCCAAAGCAAAGTGGAATAAATGTATTTGTATAAAATTGGGGAGGGCTTTTTCTCTTCAAAGCCTTTTATAAAAGAGCAACCAGTTAATTTTTTTAAAGCATTCTGGGGTATTTCATGAAGCAAACAATAGGATTATAGAAACTGATTTTGAACATTGACAGGAAAATGTTAACTGAGCCAAATTTAAACAGAAGCATTACTGTATCTTCATGAATATATACATTCCCCCAATGGATCCTTGCCTTCTCAATGAAAAGCTATTTTGGGAACAAACCCCATGACCATATTGTTAAAATCACTAACTCATTTCTGGACTCATCCATCTGATGTGCCAAAGTGAACTTTAAAATTCCTAGGAGTTAAAAAAAAAAAAAAATCACTACTAGATCATGTTAAAACAATTTAGCTTCTTAGGCGAGGAGATTAAATAACTAAGCAATCTGGCACACCCCCAGTGTTACTTTAGAGTACTTAAGCCAAGGACAAGTATAGCTAGTTCACTCTAAGATAATTTAAATTTAGAAATCTAAGCCATCTGAGTAGGCTTGAAAATTCATTTAAGGTGGGTGGATTCTCCAAATTAAAAACTCAACGGAGTACTAGAATGGTTTGAAATCTGGGAATCTCTACAGGAACTGGTGTTTAAGCCAATTCAAGTCATCTCACAATCACTGAGCCATGTCCAAAGTAGAGTTGTAACACTGACCAAGCACCTTGCTAAAGCTAAGTTTTATTTATGACACTTTATTTCATTTGAGCCTCACAACAATCCTATGAGGTAGACGCTGTTGTTATTCCCATCTTACAGATGAGGAAACTGAAGTAAACCAGGGTTACACAGCTCGTATATGTCTTAAGGCAAATTTGAATCAGGTCTTCCTGCCTCTCCTCCCCAACTTCACTTAGCTGGCCATACAACCAATTCAAGTCAGACTCACTTTCAAATCATCGAGATATATACCCCTTCTTCCCTAATTTGGTGTGAGGATTAAGCAAGATAACACAGGAAATGCTTTGCAAATCTTAAAAGTATAAAAGTATAAGTAACATGAATACATGACATTTATATAACAAATATATTTCTATTTTATAATTTATTATATTCAATTAAACATTAACATTAGGGATCACTTAGTTCATCCATCCTCTCCCTTTTTTAATTGATTACATTAAATGTTAAATTTTATTATACAATATATAAAAGCTGTTAATTTGGTTTTTATGTAAATATCAATATAAATGCTATTAATAATTTCAAAATATACCACAGCATTCCAGTGATCAGATCCATGTCTCTTCTGCAAATAAAAAGCACAATAAGAAGCTATCAGTAATGGTTTTTCATAATCTCTGGAACACTTAGGCCAAGTAATTTATTTTCTATTAAAGACCATATTTTATTCAAACTAGAAATACAGTAATGTAACAAAAGTGAAATGGAAAGAACTTAACTTCAATGGACCTCAACAACTCATTCAAGCCTTGCCATCCAGTGTAATTTGTCTGTTTTCTTCTATAACTTTACCATGGTAGACTGGGGCATTTAACAATCTGATGGACCTGCCTTTTTTTCTCAACATTACAAGGGTATCAGTGAAATCCTCTTTACCAGTCATTCCTCATTCTTGCCATTTAACCACAGCCCATCTTTTCTTTCACTAAGTGCCTTTGATGGTGCCTTTCATCCCTACTCTAATGAGTTTGTCATTGGTTACAGGTTGCAGCCTGCTCACATCAAACCCTGTTGACCTACATGCAATACACTTAATTTGTTCTTTGGAGAATACTGTAATTCCAGGTCTTGGATCTTAGTACCATATAGCAACTCTGATAGAAGTTAGCACTGGAAAGATGGACTTCTACTTCCAGGGGAAGTTTGAGATCAGTTTTGGAATTTCCCAAAGGCAAAATTTAATTTACCCTCCCTATCTTGTTTAACTACAAATCTACCATCCTATGAACAAAATATTAAGGTAGAAAGGACTTAATACTTTCCCCTGGCCTAAGGCAAAACTATATCAAGACTATATCCAAGCCATTCCAAAGACAAACTGTAATTTTTTAAAATATAAGTTTACTCAGAAATTTTTAGAAAATAATTGGTAGATACTAATTGAAATCATTAATAGCTTCAGCAAAGTTGTGGGCTACAAAATAAACCCACGGGAATACCAATGTGTAGGAGAGGCAATAGAATTAGAAATATGGGACAAAATAATTACAAAATATGTAAAAATATTTGGGAGCCAATCTACCAACGTGTAGATACAAATAGAAAGCTCTCCTTAAAGAAATAAAGTAAACCTTAACTAGTACAGCCTGACGGATATCCAATGCTCATGGCTGGGTCTTGCCATTTAATTAAAAAAAAAAAAGTGAAAATACTACTCAAGCAAATTTATAAATTTAATGCTCTGCCAAACTACCAAAGAAGTACACTTTTTTGAAGCTAGACAAAATAAAAGTCATTTGGAAAAACCAAAACTCCAGAATACCAAGATAGTGGGGGGAAGGGAGGAAAAGTAGTAAAAAAAGAATTAGCATTGGTTGGTAGACTTTAAATTGTATTATAAAATAATGATCATTAAAGCCATTTTGTACTGTTTTAAAAAAAACAGCAAAGTAGTTCAAAAAAGAACAGCTTAGACAAAGAAGAATCAAACAACTGAATGCAATAATGAAATGTACAATAACCTGGGGAAAACTTCCTATCTGAGGAAAAACTGCAAGGAAAAATGGAAAGCAGTCTGGAAGAAATTAAGCTTAGACCATCATCTTACATCATATTAAACAATAAATTCAAAATGGATTAAACCTAAATATTAAATAAAGATCATAAGAAAATTAGAAGAGAAGCACAGATAAGGATCAGGGGTAAATTCTTAACCAAATAAGGATGGAGACAATTACAAAATAAATAGCTAATTCTGATGAAATTAAATATAAAAGCTTTTGCATAAAACTGAATTGTCTAGGATAAGAAAGAAAGTGATTGAATTACTAAGGAAAAAATAATCTTTGTATGTTTGTAGTATTATCTACATTTTAGTATATTTTTATTTATTTTGTTAAACATTTCTCAATTACATTTTAATCTGGTATGGGCAGCACTTGGGAGTGTTAAAGGCCACAAACATGTTTGACACTATACAGGATACAAAGGAATAATCTGATGTGGTACTCTGCACTGTCCTCAAGAAACTTAAGTCTTACTTAGACTAGTTTTGCATATGTGAAACATTAGAGAATAAGAAATATATAGGTAAAAGAAGAAAAATAAAGACATATACATTTTTTTTTAAAAGAGACCAAGAAACTCTATAAGCATGTGCTAAATCACATGAGGTTGGTAATAAACAGATTTGTACAACATAGACATTAAGGTAAATTTTTGTGAGGAGGCCAGCCTTGATCTGAAAAGATTAATCTTTAGAAGAGTTACAGCAAATAAGATAAGAAGCAAATAAGTGAAGAAAAAGAAGCTAAATTCTTCCCCAGAAATGAGATCTCCCTCATAGATGAATACTTAGTAAATACAAAGTCACCTTTTTAAGGAAGTAATGTGACCCAGGCTGATCTTGATATCCATTTATGACAAACATTCAGAGTACTCTATCTCAGAGAAATGGAGATTATTGGTTTACTAATTCTTAAATTCCTGGCATCTTATTAGTCATACTGGTATTCTAAAGAAACATTACAATTTCAATATTACCCAGATATTGGGCTAGGAATTGGAAAGATTCAGAGATAAATAAGCAATAATCTTCAACCCTGAGGATGGCCCAGTTAGGGTAACAAGATAGGAACACAAAATGGGATATAATCAAGATTAGATTATGATAGGTGAATGTCCAAAGTGATATCAAATAAGGTCTTTCTCCTGCCTTGGGAAGAGATGAGGGAGATTTTAAAAGGAGATTTTAAAAGGCTAAATGAAAGAGGAAATATTTCAGCAAAACCTCCTAGGATTGTCAACAAGTCTAGTCCGAGCAAGGTGCAAAGAGCTTCCAAAGATTGCCTGAGAAAAGAGTCATAGAGGAGAATTCATAGGAGGAGGAAGGGGAAGAGTAAATTTCAACAAAATATTCAGTTAGTTCATCCAACAATTAGTTGGATCCACAGTGAGAAGTTTGGTTTTGAAAGCTTTTCGCTAACCCAGCTTCCTCAATCCCCCATCCCCATTCCACCTTTCTTAGACCTAATTCCCCAACAAACCCTCCATGATCTAGCCTTTTGGCTGCTCCATGACTAAGACACTCCATCTCTCAGCTTTGGGCATTTTCTCTGGCTCTCTCCCACGGCTGCCGTTACATTTTAATTTGATTCAGGCAGATTGGGGAATGTTACAGGCCGTAAGCACATCTGGCACCTTTCCCATAAGGGATACAAAGGAATAATTTGTTATGATGCCCTTCCCGGTCCTAAAGAAACTTTGTCTTACTGGGGAGTTAAGTTTTGCACTCTCCAGAACTAGGGGATCATTATACACTTCAACAATGATACTGTATGAGGATGTATTCTGATGGAAGTGGATATCTTCAACACAGAGAAGAGCTAATCCAATTCCAATTGATCAATGATGGACAGAATCAGCTACATCCAGAGAAGGAACACTGGGAAATGAGCGTAAACTGTGAGCGTTGTTTTTTTGTTTTTGTTTTTGTTTTGTTTTTCTTCCCAGATTATTTTTACCTTCCGAATACAATCCTTCCTTTGCAACAACAACAACAACAAAATTCCGTTCTGCACATATATATTGTACTTAAGATATACTATAAGATATTTAATATGTATGGAAATGCCCGCCATCCAGGGGAGGGGGTGGAAGGAAGGAAGGGAAAAACTCGGAACAGAAGGGAGTACAAGGGATAATGTTGTAAAAAAAAAAAAAAAAAAAACCTATGCATATGTACTGCTAAAGAAAATGTTATAATTATATAATTATAAAAATTATTTTTTAAAAATGCTTAATAAAAAATAAATTTAAAAAAAAGAAGAAAAAAAAAAGTTTTGCGCTATCTCTCTCTCCTATGTTCCAACTACTGACCTCCCTGGTTTCCAAATCCCACCTTCTACAGATTGTTGATCCTTCATCCTCAAAAAGGCCCATGATATCAGGGAGTGGAAGCCATGACATGCAAGTTAATTTCACTGAAGTGAGGGAGGGATGGGCAAGGTCACCTGTCTCACTTTTCCCTCCAGAGCCATCTGGGTCCAGTGGCCAGATATGGACCAGGACAACTGAAGATGGCCTCAGATGCAATGGGAGACTTTGACCTTTTTAAGCTAAGATCTTCCTTCCCCCATCCCTCTAAATTCCAATTATCTACTTTATGTTAATTATTTCCCATATTTTCAGGAGATTTCTGGCTTTGTAAATATTTGTTTGCTCAAGGTCATCCCCCATAAGATTAAGCTCCTTAAGAGCAAGAATTGTTTTTTGCCTCTTTTCACATCCAAATCACCTAGCACAGTGTCAAACACATAGTAAGCATTTAATAAATAAAAATAGCATCATCAAATTGAATGTCAGCTAAAATATTCTGACACTATTTTAACAAGCAATGAATCTCTTCTGAACTGCAACCCATAAATACCCAACTGTCTACCAGGACTCCAATTCAGGACCTGTATCAAAAGAAGTTTATAATTTTTTTTTTGCCTGTTATTATTATTATTTTTTCTGTTAAACTTCCAGTCACACCATGTTCTCCCATGTTTAAATCTTGGGCTTACTTTTCCAGAGCCATGACAGAGTAGAAAGAGAACTAAATTTGAAATAAAGAGTATCCTCCCCTCCTTTCAATCTCGAGTTTGCTACATAATCATCATTCAAGTTACTTTACCTTTGTGAGTTTTTCCATCTTAAAATCTATAGGTTAGATTAAATGATCTCCCCTCTTTCCCCAAGTCTAAATTCTATACCACTAAGTTCCTTCCCTTTCTCTCATTTCTTTCAAATCCAATCTAAAAGGACCAATTGTCCTGTCAATTTGACTCTATCATCTCTAGAATCCATTCCCTCTTCCCAGTGCTAAATCAATACACATTTATTAAATACCTACTAGGTGCCAAGTAGTAGGTTAGGCATTAGGCTACATCTCGGCAATAAAGGGTTTTAGTGCCACCTTATTAGATTATGGCAATAAGCTATAAAGAGCAGGCTACAAAGGAAAAAAGGAATAGTTAAGTGGTGCAAAGGATTGAGTGTGGGATCTGGGGTGAGGAAGACATCTATAAATTCAATCTGGCCTCAGGCACTTACTAAGTGATCCTGACTAAGTCACTTAAACCTATTTGCCAGTTTCTTATCTATAAAATGAAGAGAAAGGAGAATGAAATGATTCTAGCATCTTTGCCAAGAAAACTCCAAAAGATGTCATGAAGAGTTGGACAGGACGGAAAACAACTCAACAATAACAGTAAAATTATTATTGTTTTTATACTACCTCTATGGCTGTGAGCAAGCTATTTAACTTCTTCCAGCCCCAATATTTATTCTCGCCTCTAAACTAACTAAAGGAGCTGGATTAGATGAGCCCTAAATTCTAAACTCTTGGGCTCTGACTATCATTAACTATCACTATCATTAAGTTCTTAATGAGCAAGCCAGTTCCCATAAGCCAGGCCCTCAGGAAAAAGCAACTCTGGAGGGGACTCTAAGGAAAACAGTAACACAACTGGAATGTCTACATGGAGCCTACAGTTTCAGGAATTAATCTGAATAATTTATAATTAATACATAAAACTATATTATTGTTCTATTATAAGAGTTACATATTAGTATTATAATACATTATAATATAAAATATTAATATACAATTATTATTGTAGTACATTATAATATAAAACATTAATATATAATTAACATATAACTTAATCTGAGTAAAAGGCCCTAAGGAAAGAATAGAAAGATCAATGAGTTGAGTCAAAAGGGGAAAAAAAGAAAGCAATGAAACAAAAAAAGAAATTTCTATGGCACAGTATATTTCTTTTGTCTAAATATTTGTATTTAAGTACTGGATACTCTCAGGTCAAATTCTTTTTCCCAAATCAAAAAACCCTTTTCCTTTTAAAAAGTTAGTTGAATACTTGTGATAGATACCTGATGGTAAACTCTGTAGAACTCTTGAGATAAGAACAATGGCAGCATAGAGAGAAGCAGGACAAGTCTCCCAGGGGCTATTGATCAGTTATTTTGCTCTTCTTTGCTATAGCAGTCAATGGGATGTCATTTAATGATGACAGGAAGAGGGAGAAGGATCACTAACTCCCTTCTACAAGAGCCTTAGAAGAAACATCTAATTTTCAGGCATTTTTCATGCACTATGGCCAGATTAGAAGCATTGTGTCCACTTGATGAGACTACTGTGTTTCTCGTTTAATAAATTTCTTCAATACATCCAATTCCCCATTTGAAATCCCAATAAACAAAAGGGGAACAAACAATATGGCACACAGCTGTGTGGCCACATAAAGAAATACCCCTTTTAGGAATAAATATTAACATTCTAACTGGAATGGTAGCCAAAGGCAACAATGGCTTAGAATACAAGCTCATTTGTGAAACTTTATAGAGGAGGAGTAAGAAAAAAAGAATGGGAGATTAGTTTGTCTAAAAGCAATTATGGAAAAACAAAACCACATCAGCAGTTAAAAGTGAAGGGATAATAAAGACTGTTAAAATGGAACAGATCTGTCAAATTTTTATCCTGACTCATTTTCATCTTTAAGAACACCTCACCTATTAGTGCCTTACATAAAGCAGACAACTAGTATTAAAAAAAAAAAAAAAAAAAAAAAGATTGTAAATAATGATTGTAATGATGATAAGAGTAACATCGCTACATCTAACTTAGAATGCATCAAGGTAGGATGTTGAGGATAGTTATCACCATATAAATTCTAATTCCCTTAAAAAGATTTTAACTTTATTTTCATTCTTTATTATTCCAAATAATTCCAAAGTATTGTTACCATCAATTCTCATCTATAAAATGAAGAGAGAAGGGAACACGTTTATTAGGCACCTACTAAGTGTCAGCAATAATCAAAAGTATTTGGTTAAAAAAAAATTTAGAAAAGTTGATCAGTGAAAAAGATCAGGTACAAAACATCACTCTCCTGGTGTTATTGGTTCTCTTTGAGAATGAAGGTTGAATAACAATTATTCCAAATACGTTGTTTCATCCTAAATTTCAGAAAAAAAAAAAAAAAGTTAAAAAAAATTTCATTAGTATATTTTGTTACTCAGTGTTTAGTTGCTTTTCAGTTATGTGTAACTCTTCATGACTCTTTTTGGGGTTTCCTTGGCAAAAACACAGGAATGGTTTGCCATTTCCTTCAACTCATTTTGCAAATGGGCAAATTAAGGCAGAGAGGGTTAAATGACTTGAGATTCTGAGATCTCCGGTCTTCCAAAATCCAGGCCCATGCAATCCAACCACAGTACTACCTTGTTGGGTCAGAAGTATGACTCCCTCTGCCAAGTTCCTACTTTGGATCATGGAGATGAGCCTGGACCCTAAAAGAATATCCACCAGTGGAACCAAAAGCTTTCTAGGCACATTTATCATGCTTGAAAGATTTTACAAATAGTCCCAATAACTAACTAGGGTTTCCTTTCCTAAAACCAGATTAAGACTCATACTCTCTCCTACTGCCCAAGGCAACCCATAAAACAAAGAAAAACACAAAATGGCTCTTAGTTCTGTTCCACTTCTAGACAAGTCAATCAACTGTGTTTTGTGTTTATCTTTTGATCTGATTCAATGCAGTAGGAAGTGTACCCCAGCCCTAGAACAATGACCCCCAACCTAGACCAATGAATAGCTCCCCATGAAAAGTTAAGTACACCTGTATGAATTGTGATCATATCAAAGTACCTGTATTAGTGAGATCATAGATCTACTGAAATAGTAAAACTTTGACTGATGTACACTTTACTTTCTAAACCCCTAAATCAGGCCTTCTTAAACTTTTTCCACTCACAAATTCTTTTTGCCCAAGAAATTTTTATGTGTGCTCAGGGGTACAGTTATATAAATCAAGTATGCAAATCAAGAATTTACTGATAATAAATCATAATTTTGTAACCTCCTTCAGTTACAAGACCCCATATCCCTAAACGGTTTTTGGGAAACATGTCACACATGCCTGAAACTATCACAAGGCTAACTTCTTAAAAAGATTTTCACAGTAAATGTGTTTGTACCCGTTAAAGCCATAGGAAGTTTAAAAAAAAAAAAAATCTTTCCTAAAGCCATGAGAATACTTCAAATGCCATTTTATTTTAAATTGGGCAAGTTTTTTGAAAAAGAAAAGAAAAATCAAACCAAGTTGTGATGTCAGAATATAAATAGATTTGAAATAAGGGGCTAAGATGGAAGTACCAACTTATTCCAATATCTGATTCTCATGGCAAATTTTCAACGAAAGACAATTTGATTTTGTTGCATTATCTTGTATGAAGAAAGTTACCTTTGTAGGTATAGTACGAGAGGCTCTGATTTCACCGATCCCCCATTGGGATTATGAATTAATCCCGTAGAATTTTAGGAGGCTAATTAGAAAACTGACTAGAATTTTACAAAATTCATAGAAGAGGAAAAAATGCAATTACTCACTCCTACTGACCTACCTCATTGTTTATTAGGAATTAGAAAAGTGTTTTTTTTTTTTTTTTTTCATAGTAATTCATTTCTAATGTGATAATTGGAAGGGTAACAACTCAAGTCTTCCCATTTCAAGTTGTGAAAAGTCATCTTGCAACACATTATCCAACAGTGGTTTCCCAAATGGGGCCATTGCCTCAGGGGGGAAGGGACGCCGAATGATTTTAAAGGGTCCAGCACTGAAGCAGCCCCCCCCAAGGTTATGTGATCAAAGGATAGGAAAATGGGTCACAACCTCAACCCAATACTTCTCCCACTGCCAACTGTGAGCTTCTGAGTTATATTCTCCAATATAACTAACTTCCCCTTTCATCCTTCATGCCCCATCTGTTGTGCACTAACTCACTCAAAGCTTACTTCACATCAAGTCTTATGTTGAACATAGAATTTTAGTCTTCTGATGCTGTTTCTCCTTTGTTTTCATGGCCACAGGGTAAAACTCTCATCCTGACTGATTACTTTGTTCCATATTGGTCATGTAAATTTTCCCAAGGTTTTTCTGAATTATTCTTATTTATCATTTTTATGGTACAATAATTTTCATAATGAATAAGCACTCATTAAATACCTAATATGTTATCTGTAAAAAATATTATATACACATGTATACATGAATATAGTTTATGTAAAGGGCATTATATATACTATACATATAAATATATTTTATTTTATATACATGTGTATATGATATACAAATATGTAAATATGTATTATATGCATATTTTATATATTAAAAGCATTATAATGTATACATGTAAATATTTTTATATTAACTGCCTTTAGTACATGTGTGTGTATTATATGCATATATGGTGATATACAAATATGTATTATGTATACACGAAGACATGATATTTATATATTAAAAGCATTATAATATGTACATGTAAATATATTTTATATTAAATGCATTACATGTACATGTGTATTAGGTGTATTTGGTACATATGTATTATGAGATGTGTAAACATAGACATGCATTTTTATATATTAAAGCATTAAAGTGTATATTTTATATCACATGCACTGTATGTACTGTGCATTTATTACATATGTGATATACAAATATGTGAATTGTATTATGACACATGTACACAGAGACATGCATGTTTTATATATTAAAAGCATTATAATGGATACATATAAATATATTTTAGATGTATGGCATAGATATTTTAAAACATTGTATACCCATGCATGTATTACATATATGTACAATATTGTTATTGTTGCATGTTCTTTTTCAAAGACCAATAATATCACAGGATGATGTCTTGACTTGTGAGAACTAAGATTTAGGAAAGGCAGAGTTGCCCAAATGTCAGCCTCATTCTCTCTTCCAGTCAATGAAAGCCAGTGAAAAGAGAAAAGTCAGGATGACTGGGGATGATGGCCCAGGGTACAGTGGATGACCTTAGCATCTTCAATGTCTGCCCAAACTTTTTAAGTGCTCCAAATTTATTCACTGGTCCAACTTCATACTAGCTTACCTATTTTGCCATGGGATCTCCAATAGTTAACATTTTTATCATCTTCAATCATCTTAGTCAATCTGAAAGGCTAGATGTAAAACCTTAGTTATTTTAATTTGTTTCTCTTATTCTTGGTGATTTCGAATATTCTTTTCAAAGCCTGTTGACAGATAACATTTCCCTTGACAATTTATATACTGGGGAATGGTTCTGGCTTGTTATCCATATCAATTCCTTGAAAATTTAAGTATAGGATTGTTATTGCTGCAAAAATTCTCCCACCCCCCATTCCCCCACTCCCACCCCCATTAACTTTCATGGCCTTCCTTACTTGGTGAACAACCAGTCAGGTTTATGTTTGGATTACCCAAGATCCTTCACATGTTATACTGAGGCTCCTGAAATAGCACTTTAGCAGAGGCTTTGTTTTCATATGCCCAGGAAATAAAAAACTGAGATACATTTAGAAAATGATTTTCACAACCCTATATTTAAAAACAACTGTAAGTAATTATTTTCACTTTAACACTTCAATGGTAAACTATCATTATTATTAATCACAATTATTTCCTTAAGGTCTGGCTTGCTAAATCTATTCTTCTGAATCTATGGTTCACAAATCCACTCATTATTTCCTTTTGCATAACATCTGGAAAAAGACCAAAAGTGATGCATGAATAACCACTAAATGACCCTTAGCTGACTGCATCAGGAGGGAAAAGATCACAGTTAAAAGTGCACAAAAGACGAATTAGTTTGACAATATTCTAAGAAATAATAAGCCTTATTCTTTTCATATAGTACAGGGATTAAGAGACAGTTGGTGGGGCTCAAGGGATGCCTTCTATTGTAAGGGCTCATCTGGTAGAGGGAATTGGACAAGTAAAGAAAAAAAGCTTCCCTCCCCCCCTTCAACCAGCACCCCACACATTTACTGATCCCAGCTAGGTCAGTCAATAAGCATTTATTAAATACCTACTATTTGCCAGTCATTTAGTGTAGTGCCTAAGTACATGGTAGGCACTGCATAATGTTTATTCTCTCCCCTTTTCTTCCCCAGGAACTAGGCTAAGGCAATATCTTTGTTTTTAGCACAAAATTTTTTAAAATTACTTGGATTACTTGACATCTAGGGGAGGAGGTAGGGGGAAGAGGGGAAAATCTGGAACATAAAGTTTTTGCGAGGGTCAATGTTGAAAAATTATCTATGCATATGTTTTGAAAATAAAAAGCTTTAATTAAAAAAAAAAAGTCTTCAAAAGCTCCTCAATTTCTCCAGGATCCACGTTTCACCACTTTCTGAACAATTTTTAAAAACTGGTTACAGATTGGAAAACTCTGATTTTCC
This sequence comes from Sminthopsis crassicaudata, assembly GCF_048593235.1. Taxonomy (NCBI): domain Eukaryota; kingdom Metazoa; phylum Chordata; class Mammalia; order Dasyuromorphia; family Dasyuridae; genus Sminthopsis; species Sminthopsis crassicaudata. The sequence goes on from NC_133621.1 coordinate 209,501,469, forward strand.
CTATTGCTAAAGGAAGATTCTGCAGAATGCCAGAAAAATCCATAGCTACACGTTATCTGATCTCCCCCACGAGAATATAGGAAAAATCTTGTTCTCCTTAGCAGTGGGGATGATGTTTGGGTGCCAGCTCAGTGCTATCTGGGCAAACAAGGGGATATGACTTATTTCCTGGAAGTCAACTCTGAAAGAATTCAGAAATGCCTTGTGCTGGTACCTCCCAATTGTTCTTAGATTCTTTCAATAAATTCTGCAAAGAAGGAAGTATATAGCAAAGAGTACTGGATCTGAAGGCAGGAGACCCACATTCAAATCCTGATTTTTTCAAGTCACTTCAATTCTGACTTTCAACTTCTTTATTTGTTAAATCAATCATCAGTTTCCTTATTTGTAAAATCAGAGGGTTGGAACTAAATGACTTCAGCTCTAAATCTATTTCCCTAAGATTGGAGGAAGTGGATGTCAACAGCTGTAGATCTTCTTAGTATTCACCATAAGCAAGGTCCCAGCCTCAGTTTTCCATTTGTAAAATGGGGCTAATATCTTCCCTATCTCACAGGGATATATAAATTTTTACAGCAATAACGATCCTATACTTGAATTTTCAAGGAATTGATATGGATAAATGTGTAGAGTACTTTTGTCATAAAACAAAATACTAAGACTACAAAATATTCAGAGTCACTAGAACAGCTCTAATCAGAAGTGCTAAACAATTAAGAGAAACCACAAGATAAACCCTTTGGATGCTACAGCTATACTTCTAATCTTTAAAGAGAGAGCTCTGATTTTTAAAGAGATTTCATTAAAGTCTCCTAGAGAAAAGGACTGGGGAGGAAGGGTTCAATCCCCAACATACTAGAAGTTTGCATTCTCTAACACAAACTCCCAAGTAATGATCGGGAAACAGCATTATTTTCAGGTTCCTGTGTAACCTGATATAGTGCCAGAGATACAGCCTAATTTTAAAAACCTGGGAAATCTTCCTCTCTGAGCATGTAGACCCAGAGGAATAAACTTTTCTGGTTTCAATTTTTAAGTGTAGGCAAGATGTGTATACTTTTTTTTGAGTTTGAGAAATGAATTTTTGAGGCAGCCTGGCTAGCATAGTATTTATTGGATAGATTGCTGAGCTTGGAGGAAGGAAGATCAAGGTTCAAAATTATTACCTTTCTCTTGAAGGTCAAGATCCTTTAGCTTCTTATACTCAACTCCCTAAGGATGAGGGACTTTCCAAGCTGGAGTTTGAAATTTCAAACTCTTCAGGGATTAGTGATATTTTATCTCAAAGATTTTTTCCTTTTAATACTGTGATGTGAAAAAAAAAAGGTCACCATATTCCTAATTAAATTTAATTCAACAGGCATATATTCAATACCTACCTATGCTAGGCACTGGACAAAAAAAAAAAAATCATACAGAAGAGATGAATAACTGCTACAGGTACTACAAAAGTACTAGTGAAGTTAAACTTTTAGGATACTCTATTTCAGAATGGAAGCCACTAGGGGAAAAAATGAAATCTAGCTTACATAAATTCAGCTTAGACTCATCTTTTCCAATTAAACACATCCATCACAGAGATACTTCACTTTGCACACATAAAAGAATAAGAGATAAATCAAATCCTTTAAATAAATGCACATGAGAACTAGCTCTTTAAAGGAAGCCTATGTTGAATCCTTTTGTGAAAAAGCAAGCTATCTTTTTGTAAGAAGTAACACCCTTATTTGTGTTTGGCAAGCAAAGAAAAAAAAAATTTTTTTTAAAGGTAGGCTACCTTAAAACAAGGGAAGCTTGCAAAGTGTATTTGCCCAAGCAATTTCTTAGGTTCATTAAACATTTGCTGAATGTTTACTCCAAACTGGGCAACATACAGAGTAAAATGGGCATTAAAATATATAAGATGGGGTCCCCATCTTTTGAGGGATTTACAGTCTAAGAGTTAGAATGAAATGAACTCCAATAGTTAATTAGGCTGACTTTTGGGCCACCTTTTCTTTCTCTCTCTCTCTCTCTCTCTCTCTCTCTCTCTCTCTCTCTCTCTCTCTCTCTCTCTCTCTCTCCCTCTCTCTCTCTTTCTCTCTCCATCCCTCATAAATATATATAATCTATGGCAACTAATAATGTATCAAGTGATACATTTGGTGTAGCTGTATGATTGGACAAACCACTTCATTTCTCATTAAGAATTTTCCAGTTCTCTTTTTTCCTACAGATTTCCATTCCTTAACATTCCATCCTTAAAATACAAAAATTACAAATCTTAAAACTGCACTAACACCTTTGGAACAACAGCTATCATTATTTACCTCCTCCCATCTTCAGTTTTCTGTAAAATGGGTATAATAAAACCACACAAAGTTGCTTGTGGGAGTCAAATGATAAGTCATGTTATGTTATTTTCCCCCAACCTTTAAGTATGTTATTTGTGCTATAATTATTCTACTGGTTAAGTTTAATATCAGTATCAGTAGCATGAGTGATATAGAAGTTTAGGGCTTTAAAAAGGGAAGATGAAAGATAAGCTGGGCCTTAATGTAAGGTTAAGGTGTTAGACAAGCGGATAAGAATAAAAATATTGTTCTTTGCTATTTATATTTTCCCCTCAATAAGAAGAAAATATAAACTGAAGCTAACCCCAGTGAATGATATGCTCCATACATGAGCAGATGGCTTTCATAGCTCTCCCATCATCCATGCTGTTGTTTCATGTTCTTCTAAAGAGGAAGCATCTATCTAACAGCCCTCTGGCCAAGTCAACAATGAAAGAGATTCTTTAAAAAAAAAAAAAAAAAAAAAAAAAAAAGGCAAATGCTCCATATTAAGGGGGAAAAAAAAAACCAAGGAGATGGTTGGAGCTTGGTGCAAGAGGGTATGCTAATCTAAAAGCATTTGGTTAATTTCATATTTTTTTCTCCCAGAAAACAATATTTATAGTATGGCATACACTTACTAAAAATGTCTAAAAAAGAAACCCAGTAACTATGCTATTTTTAGCTCTTATTTTTGTAAGCTCTGCATGTCACTGCTTTCCAAACAAATCTCAGTCTTATTGGATTTAGACAGAAATGGGACCTCTGATTTCACTGGGATTGGGATTGCCCAGGTAAGGAGACTTCCTCTATCAGTGAGCACTTTTTTTTTTTTTTTTTTTTTTTTACAATCTAAGTGCCTTGAGAGTTACTAGGCACTTAAGGGTTAAATGATTTGCCCAGGATCATCCAACCAATATTTGTCAGGGATTAAGACTGGAAGCAGAATTTCACTCCATCAAAGGTCAGCCCTCCATCACTACCCCACATCACCTCCTGCATTCAGTGATTTGCAAAGAGAAGTGGCAACATAAAAACCATTATTCATTGATGTGATCAGTGACTGTTCTCTCCAAGAAATGTGGTTAAAGGAATAAGATGCCATGTGATCTCATAAGACCTAACCAAGCGTGTGAAACAAGTCCAGTGGATTTTGACCCAGTCTACCATATGCTTAAAAATGACTCACCTAGCCTAAAGAAATAAACTTAAAACACTTTATGGAGAAAGACCCCTCTTCTGTCTCAGATGATCTATCTATCCTGTTCACTACATCACTTAGCTGCTCCTACAACAGTACAAAAGCAACACATAAAAGTCTTCTTCCTTCAAGACTTTACTCTTACCCCTAAATATGAAAAAAAAAAAATCCCTCAAATTTTCCCAAAGCACTTTACCCACATCATTCTGTATCATCTCTCTAAAGCATGTAAGAGGTCTTAAAAGATTATTTAATTCAAAATCCTAATTGTACAAATAAGATAAATTGAGGCAGGGCAGGCTACGTACCCAGGTTTTCCAGATTCCAAGTCATTGCAATGATATAGGTTTATCATATCCCTCTCTCCTCAGTAAAAATTGTAATTATTACTTAGGTTAACAACCTCATTTAAATAATATTGGTATTTAATATTATAATTAAATTATATATATACACACACACATATATATATATATATGTGTGTGTGTGTATATGTATATTTAATTCTCAGCATCTAATTCAGTACCTTGCACAGAGCAGATAGTTGTGAGTAGATGAAATTGAGATATCCGGTCAGAGTTGAGTAATTCTCCAAGCAAAAGGGGGAAACCCTATCAGCAGTCACACATGACCAAGTGAAACTTCCCCTTTTAGTCTCAATTTTGAAAGGGGAAACAAACAAAAGAGAGCTGCCAATTAGATTTCAGAACAAACATGTTTACTTCCTTAGTCTTATTGCATAGCTTTTCAGTTAGGACACTCTTCTGTAGATACCTACCGGCTGATTATGGTATATGGTTCTCATGACAAGACTTTTCAATGCTTGAAGGAGATATGGCCATACAAGTTCAAACTAAGACAATAGCCTCCTTGGGGATCTCTCCTCTCAAAGACCCAAGACTACCTTACATCAAGGTGGTGCATTAGAAAGAATGTTGTTCAAATCCACCCTAGTCCACTTACTTGCAGCACCCTGTGCAAATCATTTAATTTCCACATGCCTCAGTTTCCTCAAATGTAAAGTGAGGGTCATAATAGCACCCACCTGCCACCCAGGTTTTTTGTGAGCTCAAATAAGCTATTTGGAAAACACTTAGCACAAGGCCTGACACAGTAGGCACTTCATAAATGCTTGCTTTCTCTTTGTTCTCTAGGGATTTCCTGACTACTTCTGGAATTAAATCATCCTTAAATCATTGCACCAAAAACCACTCTTAGCAGTAGTACACTGATATTAAAAATACCGAAAGTAGGAGAGAAGGGAAAGAAGAGGCAGGGAGAGAGATACTGGAGAAAAACTGGTCAAGTAAAAAAAAAAAAAAATGAGGGGAGGGGGAAGAGAAGAGAAAATCAAGACGGGAAAAAACTCAAAAATTCCTCCCGACACAAGTGTGTCCTTTGGGGGCTAAAAGAGCCAAGCCAGTGTGGACCCTAAAGCTGAAGATATTATCAAGAAAACAGTGCATGTGACCCCAGAAGAAATCAAACAGACTAACGGGATCCACCCCTGCTTTTTTCCCCCTTTCTAGGTGATGAAACATTTATTGTGTGGCTTTTTTTTTTGAAACTATTAAAATGTGAAGGAGATGTTTATTCTTGACGCCAATCTTCATAATCTTCTTATTCCATTAATACAGGTTTTACTTAGATAACGAATGTCTCCAGGGCCTGAGAACACCCAGACCACAAGTTTTGGAAAGTCATTGATAAACATTAAGCACCCACCAGGTAGCGGGTGCAGTGTAAAGAGGAGGAAATGCAAAGACGGAAAAAACAGTTTAAAATTTAAAGAGAGAAAGTGTCAGTGATTTGGGCCTAGCTTTAGTAGCCAAGTCCCCTCTACCTCACATATAGATTATACAGGGCCGTTCTAAACCAGGGTGCTTCCCAAGAAACTGTTTAGAAAGCGGCACCGGGAGGAAAACCAGCGCTGGAGACCAAACCCTGATAGAGAGATTGCCCGCCACTAAAAAAGTGATTTTTATCTCGTCGCCCACGCCCCCAGAACTATTTTTATTCTCTCCCTCTTACAAACCTCCAGGACTAAGCCGGGTTGTGTTTTGTTTTGTTTTTTCCCAAGGGGACCCACAATTTGTTCCTGGACAAACTTCTTAAAAGGGACGGCTGTGAGAGCGGTTCAGCTCGAGGGCTTTTCCCAGCCCCTCCCAGGGCCCGGGAGTCCGAGCCCGGACTCGGGAACCGAACCCAAATTCATTACGGAAAAGGCGCTCCGTGCAATCTGTGGTGGATGCGTTCTGCCTGCCTCACAGAAGTGATGGGTCCCCTGACGCTCTGCCTGGAAGCGAGACTAGCGCGGTCTGGTAATACTTTTCCTCCCAATTAAAGTGACTCTAATTAGTGGGTTAATTTCTGGGAATGCGGATCTGTACATTTAGTTGCCGCGGAGCCCGGGGAACGAGGGTCACCGACACTCCAGGGGGGCCCTTAAGGCCAGGGTTTGTGACTAGCGGGGACATCACAGTACGGACCCGTCACAGCGGCGGGGCCCGCGCACGTTTGCCTATAAGGACAGGTAACAGGTTTCTCAGCCCCCAAGAGTCCGGGCGCTCTCCGCGCCGGCGAACCGAACTGGTTTGAATATTCCGGGCTCACGGAGCTCCAGGGAGTCTTCCCCGCCCAGCCCTCCTCTCCCCTCCGGACCTAAGGGGTTCTCCGCCGCCCCCACCCCCATTTCCCACCGCGGGAGCTAGCCCGGACTTCCGCGCCGTCCGCAGTCCCAGCCCACTGCCCTCAGGCAACGAGCGGTAGTTACCATATGGTAAGAGGGGACGGCGGGGAGTCCCAGCGGAGCCCCTCTCCTCCCCCTCCCCTCTCAGGGGGAAAGCATCCCCCACTCCCAGCCGGGGCGCATTTTTATGGTGATATGTTTTTAAGATTTTCAGAGTTCCACGATATTTTTGGTCGAGGATTACTCGCTTACAGCGCTCCAGGCACTGGGGGTTTTACTAAGAAATGCGGGGGGAGGGGGAGCGTGGCCCTTTTTTCATCGGTGGGCCTCCGTTTCCTTAGCTGTAAAAAATGGAGAAAAGGGGGCTGGGTCAGGGATTCCACACCGCGGCTCACGAGAACCTCGGCGATGTGGAGAAGCCTCCGGACCACCTCAGAAAGCCGCGGAGCATTACGGAGGAATGGAAGGTTAGTGAGAATTGAGGTGTCTCTCCCCTCCAAGTTCACGGACCCCGGCGCAGCCGCCCGGGCAGGAGATGCCCCCCGGGCGCTCCCCACACCCCTCCCGCGCGCCACTCACTTGCTTGCCGGCGCGGAGCTTGCCCTGAGGAGGCCGTCGGAAGAAGGAGGTGCGGGCGGTGAAGAAGAAGTCCTCTGTGTCCTCCTCCAGGCTGCTGTAACCACTGCTCATGCTGCTGGTCCACGTCATCTACCCGGCGGCCGCGGCCGGGGAGCAGGGAGCCTCGCCCGCCGCAGCCCCAGGGGTGCAGTGCAGGGAGACCCGGGGCGGCCGCCCTATAGCCACGGCTCACCCCGACACGGGGCGGCACAGCAGCGGAGGCAGCCCCGGCTCCGCCTCCCGCCCCGCGCAGCTCCCCGGCCGGGCTCGATCCCGCGCTCGCCTCCCCGCGGCTGGCCCCCGGCCCGCTCCGGCTTCCTGCCACTGCTGGCCTCCCGCCCTCCCTTCCCAGTCTAGCCCATCCTCCCTCCCAGCCCGGTCCGGCAGAGTCCTCCCCGCCCTCCCTCCTTCCTCCTTGCACTCCTCCCCCACGCTCTTCCGAGCCCCTTCGCCACACCCCTTTCCCCCGGCTCCCCGCCCCGGCCCCCAGCGAGGCGGCCTCCCCCCTCCTTCCGCCCTCCCTCCTCCGTCTCTCTGCTGCCACTTCGGGAATTTGGGCCGGCCACTCCCCGGAGCAAACCGGGGGATAACCTGTCCGGTCTCCCGGTGGCTCTGCGCCGGCTCCCCCCTCACCCCCCCGGCCCCTCCGGCCCTCTCTGTGCTGCAGAATCCCGAACCCGACCCTAGGAGCAGAAGCCGCTCGAGAACAGCCCCACGGGCTGCACGTGGGAAGGGTCCTGCAGGCGTTTTAGACACAAACACACAAGTCCATGGGCTTCCACGGGACGGGGAAAGTGGGAGCCCCCGCACACTCCCTCCCCCCGTGGATGCGCGCGAAAGTATTCCGTCTGTATTTTTGTACTTAATTGTCTGTGGTCTCCCCTGTGTGGTTGTGAGCTCCTGGAAATCAGAGTGCTTTAGATGTATCCACAACGATTAGCTTACAGAAGGCGCTTAATAAATGCTTATTTCCGTAACTGTTAGTGTGGGGCGTCCTTTACTATTGCAAACCTGCAGATTCTACAACTTTTTGTCTCAAATCATAGGAATTTTAAACTTTTCCTTATGTCTTGATAGACTGGGGATGGCTATGAACAGTGATTTCTCGGAATTATTACTCTAAATGCATTTTTAAAATGCGTAAACCATGGAGACTAGTTAGCAAAACAGTTTAGTTGCTATTCCTTATTTACATTTATTAGTATAAAGCCAGGTAGTGAAATAGTCATGAAAATATTTTTAAAGGCATGCATTCCAGGTCGATAACCCTTGTTAGAGAGATTTGAAACGAACCTCAACTTCTCTGCAGAAGCGAGGCTACGAACCCCTTTCCAGCTTTCTTATTCCGTCCCCGACCCCTTTCCCATCCCCCCTCCTTTGACCAGAGTTTCCTGCTTTCTGAATCTGTTGCAGGCTGAACTTCCTCCTCTTCCATCAGTAACTGGCTGGAAGCCAGCCTTAGGGGGTGGGGGTGAGAACTACAGCACCCGAGATCCGGAACCTAGGCAGCTGTCTCTTACCCTCGGCCAAGGGACCGACCTGAAGCCGGGGATGGCAAGGGAGTGGGAGATTTAGGAGTTGGAGGAGAATGGGCCCCGTCAGAGGAAGATCCCAAAAGACCTTTAATCTGAGCTTCAAGCTCAAAGGGGAGAGGGGGGACCTCAAAAGTAAGCTTTAAAATAATAAAATAAAACCAATCGAAACAAAAGGTTTTGCATGGTCTGTTTTTTTGTTTTTGTTTTTAATAGCAATTGTGACATCGGGAAAAGGCTAGATTCTGCAAGGAAAAAAATTGTTAAATTCACTTTTGTGTCCATTTGTTTTTTTCTGAATCTTATCAAATGAATAAAATAAATATCAAATTATTATTGTTTTTAATACACTGTGAGCTGGCACAGTGGAAGTTTACCTCAAACAAATACAAGCTGTGTGATTCCCAGGCAGGTAGCTTTAACAAACATTTGTCAGCCTCAGTGTACTCATCTGTAAAAGGACATAATAATAGCACTTACCTCCCTGGGTGGTTGTGAGAATTGAGTTAAAGTACCGCCCTACACAAATGTTAGTTGTGACTATTCTCACTATTATTATTACTATTGTTATTAGTAATAGTATTATTGAGTTCTGAGCTAGGAAGTAAAAGCCGGCAAAAACTGGTGTCAAGAGGTTCACCTTTCACACATACAAGGGGCCCTCAAGCCCCATCTCGATGCTCAGGACTAGCTTCAAAGAGCTGCCAACCTATGGAAGTTTTCTCATTGTGGAGTTCCCTATACCAAAGAAATCACAGATTCAGTCCCAATCCCTCTTCAGTCACATCTCTAAAAAGAGAGGGAAGGCAATAAGCATCTATAAAAAGCCCCTACTAGGTGCCAGGCAGGAGTTGTGCTTAGTGCTTTTCATCAATATCTCTGGGAGGTAAGTGTCATTATTATTCTCATTTTAAGGTTGAAGAAACTGGGACAAAGGTTAAGTGACTTGCCAAGACTCACATGGCTAGTGTCTGTGGTCCAATTTGAACTCCACTCTCTCCAAATTCAGGCCCAACATTCTAGCCACCATACCACCTTCTACCTCATCTAAGTGGTGATAGATAAGTAGTTTGAAGAAGCTACCCAGATACAAGTGATAAGGACAGTTAATTAGGGTCAGATTTGCCCAAATAAAAAATAGAATGTTTATTGTGGATACATTGTACATGGGTCCAAAGATCTCTTACATACATTTAATTTCCATGAAAATATTTTTCTAATTTTTTCTCTTTCTCTCTCTGAATTTTTTTTTGAAAAAGAGTCATAACATATATACATAGTCAAGCAAAATAAATTTTTGTATTGCCACAGTAAGAAAAAATATTTCTCAATCTGCACTTTGGTGCACCTCTCTTTCTGTGAGTGAGTAGCATTCATTCTCATGAGCCTTTTGGAAACATGGCTGGTCACTGTGTTGATTAAAGCTCTTAAGTCTTTCAAAGTTGTTTGTCTTTGCTGTTGTAACTAAATAACGTGTTCCGCAATTCTATTCACACTCTGCACGTAGTTATGCATCAGCATTTGTTCACTTAAGCCAATATTTCTCTGCTGTCCTCTTTGTTCCTTTGGGCAGGTAGGTGGGGCAGTGAATGGAGGACAGGGCCTATAGTCAAGCACACTTGAGTCCAAAATGAGCATTTACTAGCTGTGAGCCTCTTAAAAACAGAGGTTTGTCTCCTTTTTCTCATCTGTAAAATGGAAATAATAATAGCACTTACTTTCCCAGGTTGTGAGGATCAAATGAGGAAACAACTTTAAAGTACTTAGCACATAGTAGGTGCTATGTAAATATTAGTTATTACTACTATTATAATCATTTCTTAACAGCACATAGTATTCCCATCACATTCATATTCCACAATTTACTGAGATATCTCCCCAAAGACAGATATCTCCTTAGTTTTCAGGGTTTGTTTGTTTTTTTCACAATATAAAAATTTGCCATTATGTTTCTGTACATACAGGTCCTTTTCCTCTTTCTTTGATCTCTTTGGTGTAAATGAAGATACTTTTTTGCCTTGGGCCCCGCTCAGTTCCTAACTAAAAAAATTATTATTGCAATTACTATTCTTGGCCTATAATTTTGGCTAGAGTGGGAAAGACAGTTTTAAAACAAGATCCAAGGTTTAATTTATTTTGAACTCTCATTTGTCATAATAAAAGTATTTTTAAATGTCTACTCAGGATCACCTTAAGGCCTGAGAGAAATGTTCCCTTTCCGCTCTCAGAAAATCTCTCCTTATTTTATAATTAGAGGTTCATTTTTAAGATATAAATTTCTAGCCTAACCCTAAGAGAGAAGACTTTAGTTATTTACACCTGAAGGACCTGAGACAAATAAATAAATTTTCCTCATTTCTGCTATGACTCGGTTAGACTATATGTGTCTAAATGTTGATGTTTTTTTCCTCTTAACATCTAGCTGGTATTAGCTTCAGAAGGAATCATTTGAGGAAACAAGGAGGAAGAAAGTTGGGTTCATTTTGAAGCGTTCTCCACTGATGAGGAGAACAGCCCTGGTTGGGGCTCTGGAGAGAGATGTGTGTATAGGTGATATATATATATGTGGGGGGGGTGGAGTATGTGTGTGCTTTGTGCTTCATCATCCTTGGCAGGCCTGTGCCTACTGTCTCCTGGGTTCCTCCCGCTGACCACCTTCTCTAATCTTTATTGGGAATTACTGGAATACTTGGGGGATAGGTGACCCCTATTCCAGGGCCCCACACTGCTCATGGTTGGACCACCACCAGCCACCTTTAACCTGCCACCATCCACCCAGCACCTGTTTTTTCTTCCAGTTACAAATCTCTTATTTTGAATCTGTCTCAACCTTCATGGAGAGGAAAGGAGAGGATGGAGTAAATAAGCTATTCCTCTATAGATTTGTTTTACATTCCTTCATTAATGTAATCCTTATTAAAAACTTTCTTTTATGTACATTTCATTTTAAAATAGTAATTTAGAGGGGTTTTTTGTTGTTGTTGTGGATGAAAAGAAGGAAATTTCTCCACCCAGAGTAAATCTGTTAAATAAACAAATCCTGAATACTTTTTTTGAGGGGAGGGAGAGGACAAGGAGAACTTGTCAAAAGAGATTAAGCAAACAAAAATCATTTTAAAAGATCTGATTCTATAAATAAATGGGCCTTTCCTTGAATTACATCTGTCAACATAGTGAGCTTCAACTAAAAGAGAAAGGCAGAATAGAGTTCTTTGAATTAGGGACATCTTTCCTTTCTTTTTCTCTTTGTTTCCTCTCTATATATATTTATAGATAGATAGATATACATATGTAGATAGATACATAATACACACACACATTTCTTTTTGTTGTATTGTTCAGTCGTTCAATACTGTTGTCACTTTTGAAGTCTATTCAAATTTTCATGTTCATTTTTTATAAACACAGACATAAATATATATATATACATATACACATATGTATATATATATATATATTTTAGAAGGAAGGCAAAAAATTGGAAGATTTAAAAGTCTACCAGAAAAATCATAACATATCCTATTTCTGCTATTCTTTCCTAGCAAAGTTCCATAAAAACATACTTTTTAATATTGTAGAATATACTATCTAAATCTTCACAGTTTCAAGATTAAAGCTTTTTATCTAATATCATTAATGAAGTTATTATATACATAATCATTTGAAATATAATATTACATAATCAGCAAGACCTTTTTATGATTCAAAGTACAGTAACTGGGGTGGTGGAATAAATGCAGTAAACTCATACAACCATGTTCAGCTTTGAAAGGAGTAATTGTCAACCACAGGATAGGAATGATGAGTGGGACACACTTCTTTCTATAAGCTCCAAGCAATAAAACAAGACAGTAGTGTTTTGGATTTTTTAATAGACACTGCTCGCCCACCCGCTGGTACATATAAGAGAATGTATTAAAACTTGCATTGAAATATGCACATGTGAATTTTAGATCATTTTAAATGCTTTCTAAAAACACAGATTCAATTATACTGTTGGACAAATCATAGGATTTTGTATTAGAAAAGGGACTGAGATCTAATCTGATCTCTTTGCACCCAGTGACCCAATGAAATTAAAGTGGCTTGCCTAAGGTGAAAGACAGGAACTACACCATAGATTCAGAATTTGAATTTAGATCTGTCTTCCAAACCCAATATTCTTCCCCCGTATGATACTTTCCTTAGGTCCTTTAAATTAATTGAACATCAATAATTTATTAAAAACCTATTATGTGCCAGGTACTGTATTAGACCCTAGGAAAACAAATACAAAAAAATGAAAATTATTCTTGAAGATGTTAGTGTCTTATCAAGGGAGACAGCATATACAAATATAAGTAAATATAAAATAAATATAAAATGAAAAGAATTAAATAGTATAATGTAGTGGCAAGGACAACTAGGTGGCACAGAGGATAGAATGTCAGGCCTGGAATCAGGAGGATTCATTTTCTCAAATTCTAATCTAGCCTCATCTACTAGTTGCATGACTCTGAGCAAGTCATTTAAACTTTGTTTGCCTCAGTTTCTTCATTAGTAAAATGATCGGGAGAAGGATCTGCTAAGAAAACCCCAAAAAGGGGTTCACAAAGAGTTAGACATGATTCAAATGATTAAATAACAAAGAGTTAGACAATGGATGAATGAGTTTTTAAAAGTTGTAAAATATTATTCTAAGAATTGAGAAAAGTAAATCAAGTCTTTATTATCATGGAACTCACATTCCTTGGAGACAGACAGCATTCAGAATATCCCCAAAGTCTTGATGCTATTTTAAGCTATTAAAACTGCAGCTTAAAAGCTGCAGTAACGTTTTTGGAACACCCTATATATAGGCTGGTTCAGCTGTAAGGAAGATGGAAAGTTCCAGTGGTGGTAAGACAAATAGCAATAAATTAATCAACAAAAATCCATTAAGTGATTATTGTGTAGCAGAAACTGTGTTAAATGCAGTAGATTGAAAGAAAAATCAAAATCAAATCCTTCAAGGAATTTACAATATTGAAAAACAGCATGTAAGGAGCATCAAAAGTTTTAGTACAGTTTGAAGCTATTAAAAGCTTAAATATAATTAAGATATTAAAGTTTAAAACTGCACCAAGGACAGCCTGTATATATAAATCAGTACATATAATGTAGAAAGGCACCAGTAGCTGGGAGTACCCCAAAAGGTCTCCTACAAGAGATGGTATTTGAATAGTCTCAAAGGAATGAGGCAGAAGTTAGGAAGAACATTTCAAGCTCTGGAAATAGACAATGCAAAAATATGGATATTGAAATCAATAAGGCTGAGGCGGCAGAGGAGGAGGAGGAGGGAGGAAGAGAGAAAAAGAAGGAAGGAAGAGTGAGAAGGAAAAAAGAAGGGAGTGAAGGAAGGAATGAGAAAAGAAAGGAAAGGAGAAGGGAAGGGAGGGAAGGAAAGAAAAGAAAAGGAGGAAGGAAAGGATAATAGTGGTAGTAATTGTAGTAGTAGTTGTAAGAAATAATAGTAGTGTGGTGGTGTGGTAGGTTAGTACTAGAAAAGCTTAAAGCTAGAAAGCTAGGAAACATCAGATTGTGAAAAGCTTTAAATGACAAATAGGAGAGATTATATTTGATCCTTCTTGGAGCCACTGGTCTTAATTGTGTAGGTGAAGGTTAATTCAGATCAGAGCTTTAAGGTAATCCCTTTGATTGTTAAGTGAAAGATAGATTGAAGTGGGAGAGATTTGAGGCAGAGAGACCAATTAGAGACCATTGCAGTAGTTTGGGCAAGAAATGATGACACTGAAGTAGTTGTGTGAGTGGTGAAGAGACATTTCCAAGGGATGTGGAAATAGAAATGACAAGATTTACCATCCGTTTGGGTATAGAGTGAGATTGATGATTGAGGATGGATGTCAGAGAGGTTGTGAACCTGAGCTACTGGAAATATTGTGGTGTCTTCAAAAGCAATAAAAAAATTCTAAAAAAAAAAAAAAAAAAAAAAAAAGTGATTTTGGGGGAAAAAGATGAGTTCTGTTTTGGATGTATTTGGATCCAATTCAAAATGTCTAGCAGGCAGCTGATTATAAGAGCACTTAAGGGAAAAACTGGGATCATATTTGCAGATCTAAAAATCATCTGTGTAAAGATGATTACTAATCCTTAGAAGCTGATAACACCACCAAAGAGAAATTAGAGCAAGACTCCAGAATAAAGGCAACTCAACAAATGGCCTCCATTTTCTTAGTGAAGTATGAAGTGATATTCTTAGTTGAGAATGAAAGGCGCTATGGGAGGTTTGAGGAGAGAGGAGAAGGTCTGGAGGAGACATTGTGTTGAATGAGATAGAGAATTGCTTGGGGAGGAGAAGAATTGCCTAGCCACAAGGAAATTAGGGTTAAGATTAGCTAATGTATAATAGGCCCAATCACCACACATACAAAGGTGGGATATAATGGAGATAAGAACTAAAATCTATTTAGCCCTTTAAGATTTGTAAAGCACTTTATAAATACTAACTTATTTTATTCTAGAAATAACCCTAGGAGTTGGCTTATTATCCCCATTTTATAGATAAGAAGCTAAAGTAAATCAAAGCTAAGTCACACAACTAGTAAGAGTCTGAGGTGTCATCCAAAGAACTCTGGGAGATGACTATAAACCACTACATAGAATTCCCAGTCCCTCTAATTTTGTCCGCCTGCATTTTGGATTTTCTTCACAGGCTAATTGTACACTATTTCAAAGTCCGATTCTTTTTGTACAGCAAAATAACTGTCTGAACATGTATACATATATTGTATTTAACTTATACTTTGACATATTTAACATGTATTGGTCAGCCTTCCATCTGGGGGAGGGAGTGGAGGGGAATGAGGGGAAAAGTTGGAGCAAAAGGTTTTGCAATTGTCGATGCTGAAAAATTACCCATGTATATATCTTGTAAATAAAAAGCTATAATTAAAAAAAAGTCTGAGGTGAGATTTGAATTTATTATTTTGAATCTGGGTTTACCATATTACTTACTGTGTACCTAGTTACCATTCAGTAATAATCCAGGACTGGGATGGTTCCAAGGCAAGATAATACAACAAAGAAACACAGGATTAGTTAATAGTGGATATTGTAATATTGAATTGATTTTCCAAAATTTTAAGACTGGGAAGGGAGGAGAGAGAACATAGCTAGAGCATGACTGATGGCCAGGGAAAGTAATGAGGGATGATGGGATTAAAGATCATTATTAAATTAAAGAATAATGTGATTCCTAAAGCTTCAGGAGAATTAGAATGATGGAATATGATTAGATAAAGGAATTTTGGAGTTCCCAAGCATTATGACATACAAAATGTGACTAAAACTTTCCTAACTTGATTATTAGGCATAAATCTTTCCCTTTAGAATGAAAGTCCCATAAATATTAAAATATTCATAGTATCACTTTTTGTTTACTGTCAACAATAACAAAAAGTGGAAGTAGAGTGGGTACTCATAGAAAAGTAAATTAGAAATTGGAAAGTAAATTAGAAATTGTTGGTACATGAACATAATGAAATATTATTTTACCATGAAGAATTAAAAAAGCTTTGGAAGATTTGTATAAACTGAAAAAGAGTAAATTAGCTAAGGTCAAGGCAAAAACAATATAATGAGTGTTTGCACAAATGGAAAGGAAAAAAAAAAAAGATGTCAGAATTCAAATGAAAACAGTAGCCAGTCTTGATTCTAGTGACCAATTAGACATTTTCCTTTCCTTCTAGAGGCTATAATATTGTCTATACTATCGGACACATTTAAAGTATCTGTTTTGCCTAACTTTTTCCCTTTATGATAAGGAAGGATTCTACTAAGGACATAAATAAAACATAAGCAGTAACAAAAAAACAAAAACAAAAACAAAACAAAAAAACCCAGAAGGAGCAGCAGATGTCAAAACGAGGCATCCAGTTACAGTCTCAGAGGCTGGATATATAGGGAAAGGTAATTAAGGGAATAGATATGACAGATTTCTGAATCCAGGTTGCCAAGCAGGCTTGGGAACAAGAGAAGTCAGGAAGCTTGCTGCCTTAATGTAGAAGATTCATTATCTTCAGAAAAGAGTGAAAGAAAAAAAAAGGCAATGACTTCAAAGGCACAATCTCTTGTGTTCTGAAAAAGAGCCGGTACCCTGAGAAGCTGGCTTTGATCAAACAAGGACCAAGGTCCAGAACTGGTTCTCTTAAGGCAAGAGGAAGCAATAAGATGCCAGTGGGCTACCCTAGCACTACCAGCAGGGATAGTGAGCTTAGCAAAGTACACATGGATCTTTTACAATTCCTTTTCTCATGGAAACCTAAGAAGAAATACAACAATGGAGCTTACAGGACAGGAATCAATTTAAGATGAGCAAAACAATACAAGTAATTTAAAATTCTATGTGTGTCGTTACATATATACAGATTAAATAGCCTATAGTTTTACAAAGGGAACAGGACAGATGTTTAAAAAAAAACTGTCATTGTATTCATATATAATAGGGTATATATGTCATCTTGCCTTCTGGTTAACCACAGATGCTTTCTCTGTTCTTGGGCACTTTAGGGAGGCTGAAGCACAAAGCAGCTAGGTGGATAGATGTCTGGTGCTGGAGCCAAAGAGACCCGAGTTCAAATATAATCTCAAATACTTACTAGCTGTGTGACCCTGGGCTATTTGACTTCTGTTTGCCTCAGTTTCCTCAACTATAAAATGTTAATTTGTTTCCTCAGTTTCTTCAACTCTAAAATATTATTCAACTTCTGTTTGCCCCAGTTTCTTCAACTGTAAAATGAACTTCTGTTTGCCCCAGTTTCCTCAACTGTAAAATGTTAATTTGTTTCCCCAACTGTCAAAAGTTATTTAACTTGTTTGCCTCAGTTTCCTCAATTGTAAAATGTTAATTTGTTTCCTCAGTTTCCTCAACTCTAAAATGTTATTTAACTTCTGTTTGCCTCAGTTTCCTCAACTGTAAAATATTAATTTGTTTCCTCAACTATAAAAAGTTATTTAACTTCTTTTTGCTTCAGTTTCCTCAACTGTAAAATGTTATTGAACTTGTTTACCTCAGTTTCCCCAACTTTAAAATGTTATTTAATTTCTGTTTGCCTCAGTTTCCCTAAATGTAAAATGTTACTTAATTTCTGTTTGCCTCAGTTTCCTCAACTGCTGTTATTTAACTTCAAGGCTATGTAAGAATCAAATGAGGTAATATTTGTAAAACATTTAATGTATTTTGAACAGAGTAAGTATATAAATACTTAGTTTCTTTACTGCCATCCCACCCATCCCACCTTTCCCACTTATTTCCCTCTGCCACTGGCTGGCCACATGTACCTGAGGGTATCTTTTAAAAAAGGAATGATTCCATCCCTGTATCTCTTCTAAATGTTGAATCTTTTTATGGCAAGTAGTGTTCCCTTCAGGAATAAGGCGAGTGGCCACCAACCCAGTAGAAATGTCAATTAATGTTGCCCTGGGATTAAGTGACTTGCCCAAGGTCACATCACTAGTAAGTGTGAGGCCAGCTTTGAACTCAGGAAGATGAGTCTGGCATGGCAACCACTGTGGCACCATCTAGCTATAAGTAGATGGCAGCTGAAGTACATGATATCTCTGGAAGAACCTGTATTTGGGGCTGCCTCTGCTGCATTTGTTGTGGTTTGAGAATAGGTGACTGAACAGTGATCTTGAGATGGATGGATCCAATCAATCTTGAATTTAGAATTTCATCCCGAATCTGAGTTAAATGGCAAGCAGTTGGTACACTGGACAGATTATCACCAATAGAGGAGAAAGGTTAGCTTCTGACCTGGTTTAACTAGAAATGATAGGGAACTCTTTAGACAGTTTAGCTTAGAGGAAATGTAAAATGCCTCTTCAATAATCCTGAAAACTCTAAAATGATGTTGCTTTAAGCAGCAACCTTCTAGGAGATTGAATACTTAAGGTGCGTTACAGCACATGAGTTACATGGAAAGTTAAAGGAAAAAGAAGAAAAGAGACAAAAATCACACTTTTTTAGAGATCCATTGAGTCATCAGCTTTTCCTACTCAATGATCAATAAGAAAATTGCTTCATAATCTCCACAATACCTGAGTTCTTCACCCCGGCTGGCCAGAAGCAGCTGGTAGCTTCCTCATGCCCAAGTGCCAAGCTAGCTAGCTAGAAGCAGGCAGGGTAGTCCTTTATATGTCCTGTTATACTAAATGTATTGTAAAAGTACAATTGTAGGCAAAAATACACATGATGAAGTTTCCACATGAAAATTTAAGCACAACTAAAATGAGGACTATATATGTTATTGTTGAGTCATTTAGTCTGTCCAGCTGTTTGTGACCCTGCTAAACATTCTGTCTATAGGGTTTCCTTTGCAAAAATAATAGAGTGATTTGCTTTTCCTTCTCAAGCAGATTAAAGCAAACAGGGTTAAGTGAATCATCCAGATAGCCAGTAAGTTTCTGAGGCCAAATTTGAATTCGGGTCTTTTTGATTCTAGACTCATTCTTTTATCCACTGAGCCAATTAACTGCCATACACACACACACACACACACACACACACACACACACACACACACACACACACACACATATATAAACAAATAAATAGAATGAATATACATCCATATGAAAATATAAACTGTATCAGCAAAAGAGATCAAAGAATTCCAAATTTCCATTTAAAAAAGGCAGAGTTAACATTAAGATTATACTGACAAAGATCTAGAATTATCCAACATTTTCAAAAGCGGTACTTAGAGCTAAATGCTAATTAGGTGGATTTCTCTTTAAGGAGGCTGACTTTCCTCTGTAAACAAACATTTTCCCTTCATTAAAGTACTAGTTTATTCATGTCTAATGCAAGAATTTCTACAAAGTAACATACAAGTTGGAGCCAACTGCATTGTATTTTCTCATTTTGAAGATGGTATTCTACAAGCATGACCTTAAGTGGTCTCAAGGCAAATAAAGAAAATAGGCCTACAGATTGGTTGTGATCTACCAGCTTTTAGGTCATTCTTCCTCTTGATATATAGTTAGAGATTAATTAATATCTCCTTGAGGACCTTCCTCTGCACCCCAATATGTGTCTTTATATCTGGAGTTTTCAATAAAAAGGCTGGTGTCCTATCAAACATTCTGACCTTCAAGTTCATCAGACTTCTAAATTCCCATGACTCACATCTGTACTTCTCTTCAGTCTCTGTAGTTGGGATATTACCATCATCCACAGTTTTGTTATCACCATGATTTTTAACTCTAATATCCATCTCTCAGATCAAAATCTCCTTTCCTTCTGTCTTTCCCACTGCCTCACTACCCCTTCACCTTTTGTTGTCCTTACCATAGTCTCAAGTCCATTCTGCATCTTCTCTGTAGTCATTATCCCTGCTCTCTGACTTTATTCCCTTCATAGTCTTCATCAGAAACTTATTCAGTTTATGTCTAGTGTGTTCTTTATCCTTGATTCTGTGCCCCAAGTTCCCTTTTAATAAACATATCCTGTCAATTCTAAACACTTTGTCATCCTACTAGCCGACTTCTCTGTTCTTAATCTTGACCATTGAAAGGGGTCATATCACCAAATGGACAAGGTTCACTGGAAATTACAAATTCATGTTATTATGGGTCCTCTTGTTAAGGGCAAGATATGGGCAGGATTTTAATTTGTTTTGCTTATTCATTTATTTTTATTAAAGCTTTTTATTTTCAAAACATATGCACAGATAAGTTTTCAACACTGATCCTTTGTGTTCCAAATTTTCCTCTTCTTCCCCCCATCCTCTCCCCTAGATGGCAGATAATGCAATATATGTTATACATGTTTATGTATGAAGATATTATATCCATATATGGATATTCATATGTTAAATCCAATATATGTAAACATATTAGTACAATTATTTTGATTATGCTTATTTATTAAAAGAAAGTATTTGGGTTTGTTTTGGGGAAATGGAGAGTAGAAGGAAAATATCAGAAGAGAATGGAATTTGTGACAAAGATGCCAAAAAAAGAAGAAAGGATCATCTATGAAACATCTTTTTAAATATATAAAAAAAATAGCAAAAAGTTCAGAGGGAGAGACCCAGACAGGACAGCTTTGGAATAATCATGTTGAATTTCTTAAATACTTTCTTTTTTCTGCTTTTAATTTAATGTAATTTTTATAAAAGCTTTTTGTTTTACAAAATACATGCAAAGATAATTCTCAACATTCACCCTGCAAAACCTTGTGTTCCAAATTTTTCTCCCTCTCTCCACCTTCCCTCCTCTCTAGACATCAAGTAATCCAATATAGTAAAACATGTGCAGTTCTTCTAAACATATTTTCACATTTATCATGCTACACAAGAAAAATCAGATCAAAAGGGGAGTAGAAATGAGAAAGAAAAGAACAAGTAAGCAAACAACAAAAAGGTGAAAATACTATTTGTGATCCAATTCAGTCCCCATAATCTTCTCTCTGGGTGCAGGTGGCACTCTCCATCACAAGTCTATTGGAATTGGCCATAATCATCTCATTGTTGAAAAGAATCCATTTCATCACAGTTGATCATCACATCTTATATACTTTCTTTTTTAAAATCTTAGATATTTTCAAAACCAAAATCTATGTAATAGAAATTCATAATCTTATAGATGATTTTTTCTCTCCTTTGTAAATGGAAATGTTTGTTGATTTTTGTTAAGCCACAATAACAAAAGAAATATTTATCATAACAAGAAGGATATGGCTGATACCCTTGGACCTCCAATAAAAGAATTGTCATTTCATCAATAGAATGACCATGAAAATTGTCGGTCTGAAAATTATTCTGTCCAGGGTAGTTTGCTATACTTTTAATCCCTGATCTTTCAGCTTGAATAGGCTTAGCACCTGACCTTAAATCCACTTCTGTTTTTGCCATCTCCTCTTCTCCACCAGGGATACAATGACCCAGTTTGAACACTTGAACCCCACTGATGGCTGTTTTTTTGGCATGGTGACCTTGACTTCCCAGTCTGAACCTTCTGCTTCCTGTTTGAAGAGGACACCCTTTAATTTAGCATTAACTCTGGCATTCCTCTCCTGCAGATGTTTCTTCCTGCCTCAGAACAAATTATTAACTATAGTTAATATATCCTGGACCTATGTGCATACTGCTACCCTTGGGACTAAGGAAGTTACAAAAGAATCAGTCCATGAACATTTATATTCAGTTCCTGTGACATACAACATTCCAGACTCCAGAAGCTCCTGGGAATACAAAACAAATAAGGAAACAATTCCTGCCTTCAAGAAGCTTACATCATAAATGGTGGGAAAAACTTATGCTCATAAAAGAAAATGCAAAATATATTCAAAGTAAATAGAAAGTAATTATAGGAGAAATTTAATATGTGAACAGATCAGGGAAGATTTCACATAGGAGATGGCACTTCAATCACTCAATTAGTTAACTACCATTTAAGTATCTTCTATGTGCTAGGCAGGGTGGCTAGGTGACACAGGATAGAATGGATAGAGTTGTGGGTCTGGTGTCAAGATGTCCTCATCCATTTATCAAACAGCCTGTGGCCATTTTGGGGTGAAACTCCTTCTGGTTCTGTGGATGGCAAAGGATATAGAGTGCATGTGCTTGTTCAGAATACTGAGAGTATTTCACTAAAGATCCTAGAACTTGATCAATCCCCAAAGTAGCATCAACACAATCAAAGGAGAGTCATAGTATCATACAGAATTCACAATTGTTTTAATGCTCATGGTTAATAGAATCTTAATAGCATAATAAAAATTACTTGCTACCCAAATGACTATAATAAATGAGTTCTTTTTTAATACAGAAAGATCCAAATGATTATAGTACATGAGGCTTTTTTACAGAAAGATCCAACAACTATTGAGATCCTGTCCAGGTTTCTTACATAGTCTAATTCCCTAAAAGACAAAAAAAAAAAAAAAAAAAAATCCTCAGATCTCATCACCTTTCCTAAAGGACTTTTAAACACATAAGTTGAGTATTTATCACAGCAAATACACATTATTCTAACAGATCTGCAATTCCCCCAACTCATAGTCTTGTGCTCATCATCTAAGACACTTGCCCATGTCTTTTTCTAAATTTTCCACAGTGAGTCTGCCCATAGTCCTTAAAATCTTCATTAGTTCTCCATTCTATTACAATACAACTGGAAACATATTAAGCCTAATTCTTTCCAAGTGGAATATATTATTTAGCATTTTATGCTTTAGTTTACACTAGAACGACAAGGGTCTATAAGTATTTTCTGATAAGAGTCTGTTTGCACTTCATCAGGATTTTAATAACCGAATGAAGCACAATATTCTCCTGACAATTCCTGTACCACATGGATTTTTCAATCTCTTGTGCTATCACACATTTTTAGATGGTGCCATAAGTTTTCTATGAAATGCATAGTCATTCTGAACTCACATCCAATTTAAGGCCTCTAACAAATAACTACTTTGCAGCCTTTGATCTTCAAAGCACTATGCAAATCTTAAATATAAATCTTCACAATATCATTGAGAGGTAAGCCAGTTATTAAACACATTTCTAGATTTAAAAACTGAATAATTCAGAGGAAATAGCTTTATCTCTTGCCTGCCTATTTTCTAAGCTTCTCAAAGTACTTTCTTGTACATTATTAAAGTTAACATTAATATTGTTGACATTCCTAGCCTACGGAGGTTAAAACCTCCTAATGAGGCTCTGATGTCTAGCAGTGTTGAATGATTTCTTCATACTTTCCACATCCACAAGGAGATTCCACATCTAGTTTAGAAACTTTGCACAAAGGATGTGAGAAAAGCAATGTGAGAATTGCTATTCAAAATCTTTCTGCATCCTGTTCATCCATGTCACGTGACATGTTTCTAATTTTATCAGAAAGTGCTGCTATGAACATTTTGATATATATGGAGTTTTCTTTTGATCTTTGGAGAGAGGAAGAAAGGAAGGAAACAAGCATTTATTAAGTACTTACTATATGCCAGACAAAGTGCTAGGCACTTTTCAAATATTATCTCATCTGACATCCTTACAACAGGTTGATAATTACAACAACCCCGGGAGGTAGTGCTATTACTATCCCTATTTTACAACTGGAGAAACTGAGGCAGACAGAGTCCAGGGTCACATAACTAGTTAACTTCTAAGGCTGGAGTTGAACTTAGGT
Organism: Sminthopsis crassicaudata; assembly: GCF_048593235.1. NCBI lineage: Eukaryota > Metazoa > Chordata > Mammalia > Dasyuromorphia > Dasyuridae > Sminthopsis > Sminthopsis crassicaudata. Next base: position 209,524,989 of record NC_133621.1, read on the forward strand.
ATAACTCCAAATCCAGTACTTTATGCATTGTACCATGAGACTGTCTAGGTGAGTTCCACAGTGAATATATCCAAGAGTAGAATCAATGGGTTAAAGTATAAATGGTTAAATGAATTTTCTCCCTTTCTCTCAACATTTTTAATTAGCTTCATCAGCCACTATTTTCATGCATGTGCCAGACAAATCTATATATCCAGCTCGTTTTTCTCCTGTTTTCTGGTTACACATTACCATTGAACACTTTAAATTTGAAGTCCTCCATAAACATTTCAAATTCAAGATAGCTAAAATAAAATTCAAGATTTTCCCCCAAACTAGGCTCTTTACTAAACTTCCTTATTTCTTTTAAGATAACCAAGAATCTCCCAAATTTGTAACTTTCACATTTAACCTTGAGTGTTCATTCTCCTTTAATCCATATTATTTCTCCCATCTGTTGCCTTCTTACTACACAGAAAGTTACCACCACATTAGATTAGGCCTCCTCACTTAGATTACTGTATTGCTTATTTAACTTGTCTCTTTGACGTAAATCTCTACCTATTCTTGTCCATCCTCAATTTTGTAGCTAACGTGATTTTCCTCAGGTACAAAGCTAATTGTGTAAATCCTCTACTCAATTAACTCCATTGTCCATTAAGTCCCAATTGCTTCTCTCTGTTTCTTACACCTGACCATTCATCTTTTATCTCTGTGCCTTTACAGTGGAATTTCCCTACTTGGAATGTACTCCCTCCTCCTCTTTACTTCATAGAATCCCTTACCTTTTTTTTTTTTTTTAATCACTCAATTCAAGTATAGGAAGATTTTTTGGATTGCCTGCTCCTCTGTTGCTAATATTTAATTATGGCTAATTTATTTTTTATTTATTTAGTATTTTGGTGTATACATACATGCATATATATATGTATATATATATATGCATACTACCTCTTCTAATATAATATAAACCTATAGATATCAAAGATTGTTTCTTTTTTGTTTGGTTTTGTATCCTTAGTGACTCACATAGTGTCTGGCACATAGAAGGCATTTAATAAATGCTTGCTGATTAAATGAATGAAAAAATATTAAGCGATTGAACAAATGAAATGAATTAGAAAAGCAATTTTTAAACATTGAGGATGTTTCAGTGTACTAGTCACACAAATACAAAAAGAAAGACAGTCCTCATCTTCAGAGAGTTTATAATCTAGTAAGAGAAGACAATAATATCCTTTATTGTCCAGAATGGTTTGTACTTGTCCGTCCCAGAGATGATGAGTACACAGGGCAATTCATTGGCTTGCCTATTCTAGGAAGAGTAATATTTTTATTTTTTCAAATACATGCAAAGATAGTTTTCAGCATTCACCTTTGCAAAGCTTTATGTTTCAATTTTTTCTCTCTTCCTCCTCTCTCCCTCCTCCCCTAGCTAGACAGCAAAAAAATTCAAAATAGGTTAAGCATGTGCAATTCTTCTAAACATATTTCCATATTCATCATGCTGTGCAAGAAAAGTCAGATCAAAAGGGAAAAAACACAAGAAAGAAAAAAAAATTAAGGCAACAAACAACCACCACCACAACAAAGGTGAAAATACTATGCTTTGATCCTCATTCAGTCTTCATAGTTCTTTCTTTGGATGCAGATGACTCTCTCCATCTCGTGTATTGGAATTGCCTTGAATCACCTTATTGTCGAAAAGAGTCAAGTTCATAACAATTGATCATCACATAATCTTGTTGCTGTGTACAATGTCTGCTTGGTTATACTCACTTCATTTAGCATAAGTTCATGTAAGTGGAAGAATAGTATTGATTTGATTAATATTCTTAAAGCCAGAGGTAGAAAGTAAAGTAGGAAAAGGGATGTTGGCAATATATCAGGAAGATAGATGGAGAACAGAATAATTTACATCTCCAAATTGGTTTCTTTAATAGCTGAACAAATTCCTGACTTCTCTTAAAATGTATAGGGGTGTGTATCTCTCTGTAATTACCCCAACACTGACTCTTTCCATCTTTTATCATCTTTGTGACTAGTTCTTTATTATTTACTATTTATCAAGTATGCACAGTATGCTAGACATAATTATAGAGCTCATCATAGTCTTCTCTTGAAGAGCCTTTCTTCTATGGAAAAAGCATGGTTGGTTTAAAATAACATGTTTGAAAATGTTTTCTCATCTTGCTCATGCTTGTTGAAGCAATACCGACCTGTGTGAAATTTCTAACTAAAGGATTGCTATCTTCATTTTTTAATTGTGGAGTGTCTTTAACAATCAGATCGCACTGACATAGACTTCAGTTTTCTCATGTGAAAAGAACAGTTGGATTTTATCTTATGTGAAACAGGATGGCATAATGAAAAGAGAATTGAGCTTGGAGTCTGGTGGTCTGGAGTGTGGTCTCAGGATAATTTGCTATGAGACCTTGGATAAGTCCCAGTTTTCAATTCCCACATTTGTAAAATAAGGGGTTAGTTGGATTAACTGATAGCTTAGGTCTCTTTCATCTTCATGAAAGATATGGAGATTCTCTTCAATCATTCTGTAATATGCTCAGTATTTCTCCCTTTTAAAAATTTGGTTGGCTCATATGATTCATTTTGCTTATTTTATTAACTCGATGCAGTTCCAGCAACAGCCTGAGTCTATTTTCTGAGGATCAATTTAAGTAAGTCCAGAAAGGCACAGCCAGCCAGTCAAAAAGCAGTTATTAAATTCTCACAATACACCTAACACTGCACTAAGCCCTGGAAATACAAAGAAATACAAAAGCACAATCCCTGCCCTCAAGAAGCTCATTTTTTTTTTAATGTGATAACCTACAATCACAATTATGCAGATCAATTATTCTTGAACACACAAGCTTCCAAGAAACAGTTGGTTCTTTAAATATACACAAATGTTTCTTAATTAATTGTATCAAAGAGGCTTAGTTCTAAAGGGAGACTTAATATGCAAATAAGTATGTACTTTTAAGACATATATCATGAAATGGTAAATAATCTCAGAAGGAAGGTAAGAGGGGGAAGTCAGGGAAAACTGGGAAAGGCTTCCTGTAAAAATGGGATTTGAACTGACTCTTAAAGGAAGTCAGAGAAGTTGGAATATGAAAAGAGGGAGGGAGAAAATTCCGAGCAAGAAGACAGTATAAAAGCTTAGAGTAAGAGCTAGAGAGTTGTGTGTAAGGGACACCAAGTGGGCACATGTATCTGGATCCCTATGGAAATAATTGAAAGGTAAGATGACTAGGAAAGTAGGAAAAGGTCAGCCTATGAAGGATTTTCAGTATCAAACAGGGAGGATTTTATACTTGATCCTGGAGGTACAATAATAGGGAACCAATGGAGTTTGTTAAATGGGGGTGACATGGTCATACCTGTGCTTTACGAAGATCACATTAACAGCTCAGTGGAGGGCAAATCGCTGTGAGAAAAGACAGGAAGACCAATTAGAAGGCTATTGCAGTAGTCCAGATGAAAGGTAATGAAGACCTAGATCAGAGTCATCATTACATGAGTAGACAGGAGACAGCATATATGAAAAATGTAAAGATTAAAACAACAAGATTTGGCAAAAGATTGAATAAGTAGGATGAGTGAGAGTGAGGAATTTATGATGACTCAGAGATTGCCTGTATGAGTGACTAGAGGGGTGGTGCTTTTGAAAATTATATGGAATTTTAGAAGAGAAAGGGTTTATGGGAAAAGATGATGAATTCTATTTTGGACATGTTGAGTTTGAACTGTTTATAGGACATCCATTCAAGATATTCAAAAGGTAATTGGTCATGCAGAAATGGAGTCCAGGAGAGAGATTAAGTCTAAATAAGTAAATCTGGGAATCATCTGGCTAGAAATGACAATTGAATATGGGAGCTTGATGAGATCACTGAGATAGTAGAGAAAAAAAACTCAGGACAAACCCTTGGGGGATTCTCACATAGGTAGGCATTACCTCCAGGGAAATCCTGCACTGATGAAAAGGAGTAGGCTAAGAGAGCAATGTCATGAACACTTACAGTGAAGAAAATATCCAGAAGGTCAGCACTACCAAAGATTGTAGAATAGTTAAGAAAAATGAAGACTGAGAAAAGGCTTTTGATCACTTTAGAGATAGCAATTTCTATAGAATCATGAGTTCAGAGTCGGATTGCAGAAGATTTGGAAGTGACTGAAAGAAAAGGAGGCATTGATTATAAATGGCTTTGTCCAGGAATCTTGCTAAGATAGGAGGATATATAATGATTGCTATTGGATCCTCAATTATGAATTCTTTGACTGAATGGGAATGCAAAGAAAAGGTATTAAAGTGGTCTCCATTCCTGGATGATTCACTTTTTCTTCCACCATGATGGTGGTTTAATGAGCAGAAACAATGACAGAAGGCAGTAAGAGAACACTGGCTTTTTTGGACTCCTCAATAGAATTACCTTAACAATAGATACTCTGCTTGTGAGATCTTAGTACAATGATCAATGAATCTAATGCTATTGGAAGAACTCATCAATATTGTTAAAATGTAATTATTTCAATGAACAAAATTAGAAAACAAATGGCAATTGCAGCCAAATGAAAGATGGCTCACAGTTTTTCCTTGGAGAGGCCAACAGGATCTTGCACAGGAGGTTTCATTGTGGTATCAAAGGCAATAAGAAACATTACTTCACAAGACACATAGTTAATTCATTTTACAGTGCTCATGAACAGTATTGGTGAGGGACTACCACAAAAAAAAAAATTTATAGCATATATGCCAATATCTCTAGCAGAAGATGAATAAGTAAAGACATTCTATAAAATAATTGACAGGATTTTCCAAATGAATTCAGTGTATACTGTGGACAAGCAGATAGGTGATCCATTGGATATGATGGGAGTTGAGGTCCCTTTAAGATTCCTTTCTAATTGCCCAATCCATGGCTGACCTTGATTCATAAATCTTGGTCAAAGGCACCCTTTGAATATACGGGCCCAGCCCCAATATCAGCTCAGCTTCTGAGCTAACTGAAAAGCCTGCCGAGAACTTAGGTACCGCCCATCATCTTCTAGGTATAAAAAGGGCCAAGCTGGAGCTCTCTTCACAGGAGCCCTCCCAGCCAACATATGGTATCCTTCCAGCCATGTAAGGGTTCCTGCCCACCCAGTGGCCACCTCTGGCCCTGGAGTCTTTCTAACTGAACTTTACTTCCAAATTTCTACAATAAACCTTTTATTTATCAATCTAGGTTTTTGGGCCTGTAAATTCATTTACAGGGGACACTGTACCTCATGAGATTATCTTATCATCTATGCGCTGAGAAATGGGGTTCCCCCTTTCCTTTCCCTCATTAGTTGGTGGCCCTCACGGGGACCCCGAAAATTGTTACCCCGAAAACTAACCTTAACCTTTTCAGGTCTCTCAGAACCAATTTTCATCCTTAGCAGTTTCAAGCAGCTTCCAAGAAGAACACCTGTGTTCCTATCCTTGTCTCACTCTATCTCTAAAACATAGGGTACCCAGACCAGGTTTGGGGTGCAAGCAAAGTCTCCCGTGGAGACTACTTGCATTTCAAGAAAAAAAAGCTCTCCTTTTGTCTAAATCAGTCTCTAGAGACAAAAGACCTTCTTTTCTAAGACATTTCTAATCCCTTTATCTGGCCAGAAAAGCCTGCCCTCAGGCTGCAACTCCGACCCACAGGAGAGTGTCTCTTCACCCCTCCCCCCACCACGTGGCCATCCTTCTCAGGTCCCAGGCCGGCAGTCTCCTTGATCTCTTCTGGGGGAGAAATCTGTGTTTGAGCCCTTCTCACACTCCACGGTAGTGGTCAGGCTGTAGCCACGAGGAGACGGTCAATGGATCGGGGAGAACTTGGAGATGTGTCTCTACCCAACTGCATGAGCCTTCACCTTCACCACCCGAGAAGCACTGGGTAAGATAGCATCTCTCCCTTCCCCCATCCTCTCTCTTTTCCAACCTCTCCCATGTGGCTTCACCTGCCATTTAAATGCTCCCATCCTGTCCCCTTCTTGGGGTGCAATGGGGAGATTTGGGGACTCTTCAAGATCTCTAGAAAAGTCTCCTATTCACTTTTAAAAGGTGCTCTACTGCAACTTTGAACGCCCCTCCTATAGCTTCTACCTGGCTCTTAAAGGAGTCAAGGCTTCCAGCCCTCTCAGAGAACTAGCTTGTCCCATACCTTTTAAAATGGGACTGATTTAGTCATCCTGCATTAGACCATGCTCTCTAGGCTGGATATAGGATATAGGAACTGCCCATTTTTTTTCTAAGCCTCAGGGCATACTTACCTGCTCTCTAAAGCCTAGACAGAGAATTTAAACAGCTCAAGCTTTTCTCTGTCTCAGGAGCTCCTAGTGCATTCTCTATTTCTCTATATCATAGGATTGGCATCCTATGCCCCCTCATATGCTGACAATTAAAAGATACCCTTTCTAAGTTCTGGTCCTGGCCAGCCTAGAGCTTCAGAAAGGAGATCTTTGTAATTTTGATTGGGGAACAAGTCCGAATCCAGGCAAATTAATTGTTAAGAGAGTGAAAATAGTTTCTTTTTATTTCTCCTTTTTTTCCCCCCTCCATCCTGACTGCAGGCAGGCAGGGGTGAATTAAAAAGAAATTGAAACTATTTAAACATTCCTTAACTACTTTTAATTTGGCGCCTCACTAGAATCTTTCTCTGTTCCGGTGTGCGACAGTTCTTTTTTACTGCCTCAGTTTCCTTAAACTGTCTCTTTCTTGCCTGAATTTCTCTGGCTTCAGTCCAGGAAGCCAGGGATATAGAATAGGAATAGATTCTCCCTCAAGCTGCCTTTTAGAGAATGGCTAAATTAACACCTGAATTCTATGTAGAGTTCCAATCTCTCTCTACTGGCCTAACCCCCAACTTGCTTCAGGAGTCGCTTATCTCCAATTAGGGTCTGACCTTTCTAAATGCCCCAAACGCCCCCACATCCTACTCACTAGAAGATGGGTGGGGATAGGATCTTTTGTCTTCTACTAAGCCACTATTCTCTGCATTAAGTACCTCATAGCCTGAGGTAAATGCTAGCTGCCTTCTCCTCCCTCTGCCTCTTCTAACAGAGTAGGGAGGGACCACGTGGGAGTTCTCTACACCCACCTTCCGCAGAGAAGGTTCTGAGTGAGATAAGCCGGCTTTCAAATTAATCCATCTATTTTTTTAAGACTATTGCTATTTCAGGAAATTTACTAGTCTGTTATGTATAATCTGATAATTTCTGTAAACAGGGGAGGAAGGAAACAGATTTCAGCTGGTCAGAAAATTGGGAAAAACTGACTTCTTAAGTTCAGGCCGAATTGGAAACTATTTTACTCTTTGCTTAAAATTTGCTAGACTATGATTTGTCGAGTTATGTTTTAACTTTGAAATCCCTTATTCAGTCTTTAGGATTATTCTTTAGAAATAACCAAAAAATCAGATACCTGTCCAAGGACTGGCAGCCTCTCTGATGTGTTTCTCCACCCCTGTTACCCCAATTCCTTAATTATTATTTCAGCATTTCGACACCAGGACTCTAATGGTTTGGGGTGGCCTATCTTGGTCTAATTGCACAATTTACTCAGAAATCTGTCCTCCCTAGAGAGAGAGAGAAAATGAAGCTCTCAAACTCCATTTTTTGTCTCCCTCTTGGAGCCCCTGACTTGGGGTGCATTCTCAGGGCATTAGGACTGCCTTGAGCACTTCTACACAGCAGAGGCTGAGTTAAATGCACAAATGACCACAGACCTAAAGACTGTCCATCTCTGGCTGAGATGTCCCCCAACTGCAGAGATTCGAACAGGGAGACTTGTGCCTCTCTGAATAAGGAGTGCTGTTCTATGCTAATAATTCTGGGATTATCAGGGAGAAACTGGTCCTTGCCACAAGTCCTTGCATTTTCTAGTTTTAGTCTGTTTGTTTATCATTGTCCTGACTCAATTTCCCTAATTATCCTGACTCAGTCTTGCCTCAGTTTCCCTGCTTCTTAGTTCTGCAAAACCTCCCCCTGCCTCTTTATCAGAATACTTGATAAGATCTTATATTTCAGAATAGCAGAATGTCTCTCCCATCCCAAGATATGGGAATCTCTTATCAAGATACTGTCTCCACTGATTATGTGATCTCTCTAGAGACCTACTCCAATATTGCTCTCTTCAGTCTTCCTGATTTACTGCTCATGAGATAACACAAACACCCCACATTCTATCAGCGAGGTGGGACAGCTCAATTTCCCGGGACTTGATTGACGCTGTCTGGAGCTCTATGCTCAAGCCAAGCATTGCTCATTGAGACATCATGGCACAGCTCTGGTGAAATAAAAGTTTTTTGTCGTATATCTCTCTCTCTTTTAGGGCCGCCTAAAGGGAATGAAAGCTATAGAGTTGGGGTCCAGTTACTGCCTCTCAATAAACTCCACTGAACAGATTAACTAATCTATCTCCACCCACCTTGACAGGGCTTCCCTGCTGTTAGGACACCCAGCAAAGCTAGCCCCTTTGAAGCAAAAAGGTTGGGAAAAGAGCAATATTCAAACTTAGCCTGGGCTTCTGTGAATGTCATCCATACTTCAGTAGGATTTATTTCTAAAAGTTTAACTGCTAACTTCTTGAATTCTCTTATGTGGAATTAGACATTCTGTATATGATTGTATTTGTATTGGGTATTTTAAAAACAAACTGATTTGTATGAATAATTTGTATGAATATCATCTACTTAGATATGAACCTATGGGGACAAATTCCTTATTGTTATCAATATAAGGTTATGATAAATATTTGTTTATGTTCTTGCATTTTTTCCTCATGTAACTGGTTTTAAGATCAGAGCAATAGTCAATAGAAATTGTTAATGCAATTCAATTATGTCATACCTTGCCATTTCTAGCCTCATTATATGTAATCATTGTATCCTAAAAGCTTGGCCAAATAAGTATTTAGCCTGGTCATCTGTCTGCTACTGGACAATGGACAACTAATAGAGATCTGTAAGAACAAAACTGACTTCTAACACCTGTTGGTTTATCTAGTTAACCTGAGATTCTCAGTTCTCTTCTCAGGGCAACTCCTTTCTCCAGACACTCAGAAAGAAGCAAAGATGCCCTTTTTATGCAAATCTCTTCTAGACTTAAGCCTTAGAAGACTCCAGTCTCTGCCTTGATTCCAAGCAGGAAGAACTGCCTTCTCACCACCACAGCAAACACCACAAGGGTTGACCTGGCCCCCCAGCATCCTGCTCCCTGGTAGGAATTTGAGGTCTGGCCCTGTTTCCCTTTTATCTCAGGATAGCCCGAACACCTCAGGGGCCGGTAAGCTGGGTAGGCTATGGTGATACTTTTTACCCCTCCTCCATAAAGAGTGGGGAAACCAGGAAGGAAAAGATTCAGGATCTTTGCTTATTGAATAACCAACTCTCTTCAAGAATAGCACAGTTTTTTTCCAACATTTCCAAGAGCTTAAACCGCATTCTTATCTTGATCTGCAGCTCTGACAACTGGGGATATACCCATCCCTAGACCCAGCCTTACAAAAGAGCAGTGGTTCATGAAATCTACTAGATATCAAGGCTTCTTGCCTCCCCTGACTTCTGAGTCTACACCCTTTAATCCTAATCCCAGGAGAAATTAGTTGAAGCCCCTTTTCCCACATGCATCTGGAGGTGATGGTTTGAGGGGGGAACAAGATGAGGGGACCCCGCTACTCTGAAGATCTTTGGAGAAAATCTTCAACCTTCCCTTAAATGAAGGACACTGCCCCAAATTTTCTTTTTTTCTTAAATGAATTTAAGTCTCAACTGTTTAAGGGGGGAACTGATGGGGGTTGAGGTCCCTTTAAGATTCCTTTCTAATTGCCCAATCCATGGCTGACCTTGATTCACAAATCCTAGTCAAAGGCACCCTTTGAATATCCGGGCCCAGCCCCACTATCAGCTCAGCTTCCCCCAGCCCTCACCTGATCTTAGCTAACTGAAAAACCCACCAAGAACTTAAGGGTACCGCCCATCATCTTCTACGTATAAAAAGGGCCAAGCTGGAGCCCTCTTTACAGGAGCCCTCCCAGCCAACATATGGTATCCTTCCAGCCATGTAAGGATTCCTGCCCACCCAGTGGCCACCTCTGGCCCTGGAGTCTTTCTAATTGAACTTTACTTCCAAATTTCTACAATAAACCTTTTATTTTTCATTCTAGGTTTTTGGGCCTGTAAATTCATTTACAGGGGACACTGCACCTCATGGGATTATCTTATTATCTATGTGCCGAGAAATGGGGTTCCCTCTTTCCTTTCCCTCATTAGATATAGGACTGAGCTTGAAATCAAGAAGATTCCTTTTCTGGCCTCAGATATTAGCTGTGTGACCCTAGTCCCAGCACTCTATCTACTGTGCCACCCAACTGTCCAATAGATTCTCATTGGATCCTAAATTTTTAGTTTGGATTTGGGTTTGGTTTTGGTTTTGGTTCTAATTTGTTTTAGCACAAACTGTTTTACTCATAATACTCTGGTGCTTGATAACAGTGTAAAGGCAGACATAGAAGTTGATGAAAAGTATATTAGAAAATATGGCTCAGGTTTGGCAAATGAAAGTAGCCAAAGGCTTATAGATTGAGTACCCAAAAACCTTATGATTCTATGTTCCTTGCTGAAGAGAGTTTAAAAGCACTGGAGATAATGGGCACTGAACAACAAACAAAAATTTAAATGGATTGTATTTTACCAGACAGGAAATGAGAAGTTACTGATATGAGAGTCATGCCAGAATTAATTATCTCTCAACAATCCAGCAATCAATCAGTTAAATGAGAAAAAGGTTAAAGTAAGAGGATACTGAATAATTATAAGGGCTTCAATCCAAATTCAAATTCAAATCCAACCAAATTCAAATTCATTAATGACAAAAAGCTATCAATCAATAAAGATACAGCTATCAACCTTGATTATTACCATCTTTTAAAAGAGTTTAGTCAGTATAAAGAGGTAATCACAATAAAGACATCAAAAGCACCCAGAAAACTCCTTGGCCAGCAATTTCTTTTGACAATAATTCATTAAGCATCTACTTTTTTTCCAGAATTTCTTCCTTTGTTCAGTAGTTTCAATCTAATTCTTAGTGATCCCATTGAAGTTTTCTTAGCAAAAATGCTAGAGTGATTTACCATTTCCTTCTCCAGCTAATTTTACAGATGAAGAAATTGAGATAGCTACAGTTAAGAGACTTGCCTAGGGTCACATAGCTAGCAAGAGTCTGAAGTCAGATTTGAAGTTTGGAAGACGAATCTTCTTGATTCCAGAACCAGCACTTTATTATTCACTGGGCCAGCTAGCTGCCCAATAGGGGATACAAAAATGAAACATTCCTAAAGAAGCTTACATTTTATTGGAGAAAAGAATATGTACACAGAAAATTAAATGTAAAATATATACAAATTATTTTCCCAAAAGAAAGCACAGGCATAATATAAGGGATGGTTTGTCCACAACATATATTAGTTCCAGAGTATACTATGGAAGAGTAGAATGGCATAGGAACACAGGAGGGATGGGCTAGCATGGATGGTGTGAAGGATCAAAGAGTAATGCTCCACTTGGCAGCCTATAGATCAGATCTATAGGGCTTCTGAGTAGAGGCATAAGAGATCAAGTTATCAAGTCATTCATAATAACAATAGAATATTAATCAAAGACATTACCTCTAACACTCACTACCTCTGTGACTCTAGTCAAGTAGCTTGAGTTTTTCAGCCTTGGTTTTCTCCTTTGTAGCATAATAATAACACCTGTTCCAATGTGTTATTTTGATAATTCAGTGAAAGAAGATGGGTGAATAGCTTTGCAAATCTTAAAGCTCAATGATCTTAGAAAAACTTCTACAAAATAATAAAATGATCAGAACCAAAAGAACATCGTATACAATAATAGTGATTGTTTTAAAATGAGTTTGAGCAAATAAGTTATTTTGACTATTATAAAGACCCCAATCAACTACAAAGGACATATGAAGAAAGACACTATCTAAAATTCAGAGAAAGAATTGATAAATAGAAGTACGAGTAGAATAATTTTACATATGCCTATTTATGTCTAATGGTAGCCATCTCTAAGATTGTTGAGGGAGGTAAGGAAGAAAAAAATTTACAAGATAATTTTGTTGTATATTTGAAAGGAACAGAAAATTATGCATAGTAGATTTTTCATGTGCATTCATCTTTTTTTAATTGTGCTGTTATGGAAATGCCTGTTTTATTCCATAAGTTAAAAATAAAATAAAATTTTAAAAACTCTTAAAGAGCAACATAAATGTTAGCTAATATTAATTATTATTAATAAGATTAATGCATACATACAATCATAGTAAAAACTCTGTTCATTGAGTTTCAGATTATTAATATCAAGGGAGGCATAAAACATATATCTTTGCCAAAGGCTTTCACCACTGTCTGTGAAGAATAGCCTGTACAAGATCTAAATGAAAAAGGGAGGTCCTCCAGATGCTCCTGTTCACAAATATTTCACTTAGTGCATCAAACCACAAAAGAACATTTCAGGGACTCCTCCTTGGCAATCATGATTGCTCTAAAGAGATCATTCTAATAATTCAGATAGGAAAGTCCAAACAGACTAGAAATGCTGCTTGTCCAAACTCTGATATACAGTTGGATGACTAGTCCACTAAATTAGTCCACTGTACATATATTTAGAACAAGCATTAAAGATGGACTTTATTTTGGGCCCAAAATGGAATAGGAAGAAGAGAGTGGGTGAGATTGAATTTGGGAAACTGAATAACACTTTTAATAATCTTACATTGCTTTCCTGTATACAAGCCTACCTTTTTATTTTGAAAATTGTTGTTTGATTATGTTTATTAATTTTAAACTAATATTTAGTTTTTATTAGTCTAGATTTAACAACCAACATAATATTTCCATTTACAAAGAACAGACAAATAAGATCGTATATGAAACTGTGAATTTCTATTATGTATAGCTTATTTTTATTAAAGAATATAATAAAATAGTTTCAAAGCTATACTTGTACATGTTTCTCTTTGACGTTCCTTCAATTTTCTATCATGCATTTTAAATTCATTTAAAAAAATGTAGGGTGTTAGATCTGGGAGGAGAAGGAAACTAGTGATATTGATGACTATCTTTTCTTTTGGGGGGGGGAAGCATCACTATCACTAGATTCCTTCCTCTCCCAATTTCCACACCCCTAAATTTAAAACAAATACCATCCCTTTCAACAAATAAAAATAGTTAAGCAAAATGAGCACACACATTGGGCTGTGCCTGAAAATTGATGTCTAATTCTGTACCTCAATCTATCACCTTTCTGTCAAGGGGTAGCCAACATGCTCATCATTGGTTTTATGGAGTCCTAGTATTCTTAAGCCTTTCACGGATGTTTTCCTTAACTACGTTATAGTGAACTGTTCACCTGATTCAACCAAGTTCAACCTTAATCTTCATATAAATTTTTCCAGATTTTTTTGGATCCATCCTTTTTGTCATTTTCTAATAGTAAATAATATTGTTTATTGCAGTCATATATCATAATTTAGCTTTTCCCCATTAGATAAGCATCTTACTTAGTTTCCAGTTCTCAGCCACCACAAAAAGAAAAGTTATAAATATTTTTGTACACATGGGTCTTTTTCCTCTTCCTTTAATTTCTTTACAATATATGACCAGTGAACAGCTGGGTGGTATAGAGAAAGGAGCACAGGACTCGGAGTTAGGAAGGACCAACTTTGGATCCTGTCCTACATACTATCTAGCTATCTGAGGCTAGTCTTTTAGTTTCAATCTATTCATGTCTAAAATGGAAATAATTATAGCACCCACTTCACAGGGATATTATTAAGGAATATAATGAGATAATATCTGTAAAGTGCTTTCTAAACAATAAAGTGCTATGTAAGTACTAGTTATTATTATTATTAGTGGTTCTGGTTGTTGACCAATTCACAACTCTTATCAAAAGTGCATTAGTGCAACTTCTTACAATTCCTGTGAAATTCTTCTTTTTTTTTTTTTTTTTTTTTTTTTGTAATTTTTGCCAATATGATAGATTTGAGGTGGATTCTTAGAGTTGTTTTGATTTTATTGCTCTTATTAGTGGTAATTTGGAGTACTTTTTTCATATGGCTATCAACAGCTTGGATTTCTTCTCATGAGAACTGCATATTTATATATTTTGACTATTAATCTGTTAAAGAATAGTTCTTGTTCTTATATTCAAATATTTTTTGAATCAGTTCTATATAAACTTTGGATATAAAAACTTGATCAGAGAAACTTTCTACAAATATTTTCCCAGTTTTAACTGTTTCCCTTCTAATTTTATCTTCATTGAGTTTGTTTGTGGAGAATATTTTCAAGTTTATGCATTCAAAATTATGTTTTATCTTTTGTAATCATCTCTGTTTGTGGTTTGCCAAGAATTCTTACTTTGAAAGGTATCTCCTCCCTGCGAATTTGTTTATGATGTGACCTTTAAATCCCGGTCATTTATCCATTTGCATTTAGTCTGATAAATGCTCTGAGATTTTGATATAAACCTGATTTCAACCAGACGGCTTTCCAATTATCCTAGCCATTATTGTCAAATAGTTAATCTTAACAGGAGCTGAGATATAGGTTATGGGACATTGTGGTACTATGTTAATTTACTTCAGAATCTTGTGTTTCACTGAATTTGCTCCATTGATCAACTTTTTTTTTTTCTTTTAACTACTGCCAGATAGTTATAATATTTAGAGCTTTTTAGTATAGCTTGAGATCTAGAACTGCTAGGCTCTATTCCTTGTCATTTTTTCAGAGGTAATTTTTATTTCTCCATATGAATTTTGTTAATTTTTTCTAAGTCTAGAAATTTGGTTGGTATTATACTGAATAAGCAAGTTAACTTAACATTAAATTTTTATTTAATTAGTGTATCTTCACTACTGTACAATATATGTACAATTAATATCTTACCAATGATTTAGGTCTATTTTTCTTTCTTTTTTTAATTTAATTTTTATTTAATTTTATAATTATAACTTTTTTTTTGACAGTACATATGCATGGGTAATTTTTTACAACATTATCCCTTGCACTTACTTCTGTTCAGATTTTTTCCCTTCCTCCCCCAACCCCCTCCCCCAGATGGCAGGCAGTCTTATACATGTTAAATATATTACAATATATTCTAGATACAATATATGTGTGTAGAACTGAATTTCTTGTTGCACAGGAAGAATTGGATTCAGAAGGTAAAAATAACAGTTTATACTCATTTCCCAGTATTCCTTTTCTGGATGTAACTGATTCTGTCCATCATTGATCAATTGGAATTGGATTAGCTCTTCTCTATGTTGAAGATATCCACTTCCATCAGAATACATCCTCGTACAGTATCATTGTTGAAGTGTATAATAATCTTCTGGTTCTACTCTTTTCACTTAGCATCAGTTGATGTAAGTCTCTCCAAGCCTCTCTGTATTTCTCCTGTTGGTCATTTCTTACAGAACAATAATATTCCATAACATTCATATACCATAATTTACCCAACCATTCTCCAATTGATGGACATCCATTCATTTTCCAGCTTCTAGCCACTATGAAAAGGGCTGCCACAAACATTTTGGCACATACAGGTCCCTTTCCCCTCCTCAGTATTTCTTTGGGATATAAGCCCAGTAGTAGCACTGCTGGGTCAAAGGGTATGCACAGTTTGATAACTTTTTGGGCATAGTTCCAAATTGCTCTCCAGAATGGCTGGATTCTTTCACAACTCCACCAACAATGTATCAGTGTCCCAGTTTTCCCACATCCCCTCCTACATTCATCATTATTTGTTCCTGTCATCTTAGCCAATCTGACAGGTGTGTAGTGGTATCTCAGAGTTGTCTTAATTTGCATTTCTCTGATCAGTAGTGATTTGGAACACTCTTTCATATGAGTGGAAATAGTTTCAATTTCTTCATCTGAGAATTGTCTGTTCATATCCTTTGACCATTTATCAATTGGAGAATGGCTTGATTTCTTATAAATTAGGATCAATTCTCTATATATTTTGGAAATGAGACCTTTATCAGAACCTTTAACTGTAAAAATATTTTCCCAATTTGTTACTTCCCTTCTAATCTTGTTTGCATTAGTTTTGTTTGTGCAGAAACTTTTTAATTTGATGTAATCAAAATTTTCTGTTTTGTGATCAATAATGGTCTCTAGTTCTCCCTTGGACACAAACTCCTTCCTCCTCCACAAGTCTGAGAGGTAAACCATCCCATGTTCCTCCAATTTATTTATGATTTCGTTCTTTATGCCTAAATCTTGGACCCATTTTGATCTAATCTTAGTATGTGGTGTTAAATGTGGGTCCTATTTTTATTTCTATAAATAAGGTTTTTTAGTTGTATTCCTGTGTATGTCTTAATAGAAGAATTCACAAATATCTTATACATGCTGTAGTGGTTTTAAATGAACACTGGACCTGCATTCAAAAAGCCCTGAATTTAAATTAGGCCTTAGACATTCCTAACTAATCCTTGACAAGTCATTTAAATACTATGCTTCAGTTTCTTCATTTATAAAATAAAATTGTTTAGTATCTATTAGATCAGCCTTTTATTTTCTTTAAAACCCCATCAGTATTTGCTCATTATCATAATTTTCTTTAGCAGATTTGGTGTGAAAAGTATTAAAGGAAATGAGAAAGAAAAGCCTCAGACTTATAGGACCAACAATTTCTGACCTACCATGATTATTAGAAGGTCAGAAATTGTTGGTCCCATAAGTCTTCCATGATTATTAGAAGGACAATATGACATAATATTTATGATGTGCTTTGTAAAACTTAAAGTACCTTAAATAAATGCTAGCTATCATTATTATTATCGTATCTTGCTGGGTTTTGTTGTTAATGTACAAAAAATGCTGATAATTTCTGTGGATTTATTTTATAACCTGCTACTTACTTACTTTAATTTTAGTTGACTCTCTAGTTCACTAAGAAAATTGTCTTATAATCTTCAAAAAGCATTGATTTTGTTTCCTCTGCTGTTTATTAGAAAGAATTCCTCAGGAAGATTCTTTGAGATCCAAGTAGTAAGGAATATAAGCATACTGAAGAAATGGAGGAGAAGAAAATATTAATTTTGAAATCTGAGACTGCTGTCTTTAGGAAGTTAGAACTGGCTGGGATAATGCAGTAGGTTTCTTTGCATGGTCTGGGAAAGCCAAGGAGGTAAATGTGTGAGAATGGATACCTCAGAAAGAGGAGGTAGATAGACCCCCCAAACCTCATTGACTTTACAATTTCACTCTTTCTTGCATTGTCAGCAAAAGCTAAGTATACTATGACAATAACATTATAAAGAAAAACAACTTCAGAAGATGCCAGAATGCAGATCACTGCAATGAAAAACTGGTTGAAAAACAGCCCCAAGGAAGCACAGTACTCACCTCCTGCTAGAAAAGTGAGGATCTCAAAACACAGAATAAGATCTACATCTTTGAACATGAACAACGTGGGAATTTGTCTTGTGGACTGTGCATATTTATTATGAAATATTTTAAAATAAAAAAAAACAAATTTTACTCCATATTTGTATTAGCAAATCATCTCTTTGCTCTGCTGAACAAAAGTAGAATCTTAAAACTCAGAAAAAAATTTATGCCTGTATTACAGCTGAGGAATTACTTGGTACATAAAGTGAAGAGTTTTTGATTTGAGGTTTGGGGTTTGGACTTTTTTTTTTTTTCCTGCCTGGAGCTGCACTGTAAAAAATAAGCAGGCACCATAGCTTGTTTTAATTGATGTAAAGTACAGATGTTTTGGATTACAAGCCAGCAACACAGCTCAAGGTCAGTGTCTAAGGCTGTAATCAACTGTCTGAATAAGTGATTTTCATTCTGACGACATCATTTATGGGAAAGATCTTTTCTGCATTTAAGCAACGTTAGTCACTTGGGAGTTAGTTGAAAGCTTGACAGAAATTTCAGTATGAGCAGGTCAGAAATTGATGGTCCCGCAAGTCTGAGGCTTTTCTTTCTCATTTCCCTTATTACTTTTCAGAACAAATCTGCTAAAGAAAAATTATGATAATGAACATATGCTGATGGAGTTTTAAAGAAAATAAAAAGTTAACCTAATAGACACTAAACAAACTCTGCTCTCCTTTTTGGAAATGAACACTTAATTCCTCCAAATCTAATGATATAAGTAGTAATTGAAGGGGAGTGAATCTATATGGAATAAGGAAGAAAAGAAACATTCATTAAGTGCCTAATATGTGGTAGGCACTGTACTGAACACTGTGCAAATATTATCTCATTTGATTCTTATAACCCACCAGGGAGGTAAGTGCTGTTATTATTCCCATTTTACAGTTGAGAATACTGAGGCAAACATAGGTAAAATGGCTTGCCCAGTGCCACACACCTGAGATCTGTCTGAGGCTAAATTTGAACTCAAGTTTTCCTGATTCAGTTCGGAACTCTACTCAATTTACCACCTAGTTGTCCATGATGAGGAAGAGAGAGAAGAATTAGTAAGTGTTGCTGATGTTTGTGAAAATCAGCTGGATGGCTGAAATTTTTATTTTTTTTTATAATACAAATATAGTAAAGGTTTGGGAAGATAATTGATTCCTCCATAGGCAGAGAGAAAATTCTCAGAGCCTAGCTATGTTTCTGAGAATTTCTGGAACATATCCCAAACAAATAATTGTCATATTCTCTCCCATCCTGTGAAAGATAAGTGTCTCATGAGAGACTCTATGAGCATGAACACACAGGAAGGGGAGAAGATGATGAACATATAATTTAAGTGCGCTAGGAAGTGGAGATTCCATCAGGTGTTTGAATTACAAGTCTACAGAATGGGGATTTGGATGTTAATGCAGTGTTGTTTTCATTTATTTGTTTATTTATTTTTGATTTTCAATCGTATTTTATTTTTCCAAGTATAAGTAAAGATAGTTTTCAACATTCATTTTTGTATGCCTTTTTGTGCCAAATTTTAAGGCAGTATAGATTCTAAGAACCCTCTGGCAGAGTTATAAGTATGGCTGCAAATTCCACTTTCAGTAATCAGAATGAGAGAGATGCCAGAGAAGTAGCCAAGCTGCTAATTTTCCACTTGAGAGATTAGGTACAACATATTGAAATTGTCTGTTCCTGCCCTTTCTTGCTGCCCAAGGTGGCAGACATTTACTCTGAAGTTTTTCTGTTCTTTAAGTCTATTCATAATTCTTGGTTTAATTAGTACTTTAACATTGATTTATTCTAGGTGAAAATATGACAATCATAATTATTTTATTTTTAATAGATTTGTTATCTTTTTTTTTACATCACCTGTATTTTCTCCTATGTCCTTTCTCTCTACTCAGCTAGAAAGCCATCTTTGCAATATAGACCCCATTTACATTCAAAGAGTAGGGGTCAGAGGAGGAAGTGAGTATCTTTCCCTTCATTTTCAGTTTCAAACAAACTTCTAAACCCTGTCAGTGCAAAGGCTACAGAAAAAGAATTATTTTTGAACTGTGCATACCCTTTGACCCAGCAGTGTTACTACTGGGCTTATATCCCAAAGAGATCTTAAAGAAGGGAAAGGGACCTGTATGTGCAAAAATGTTTGTGGTAGCCCTCTTTGGTGGCCAAAAACTGAAAATTAAGTGGATGCCCATTAATTAGAGAATGGTTGAATAAATTGTGGTATGTAAATGTTATGGAATATTATTGTTCTGTAAGAAATGACCAGCAGGATGATTTCAGAAAGGCCTGGAGAGATTTGCATGAACTGATGCTGAGTGAAATGAGCAGGACCAGGAGATCATTATCTACTTCAACAACAATACTATATATTGAACCAGCTACACCCAGCAAAAGAGCTCTGGAAGATGACTATGAACCACTACATAGAATTTCCAATGCCTCTAATTTTGTCTACTTGCATTTTGGATTTCCTTCACAGGCTAATTGTACACTATTTCAAAGTCCGATTCTTTTTGTACAGCAAAACAACTGTTTGGACATGTATACATATATTGTATTTGATTTATGCTTTAACATATTGAACATGTATTGGTCAACCTTCCATCTGGGGGGGGGGGGAAATTAGAACAAAAGGTTTGGCAATTGTCAATGTTGTAGAATTACCGATGCATATATCTGGTAAATAAAAACTATTTTAAAAAATAAAAATTAAAAAAATTAAAAAATTATTATTTTTGAAAAGAATAAAGAAAAAATTCAGTTAAACTAATCCACAAATTTGAGAAAACTCATGTACTATTCCATAGCCATGGGTGGACCTTGACTTTTACAAATAAGTAAGAGCTATATCTTCTTTGGAAGAACAAGAAAATTGTACTTTATAATTTCTTTATTGTTATTATTATAGCTTTTTATTGACAGAAAATACGCATGGGTAATTTTTCAATATTGACCCTTGCACTCACTTCTGTTCCAACTTTTCCCCTCTCTCCACCCTCTCCCCTAGATGGCAGGCAATCTTATATATGTTAAACATGTAAAATTATATCTTAGATACAGTCTATGTTACACTTTATAATTTCACAATATTCACATAACTATTTTTATTTTTAATTCATTATCTGTAAATAAAGTTACAAAAGACAGAAACAATGATTAGTCTTTATATGTGGAATAAAATGGGTCATTGGTAAATGTGTATTTTTACTGAAGGCTTGAGACTTATATGAAAAAAAATTATTTTGATACCATCATCTCAAAATATATAAATCTGGATCCAGAGGTATTACCTTTATATCAAAATGTATCAGTTGCTATTGCTGTCTGATAGTAGATGGTTGTTGGATAATGATGTTTAACTCATCTCTTTTCCTTTGCTTCCACTTTAATCTTAGCCATTCACAGTGAATTCTATAGGGGTAGAATAAAGGACATCGACTAAAGAATAGATTATCTACAAGGGGAGGAGAAAGGGGTATCTGGATCATGACAGAAACTTCCATTTCATGGGTGGGAACCAGAGGAGGAAGTGAGTCCCCTTCCCTTCTGTTTTCAGTTTCAACCAAATAAACTTGCAAAGGCTGTATGGTACAAAGGCTACACAGATACCTATTTCCTCCAACCTTAACTATGCAATCACTTTGTCACTTCTTGTAGACAAGTAATTAAGAATTATTGTGATTGTGTATCTTAGGCAACTGCTATGTACACAGGAGCAATGAAGATTATGTTGTTCCACCTCTGTAACAACATAATCTTCATTGCTCTTGTTACAGAATATGTAGATATTTCCCAAACAGATTGTGAGATATTAAGGGGCAAAGGCAGAGAAATCTTTATTAAAAAGAATGTATCCTTTTCATTAGATATCTGCTTATCTTGCAATGAGTAAAAGTTAAGTAGGCATTTTATGAAATGTTTTCACGGGACTTGGAATTTAATTTTATGTTACTATAGATTATTATTATTATTATTATTATGGAAGCATCTTAAAATTATTTAGGCTTCATAGAAAAAGTTATATTTTCCAGATCTGAAAAATATGAAAAAGATATGCAAATATATCCTAGCTAGGATTTCATAGAAAAATCAGTTTTTAATATCAATATTAGAACTTAACCCAATTCCCAAATCCTAGTTACTTTCTTACTATTATGATAAATGTTTAAAATAAATAATAATAAAATAATAAAATAAATATAAATAAATAAATAAAATAATAATAAAATAAATAAAAGTAAAATAAATGTTTTACTGATGTACTTTTTTTGACATTGCTATCCCTTCCATGACTTCCCCTCTTCTCTATCCTGATAGTAGAATCCTCTCTTGTATTGAAAATATAGTCAAGCCAAAATAAGATAAAATTAAAAATCAACACACTAGCCATTTCATTTTAATAAGAAACCTAATACTGACAGCAGGCAACCTGTTACCCAGTCCTAGATCCGGCTAACTAGCTCTATATCTTTGACCATGTTGGACTTCAGTTTTCTTATCTGTAAAATGAACAGTTATACGAGATCATTTCTAATCTTCTAGTTCTAAACTTTTATGATTCTAAGTACAAAAGTGCTATAAGTTTTAAAATTCTTTTCTTCAGTGAGTAAGTATAAAGCTTTATAATTAAAAAACAAACCCATGGATCTGGAATTAGCCTAAGAGGTTATTTAGTGTGAGAACTTCCATCTTTTATCAGAAGACAAGATACTTTCAGTTTATTCAGAGCCTATAGATCACTAGGATAGACAAGGAGACCACTCTTAAATTCTCTGAGCAGAAGAGAGGTATATAGATGCATGAGGGTGTGTGTGTGTGTGTGTGTGTGTGTGTGTGTGTGTGTGTGTGTGTGTGTATGTGTACCAGTCTTTATTTTTAACTTAATATCCTGGTAATGCCATTGAAAATTCTGGCAATCTATAGAAAAGAAAGTATAGTAGTAGCTACTAGATTTGAAATCTACCAGATAAATCTTTGAGATCAATTGATAGATAAATTTATTGATAGGTCTATTGTTCTCTATTGATCCACTAGTTGGTGATTCCTAATCTAGGCTCACCTCTCAAGTAGAATCAAACACAAAACAGTCACATTTAAGTCCTATATCAAAGATTCCTGAGAGCAAAACACTTAACAATCTTCTTCAATAACCGATTCCAATTACTTGCTTTCTAGGGGAGGAGGTAAGGGAAAGAAGGGAGAAAAATTTGGAACATAAGGCTTTGAAAGGATGAATGTTGAAAACTATTTTCTGTATATATTTTGAAAATGAAAAGCTATTATTAAAAATATTTCAAGATTTAATCATCCTCCCTGCTTCCTTATAGCTAAATTTAAAATGTTGATCTTTAACCCTATATCTTTAAAATCTCCTTAGCATTGTAGATGTAATAATCAGACAGCTACAAACAATCCAACAAGAAGTAGTGTGAGGGACCATTTTAATATAGAAAAGTCCATTTTAGAGCACCTCAACCAATACCATTTCCCAATAGCATTATTAATATCCTATTACAAAATCCATAATAAAGTTATGGGGCATTATTATATGGTGTAGAACATGGTTCCCAAGGAACTATAGATCCAATAACACTTTTTTTTTACTCAACACCATTTTTTTCAAGGAAACAGTGTATAAATGGGCTAAAATTAAAGACTTGGAGTCAGAACTCTTAGGTTTGGATTTTGTTTCTGAAACTACTTTTATGACCAAATAAAGTCACTGCACTCTCTGAGCCTCATTTTCTTCATCTATAAAATGACAAGGTTGTTATACCAATCAAAAGAAATAATATAAACAAAAATATTCAATTATGAAAAAGACTAATATAATTATCTTTTTATAAATGCAGAGACAGAGACAGACAGACAGACAGAAAGGCTGAGAGAGACAGAGACAGAGAAACAGAGAGAGATAGCGAGATAGAAAGACAGAAACAGGGAGAGATAAGAGACAGAGAATGTATGTGTGTGTATATAGTCTTTTGACTTTTTTTATATTTCTTAGCCCTCAACACAGTGCCTGGTGCATCAAAAGTGTCAAATAAATGCTTGTTGACTGACTGAAACATGAAAAGTATCTTTTGAATAACAATATTTCCTTTCTCATAGCCAGACCCACCCTCTCCACTAACAAAGGATATTTATATCAATCACTGTGAGGTTTTAGTCCTTGAGAGGAGAATCAAAGAAAGGAACTGAGCATTGAAGATTCTGAACCCCAAACTATGATCTTTTCCTTGCCCAAGATATTTAGTAAAATGCTACCTCATTTAGTCTTAGGGTAGAGAAATCCAAAAACATGGGATGACTACACCTATTTGGATATTTTTCTCTCTAGGCTAAGAATGTTTGCATTTAGAATAATGACAAATAAAATTATTTCTGGCAGATATGCCTAAAATTCAGAGTAGAGCTCACAATCTTCTAGGGACATTTCTGTACAGAGGACCCAATTTTCCAACCTTGTCTCAGGTATGTAAATGTCTCCTTGAGGTATAAAAGTGATAAATGACATTACTTGCTAGCATGTCATTCTGAATTATTCTAATAAAGAGTTAAGCAGTTTTACTACTTTACTGGTACAACATTAGAATTAATATCCTTAAAGCTATTTATGAGAGAAGAACCAATTCCCTCAAGTCATAATCTGACCTGCTCCAGAAGAACCACTATTTTGTCCAAATTAAGATATGGACATATCTAGAAGTTTTACTCCTAATCTTAACACATTTGGGTATCAGCACACAGGATACCATAATAGGTAAACTTCCTAGTGATACTAGAAAAAGACAATGGCAAATAAAGTAATTTAATACTAAACTAACAAAAGGAAAATCAGAAAATCTTTGGAAAGCAATTAAGAAGCTCATGTAATTTCAGGAAATTGATGATAATTTTGCTCTTCCAGACAGATATCTTATATTACTTTAATAATATTATAACAACAGCTCTATTATTATAATAATAATATTTCATACTTAAGGTTTACAAAACTTTTAACAGATATTATGCCTTTTGATCCTCAGAATGCTCTGTAAAGTAGATGTTATGAACATTTTTTGCTTCATTGACCAAAAAAAAAAAGAGGAAACTGAAGCCCAAAGAAATATTCCTTGCTTATAATCACCCAGCTAAAGAGTGTCAGATAGAAGCTGTATTCAGGTCTCTCCCTACTTCAGCATCCTTTCTTTTATACTACATTGCCTTAGTGTGAACATGGCTGTTTATCCCCTTACACTTATTGGTGAAGCTGGTCTTTTGATATGAAAAGAAATGATTGCTGATGGGCTAATTTCCTGATTCCCCTTTATGCAGGTATGTAAGCTCAATATTCTCTCAGCCAATCTGGAGTCCCATTTCCTTCCATATGCTGCAACTTGCAATTTCATAGAGATGTCCCTTTGCAAACCCATGCCCAATAGTTAAAAAATTAGCCTTTTTTTTCTCTACTCCCTTGGAGCTGATTAGGTAGTGGAGTTTCCTATTTTGTATTTTGGTTAAGAGATTCAACAATCTAGGAAAATTAAACAGAGATTAGAGCTCAATTGTAAGGTTTACTAAATTAATATGCCAGAGAAGTATGGTGTAGCAAAAGATTTGGCATGAGAAGAATGGAAGTAAATGGGTTATGCAATTCACTGTCATGAGAAGTTATATACATCATTTAACTTCTCAATATGGTACCCTTGTTATATTTTTGCAGGGGTATATGAAGAGACAAGGATCATTCACCTTACTAACTTATCCAGAAATCTAGATTTTCTTTGAACTTAGACAATATTACACATTTGTGTGTGTGTACATGTGTCTGTGTTTTAAAGTACTTTAAAAATAAGTGCTTTAAGCATATGTTACCTTTCTTGTTTTTCTCTCCTGACATTATTTATATTTTCAGTTGTCTTATCTGAAATCATAAATAATCTTGTGCCATTTCAATTGATTCTCCTTGGAATGTGAAAGTTTTTATAGATGAAGAGAAGCTTTCAAATGACTGACCCAAAGTCACAACATTCTTCTTGTGAGGAACGATGGGAATATGAATCAGAATTCATAATTAATGTCAATGGCTCCTGCTAAGAGGCCTGAGTTGGGGAATGGGTTTAATTCAATTCTTCCAGTCAACAATTACTTATGAAGCACTTACTATGTGTTAGGGGCACAGGTTACCAAGAAGAAGTTCAGGTCTAGAGGGCACATTCTATGAAGGTATTATGAAAGTAGATAAATGTCAAGTTTAGGGAACAGTCAGGAGGCTTATTTGGCTGGAAAACTAAATATATGAAGGGAAGTAACTTGAAATAAATCTGGAAAGGTAGGTGGTAGCCAGATTGCAAATAAGTTTTAGTATTTGACATTGTTAAAAATATAAGTAGAAAATGAGGCACTTGTATTTAATCCTGGAAACATAAGGAACTACAAAAGATTTCTGAACAAGGGAGTAACTTTGTCAGATGTGTGCCTTGAGAAGATTTACCTTGGCAAATGTCTGTGCAGAGAGGCAATAAACTAGAATCAGGAGAACCATTTTAACAGTTTAAGTGAAAGATAATGCAGACCTGATCTAGGGTTGGTTTCATGTAGGGAATAGAAAGGTGAGAGATATTGTGAGGGTAGAATTAGCAAGACTTGGCAATTGATTGGATATGGGGATGAGGGAAAGGGAAGAAGGAAGGAGAAGACTTGGGTGGTTAGAAGCTTGGTGTTCCCAACAGCAGTTGGGATGTTTGGAAAAAAGGCAGGCTGAAGTGGAAAGATAAGTTCTGTATTAGACATGGTGAATAGATGTGTGTCTCTGAGATGATTGCTTGTCTTTTCATAAAATTAGGCATGTTTTCTTACAAGCTTTCAGTCTGAGAGATTCATGTCCTAACATGGCTGGGACTGAATATTATCCCCCTTCAAAGAACAAAGACTAACCTGAAATTTAAGATCAATGGTCTCTCACTGGGGAGTCCCATGCTTACTCTACAAGTTTGTGAATAATGGGTTCTGTACATGTGTCAAGTCAGCATTGTTCTCTCTATGGTGGACCAGAAAGTCATTGACTTTCTTTCCCTCAGTTTTGATTCTTTCTTTCCCTTTAAATTGTTTTCAAAAAGCATATGGGTTTATGGATCTACCCAATTGGAAGCTAATTCTGAGCCCCACCCTTTGATGACACCCTCTCTTACACTTGTGTATCAGTGAGCACCAGTCAAGTGACCTTGGCATATTGGCATTGTACCCATGCTGAAGTAGACAGAAATGTGTAGATACTGCATGTGGAATTTTTAAATCTTATCTTAGAGGCAATAAACAAATAAATGGAATAAAATTATTATACAAGGCATGAACAAAATGACAAAACATCCTTACCTTCTAAACTCCAAAAGTCCCTTAGACATCAGGAGTTTTAGGAAATGAACAATTTTAGTTTGTTCAACTACCCACAAATGTTCCCATTCCAGCAACAAAAGTTGATACTGCACTTACTGGATAAAGAAACAGAAATTCTGGGGTGGACTTGAGACTCTCAAGTAGGGAATTGACTTGAGATACAGATGGACTTTGTTGTAGATCTTGGGATATGGTATAAATTAGAATGCCAAAGCATTGATGCTTCCTCAAGCTGGACTCTCTGGTCACTAGCTGGGATGGTTTCCCACTTCTGGCCTTAGGTAGGTAATAGTAGAACAAGGTGAGTGGACAAGTAGTTGTCAACTAAACAAGTAGTTGAGTTGGGACAACTGGTCCCAATACCCTTTTCTTTCTGAACATTAATTTAACCCTCATCCAGTATATGGTATATGTTTAATAACAAGCTTTCCAAAAAAAAGTGCACATGACACACTTTTAAAAACACTCAACCTGCAATATTAACCTTTTCTCCATTACTTTCTTAAGCCTACACAATCCACAAAATGTTTAGTTAAGTCTAAGGCGTAAATGCTCACATTGAAAATTTAACAATCAGCTCTAATGAGTCAGTTCAAGCTGACTCTGGCAACAGCCTGTACAGCTTCCAACCACTCAGATGCGTTTTATCTTTCTTTCCACCATCTATGCAACAAGGTAGCAGTGTGAGAAAAAAACTATAATGGCAAAAACAATATTTACCAAATTACCAAGTGTTCCCTAGTCTGGGCTTCTTTCTCAAGATGTACCCAGGAAGCAGGTTAGGAATAGGACCAGTGATTTGGTGGATATAGAGAACTACCACATGAGGGAACTCCCTCTGCCTATATAAGTTAGCATCTTTTCTGCAGTTTATAGTCTTAGGTGATTAATCGCCTGGGACATTGAAACATAAAGTGTCTTGGCCAGAATCACGCAACTATTATATTTAAAGCAAGATTGAGTCCAGGTTTTCTAGCTCTTCCTCCACCATACTACTACCCATTACATATTGATCCAATCAGATAACACTGCTAAAACACTTAGAACATGTAGTAGGTGCTTAATACATGCTTATTTCCTTCCCTTTCATAGGAAGTAAAATCAATTAAATTAAGCCTCACAGCCCATTTAGAATATTTAATCCGTGGCTATTTGTAAAGTCAAGCACATGTGCTTTAACAAAAATAAATAAATACCTTCATTCTCTGGAAAGTCTGACCCCAAAGAAAGTAGTTAGAGATATAAACAGATGGTTTCAGAAGGGGAAAATATAGATACTTTTTTAGGCCCCTGTACTCCTTAGGTATGATGTGTCATAGAATATTTGTAGTCCAATGAATAACTTTAGGCTATATTGTCCCCTAGTTAAAAGCAAACACATGAATTTTGTGGTCTTAGGCAAATCCCCTTTTCCCAAATTATTGATAAAATAAAATATGCTATAATATGCAATAGAAATAAACTGCAACCTTTCCCAGTAAGATCAGGAGTGAAACAAGGTTGCCCACTATCACCATTACTATTCAATATAGTACTAGAAACGCTAGCCTCGGCAATAAGAGCAGAGAAAGAGATTCAAGGAATTAGAGTAGGAAATGAGGAAATCAAACTATCACTCTTTGCAGATGACATGATGGTATACTTAGAGAACCCCAAAGACTCTGCTAAAAAGCTATTAGAAATAATTCAGAATTTTAGCAAAGTTGCAGGATACAAAATAAATCCACATACATCCTCAGCATTTTTATATATCACCAACAAAATGCAACAGCAAGAGATACAAAGAGAAATTCCATTCCAAACAAAGGTTGAGAGTATAAAGTATTTGGGAATCCATCTACCAAAGAATAGTCAGGAATTATATGAGAAAAATTACAAAACACTTACCACAAAAATAAAATCAGATTTAAATAATTGGAAAGACATTCAGTGCTCTTGGATAGGCCGAGTGAATATAATAAAGATGACAATACTCCCCAAACTAATCTTTTTATTTAGTGCTATACCAATCAGACTCCAAGAAACTATTTTAATGACCTAGAAAAAATAACAACAAAATTCATATGGAAGAATAAAAGGTCGAGAATTTCAAGGGAACTAATGAAAAAAAAGTCAGATGAAGGTGGTCTAAGTGTACCTGATCTAAAGCTATATTATATAGCAGCAGTCACCAAAACCATTGGGTATTGGCTAAGAAATAGACCGGTAGATCAGTGGAACAGATTAGATACAAAGGAAAAAAAAGAATACAACTATAGCAATCTAGTGTTTGACAAACCCAAAGATACCAATATTTGGGATAAAAATTCATTATTTGGAAAAAACTGTTGGGAAAACTGGAAATTAGTATGGCAGAAATTAGATATGGATCCACACTTAACACCATATACCAAGATAAGATCAAAATGGGTCCATGGCTTAGGCATAAAGAATGAGATCATAAATAGATTAGAGGAACAGAGAATAGTCTACCTCTCAGACCTGTGGAGGAGGAAGGAATTTATGACCAGAGGAGAACTAGAGATCATTATTGATCACAAAATAGAAGATTTTGATTACATCAAACTAAAAAGTTTCCGCATAAACAATACTAATGCAAACAAGATTAGAAGGGAAGTAACAAATTGGGAAAACATTTTTAAAGTTAAAGGTTCTGATAAAGGTCTCATTTCCAAAATATATAGAGAACTGACCCTAATTTATAAGAAATCAAACCATTCTCCAATTGATAAATGGTCAAAGGATATGAACAGACAATTCTCAGATAATGAAATTAAAACTGTATCCACTCATATGAAAGTGTTCCAAATCACTACTGATCAGAGAAATGCAAATTAAGACAACTCTGAGATACTACTACACAGCTGTCAGATTGGCTAAGATGACAGGAACAAATAACGATGAATGTTGGAGGGGATGTGGGAAAACTGGGACACTGATACATTGTTGGTGGAGTTGTGAAAGAATCCAGCCATTCTGGAGAGCAATTTGGAACTATGCCCAAAAAGTTATCAAACTGTGCATACCCTTTGACCCAGCATTGCTGCTATTGGGCTTATATCCCAAAGAAATACTAAAGAGCGGAAAGGGATCTGTATGTGCCAAAATGTTTGTGGCAGCCCTTTTCATAGTGGCTAGAAACTGGAAGATGAATGATGTCCATCAATTGGAGAATGGTTGTAAATTATGATATATGAAGGTTATGGAATATTATTGCTCTGTAAGAAATGACCAGCAGGAGGAATACAGAGAGGCTTGGAGAGACTTACATCAACTGATGCTGAGTGAAATGAGCAGAACCAGAAGATCTCTGTACACTTCAATGCTATATGAAGATATATTCTGATGGAAGTGGAAATCTTCAACATAAAGAAGATCCAACTCACTTCCAGTTGATCAATGATGGACAGAAACAACTACACCCAGAGAAGGAACACTGGGAAGTGAATGTAAATTGGTAGCACTATGTCTATCTACCCAGGTTACTTATACCTTCGGAATCTAATACTTAATGTGCAATAAGAAGTATTTACACACATATATTGTATCTGGGTTATATTGTAACATATGTAAAATGTATGGGATTGTCTGTCATCCGGGGGAGAGTGTGGAGGGAGGGGGGGATAATTTGGAAAAATGAATACAAGGGATAATATTATAAAAAAATACTCATGCATATATACTGTGAAAAAAATTATAAATAATAAATAAATAAATAAATAAAATATGCTACATTTAAGAAAGATACCTTAACATCTTACCTGTAAACTGTGGAAGATGAGCTGGCTGAATGATCTTTTGAGGTTCCTTTCTAGGAGTAGTATTCCAGTGCTTTGGAATCTGTGAAATGGGGCCAAGCACTATTGCCTACCGTCTCTGGGGAAGAAACCCAGATTCTGCCACCTGCTCAGTCAGATCTTTTATGTTTTAGGTGGCAACCTGTCTTTATTTGTGGATATGGCCACCAAAGCCAAATGCAATCAAAGCAGTTGGAGAGGAAGGAGGGAAGGGGCTGTTGGAAGAGAATGGATTTCCTGATTTAAATAGAAGTCTTTGAACCAAACAAAGGAAGATCTACACAAATCTCTCTTCAGATTTTGTATGACAAGGACATAATTGTTGTCAATAGCTGGAATGAAGTCATGAGAATTAAATGAGAGGCGGGTTGCCAAGACTTCTGCTTTTTTTCCCTCTGGTAACAGCCAAAAAACACAGGTGTCTCAAAGAAATGAAAGGGGACAAAGCAGGGAGAATGCTGAATGATCAAGACATATCTCTGCCAAAATGAAGCCTCAGCCCAGACCCCCAGACCTCCCAACAAATCTCATTAAACAAGCATTCACCTTGGTTTCCATCTAGGAGAAGAAATGGGGAAGTGGGGGAGGAAGAGAATAAGCATATATATTGTACCTCCTGAGTGACAGGTACTATGTTAAATACTTTACAAATAATATTTCCTTTTATTTTAAAACTAAATATCATAGTTGCTTTCTTTGGTTCAGGTCCACAGCAGTTGTTCCTATGATTTCTTGGGGGGTTGCTGGCTCCTAAGAGCCTGTAGCAGCAACGGTCTCATGGAGGGGAGTATAATTTTCCCTTAGGAAACCTGATGGCTTTTCTTTATATGATCAAATGGCCACAGGAGAAAAGCCAGCTGGGAACTCACTGACCACTCATAATTCAGAAGTAAATGTAGTTTAATATGTATTGGACTACCTGCCATCTAGGGGAGAGGATAGGGGGAAGGAGGGGATAATTTGGAACAGAAGGCTTTGTAAGGGTCAATGTTGAAAAATTACCCATGCATATATCTTGTAACTAAAAAGCTTTAATAAAAAAAAAGAAAAAAAGGGAAAAAAGAAATAAATGTAGACTAAGTTCTCTAAGCAATGATAATATTTAGAAATTCTAAAGCTTACAATTACTTTTGTGGGCCTTGTGTGTGAGATAGAGAGGAAGGGAAGACTGACAAAATATGCCTGCAGAAGGGTAATTCCCTCCCTGCCTTCCTTGTTTTCTGACTGCTTATTTATAAAATAATTATGATTGAGTCTGCCAATTTAACAAAACCAATCTGCTTTAACAAGGAAAGTGGCCAATGAAAAAAGCTGTTAAAATTCAAACCATATTTTCGACACCTCACTCTTTAAATACCCCAAGGTCACAGTGAGAAGTCATAAATCTGAGATGAGGTCAAGGAAGGGTGTTGTATTCAGTTTTGTTTATCTCTTGGTGATGTTATTACACCCTATGAGAAATAGCAATAATAGAAAGCAAGCCAAGTTCAAACATCTGTTCTCCTGGTCCATTGGCTAATGTCATAAAAAAAAAAAAAAGAGAGTTCATGGTAAGAGAAACACATAATTGATCTTTCCTACATTTAATCAAATCATTTATAATGATATGTCATAGCTAGTGCATGTAGGATTTACATTGGAGTCAAGAACCCGGGGTTGTCTTTGTCACACACACATATGACCAAAGCAAGCCAGGAAACTTCTCAGTTAACCTAGGCTACTCTCTAAGACTATAAATTACAGATATACAGCCATATTTAGAATTGGGAGCTGCATTGGTGAGAGGACAGACCAGGAGTTAGTTGTCTTCAATGACAAAATCTTGGGGATAGATAGAGTTAGAGTTGTTAATCAGCGGTGTCTGACTCTTTGTGACCCTATTTGAAGTATTCTTGGTAGAGATAAAGCCATTTCCTTCTCTAGGTCATTTTACAGATGAGGAAACTGTAGCAAACAGTGTAAAGTGACTTGCTTAAGGATACATACACAGCTACTAAATATCTAAGGCCAGATTTGAACTCAGGAAGATGAGTCTGCCTGACTCCAGACCCAGCACTTTATCCACGGTGCCATCTAAGGGGATAGAGACTGGACCTGTTATTTGCTATTATAGGGAAGTCTCATACTCAGACAAGGTAGCACCTTTTTTGAGACCTCTTATCTTAGAGTTGCCTAAAACATTGAAAGCTGCACTGGGTCAGAAATAGAATTTGAATTCAGGTCTTCCTGACTTTGAGGTAAGTACCAGTAATCATGATGTCAAATTGTGATTCTCTGTCTCCATCTTTTTGTCTAAACTCTTTGTCACCTTCTTCTTCTTCTTCTTCTTCTTCTTCTTCTTCTTCTTCTTCTTCTTCTTCTTCTTCTTCTTCTTCTTCTTCTTCTTCTTCTTCTTCTTCTTCTTCTTCTTCTTCTTCTTCTTCTTCTTCTTCTTCTTCTTTCTTCCATCTGTCTCTGTGTGTCTCTATCTCTATCTCTCCCTTTCTCTCTGTATTCTGTTTCTCTGTGTGTCTCTCTCTGTTTCTGTCTCTCTTGTCTCTGTATCATTCTCCTTTTCTCTCTCTCTCTCTTTCTTTCTTCCTTTCCCTATCTCTCTCCCTGTATGTGTGTTTCTGTCTCTCCCTTTCTCTATGTGTGTGTGTCTGTCTCTGTTTTTGCCTCTGTCTGTCTATCTCTCTTCCTTTTTTCCTCTCCTTCTCCCCAAGTTTGAGTGGGAATGGGAAGAAGGTAAAACTTATAAGTAAATCACAAAATTGAATTTTCACTGATATGTTGAACTCTATACTCTTTTTATCAGATTGCTCAGATTGATTTTCCTATTTCACTGAGGAAGTGAGTAATAGTTAAAACTTAACTCAAAGTTCACTTCATCCAAAGCTGACACTTGTGAGTGGGAGGACGCAGATATCCTTTAGAGTTGAGGTTACATGTATGCTTGCTCTGAGAACAGTTGCTGTCAAAAACACAGGACCAAGCATCTTTAGAGATGTTTGGGATCTGCCCCGTGATAGTATTTTGGAATAAGAATTACTATCTTTGTTTCATCCCCAAAGTTCACCCAATTCATCCAAGGCTTTGTCTCCCTGAGCCTGCCCACGCTAGAATGCTTCCTTTGAAACTGATCTGTTGCAACAGTTGGAAAACAGCTGCCCAGGACAGTAGCAGAAAAATCAATCATCCCAGCCCTCACTGAACTGTGTACTTACTATCTGCTGATCTGCCAGAGGTTAGAGTCAAGGTCTCAGTCTGGGTTCATAAAGATAAATTTAATCCTGGCCTAAGTACCGAAACAACTGCATTTCTTACCTGGCAACAATAATAATATTATGTAGAGTCTAAAAGTCTCTACCTCCCTGAGAGGCAGGGAGAGGCTTTTAAAAAAAATAACAAAATATATGTATACAGATAATATTTTTTAAAAACAAAATTTAAATTTAATTTAAAGAAAAAATTAAAGATAAAATAGAATGTAACCTAGATGTCACTTGGATCCTGGTCCCTGGCTTGATTGACCTGGACAAAATTTAAGAGATGTCTCACAAATATTCCCCTAACAGGGGCAGCTAGGAGACACAGGGTAGAGTCAGGAGTCAGAAAGATTCATCTTTATGAATTCAAATCTGGCCTTAGATACTGTGTGACCCTGGACAAATTAATTCATTCTATTTGTCTTCATTTCCTCATCTGACGATTGATTTGGAGAAGATCAATATATTTGCCAAGAAAACCCCAAATAGGGTCAAGAAGATTCCAGAAAGGAACAAGAACAAAAAATTCCCTTAGGAAAACCCTTCTTTGTCCTTCTAAATAGGCTCTCAAGAAGATCCAAGGGCCCTCTAAGAACCCATGCTAACAAGACATATGAATATAAAATAGCATTGTCCAGTTTTGGGATTTCATCAGAGAAGGAAACAAATATGGAAAACCATCATTACAGACTGGAAAGTCATCTACGATGTTTACTCTTAGACAGTTGCTTGTAGAACTTAATTGAATTAAGAGATAAGTGATTTTGCCCATGGTCACTTAGCTGGTATACAAAGTCAAGTCCAGTTCTTTACTCCTTATACTACATAGAATGGATTTCTCTCAAAGCCATAGTCAGGTTAGATCACTTTCCCTTAAGAACTGATAAAATTTATTTGATTATATACATGCAAATGAAAATATCAGAATCTGGTTTAACTCTAACAAACCCAATATTATTACAGATAAATGTATGTATCCTGAAAATATCAGAATCTGGTTTGTAACTCTCAATAGTTCCTTATTTTCCCAAATACCATTCAGATTCATAAATAATAGGTGATTAAGCATAAAACAGGTTTCGTTAAAATAGTAATGAATGTATAAAATTCTTGTATCCTAATTTTTAAAAAAGCATAATACTAGGTCCATACTCAAAAAAAAGATTTTTAAAGAGAGAAAAAAGAGCTATATGTACAGCAGCTATTTTCTTGACACAAA
This sequence comes from Sminthopsis crassicaudata, assembly GCF_048593235.1. Classification (NCBI taxonomy): domain Eukaryota; kingdom Metazoa; phylum Chordata; class Mammalia; order Dasyuromorphia; family Dasyuridae; genus Sminthopsis; species Sminthopsis crassicaudata. Next base: position 209,560,092 of record NC_133621.1, read on the forward strand.
AAATTAAAAACTAAGAGGATGCTATCAATTAAATAATGGCTGAATAATTTATGGCATATAAATGTGATGGAATACTATTGTACTGTAAGCAACAATAAAGAAAATGGTTTCATGAAAACTTGGATAGACTTAAGTTAATTGGTACAAAATTAAATAAGCAAAATCAGAAGAAAAATCTACTAAGTAATAGCAGTATTATAAAGATAATCAATTATAAGACATCAAGACCTGTATTATAAAGTGGCAATCATCAAAACCATTTGGTACTGGCTAAGAAATAGAGTGATGAATAACTGGAATAGATTGGGTATATAAAACAAAATAATCATTGACTATAGTAATCTACTATTTGACAAACCCAATGACTCTAGTTTCTGGGATAAGAATTTGCTATTTGACAGAAACTTCTAGGAAAACTGGAAAAGATGACAACAGAAATTAGGCATAGACCAACATCTCACAGCCTATACCAAGATAAGATCGAAGTGGGTTCATGATTAGACATAAAAAATGATACTGTAAGCAAATAAGGACAACAAGGGATAGTCTACCTGTCAGATCTTTGGAGAAGGGAGGGATTTATGACTAAACAAGAAATTAACAACATGATGAAATACAAAATGGATAACTTTGATTACATGAAATAAAACGTTTTTGTATGAACAAAACCAATGCAGCAAGATTAGAAGGGAAGCAGAAAGATGAAAAACAATTTTTACTGCCAGTGTTTCGGATAAAGGTCTAATTTCTAAAATATATAGAGAACTGAGTCAAATACACAAAAATACAAGTCATTCCCCAATTGATAAATGGTCAAAGGATATGATGAGACAATTTTCAGATGAAGAAAGTAAATCCATATTTAGTCATCTGAGAAAATGCTCTAAATCATTATTGATAAAAGAACTATAAATTAAAATAACTTTGACGGGTACCACTTCACACATATCAGATTGGCTAAGATGACAGGAAAAGGCAATGATAAATGTTGGAGGGGATGTGGGAAAACTGGGACACTAACATATTGTTGGTGAAGCTGTGAATTGATCCAATCATTCTGGAGAGCAATTTGGAACTATGTCCAAAGGGCTATAAATCTGTGCATCACTTTGATCCATCAATGTCACTGCTGGATCTATATCCCAAACAGAACATAAAAGGGGGGGAAAAAAGCCACATGTACAAGAATATTTGTAGCAACCTTTTTTTTGTGGTGGCAAGGAATTGGAGATTAAGTGGATACCCATCAATTGGAAAATAGTTGAATAAGTTATGGTATATGAATGTAGTGAGATATATTATTGTTCTATAAGAAACAATGAGCAGGCTAATTTCAGAAAAGCCTGGAAAAAATTACATCAAGTATTGCTGAGTGAAGTGAGCAGAACCAGGAAAACAGTGTATACAGAAAGAGCAAGATTATATGATGATCAACTACAATAGGCTTAGTTATGACCCAAGGCAATTCTAATAGACTTAGGATAGACAATGTCATCTGCATCCAGAGATAGAACTATGGAGACTGCATACAGATCAAAGTATACTATTTTCACCTTTTTGTTGTTGTTTTTTTTCTCATGGTTTTTCCCTTTTGTTCTAATTTTTCTTTCTCAATATGACTCATATGGAAGTGTTAAAAATCGATTGTACGTTTATAACCTATATCAGTTTAGTTGATATCTTGGAGAGGGGAGAAGTAAGGAAGGGAGGAAGAAAAAAATTGAAACTCAAATTCCAAATGAATGTTGAAAATCATCTTTTATTGTAATTGGAAAAATAATATATCACCAAAATAAAATAATTAATTAAAAAGATAATTAACTGTGAAAGGCTCAGTAACTTTCACAATGACCAACCACAATATCAAAGGACTCACGTTGAAACTGGCTATCCATGTCCAAATAGAAAACTGATAGTCTCAGATTGCAGACTGAAGCATATTTTCTTTTCTGCCTTTTTTGGGAGGGGCCAGGGAAGGATGGGGAATGTAGGAATCTGTTTTGCATGACTGCACATATTTGTAATAGGTTTTAGTTTTCTTAATTTCTCAGTAGGAGGAGAGGGGGGAGATAGGAAAGAAGTCTGAATTGAAAAAATTAAAATTAAATATATAAATAGAATAAATAAATGAAGGAATGAATGACAAATGAATGGAGACAGGAGAGAGAGAGAGGTATGGTGGTCTTTAGACCCTTAAGGGAAATTGTAGCTTAAAGAATCTATTCATGGAAAAACACTGGCAATTAATATTGTTTAAGGCTAATGCAATATCAGAAAAAAATCTTTTCAACAGTTAGTTTATTTTTTCCCTGAACCTGTTTATCTCCCAAATCCCATGATCTCTGAACCTTAACACTCAAAATGGCTATCTCTGGATGGCCATCAAAATCAGGGTATAAATATCCCACTCTCCAGAGGGCACTTTGGAACATGCCATTCCAGCTGAATGATGCTGTGTTTCTTTGCTCTTTCATATATGCTACCCTGAAATGAGTTGTGCTCTGTTAGTATTTTTTTTAATTGTATATCAGCTCCCCTCTCTCCCTCTTCCTATCATCTGATAATCAAGCTTTGCATTGAATTGATTCCTATTGTTTTATATGCTATTCTCAGCATCCAAAATCATCAAGGGACTGTTTACCCACGTGCCTTTCTTTAGACATCAAAGGCAAACCTGAAACAAGGTATGAACGACCTGTTGGCCGGTGAACCTATGCTGGAGGATCATGGCATTGTAAACCCAGTCATGGAAAGCAAGGAACAAAAGGGGAGCTCTAGTCTTTCTGGGAGGAACCCACTTTTGCCAGAAGACTGCCACAAAACAGAGGGGAAAAGAGAGAAAGGGAGAGGGGGATACAGATGGAGAAGGACTTTCTTGCAGAAGAAACTAGTAACTGGAGAGATAATGAGCAGTTGGACGAAGGTGGCATCTGATTTGGGTCTTGAAGAAAGCCAGAAATTTTAAGATGTTTAAGAAGGGAGAGAATAGGGAATTAAGGAAATGCAAAAGCATGGAGATAGGAGATGGAGCATTGTGTGTGTAAGGAATCCAACCAGAGAAGCTGGGTCCCAGGCACACACACATAAAACCCACAACTACAACAACCAAAAAAAAATCCTCCAAAGATGGGGAAGGGGCCAGATTTTAAAGAGCTTTAATGCCAAACAGAGGAGTTTATATTTGATTTACAAGTTAACAGGAACTCATTAGAATTTATTGAGCAAGGAGAAGGAGGGATGCTCCAAATCAATTCTGTTATATACTTACACTATATTATCTTACATCTTCAGAAGTTCTGGGCTTAAATTGTTCATTAAGGGCCACATTAAAGGTTAGATAGGGAAAAGCAAGCCTTTGCCTCTTATTTAAAGCTTTTATGAGCTGAGATCTTAGAGCACTGATTCCAAAAGAGCACTGATCTTAGAAGAGGGAGTGAGGGGATAGGCATCTATATAGTTGCTATTATGCATCAGGCACTTTGCTAAGCACTAAAAAAATAGATAATCTCATTTACTCCTCACAGCAACCCTGAGAGGAAGTTACTATTATGATTTGCATTTTATAGTTGAGGAAACTGAAGCAAATACATTAAGTGAATTGCCCAGGAACACATAGCTAATAAGTACCTGAGATTTAAAGTCTAGCTCCTAGAAAAGTAAATAGCAGGAGCAGCAGAGCATCAGCCCTGAAGTCAGGAAGACCTGAGTTCAAATCTGACCTCCAACACTTAACACTTCCTAGCTGTGTGACCCTGGGCAAGTCACTTAACCCCAATTGCCTCAAAAAAAAAAAAAAAAAAAAAAGAAATAGCAAATCACTTCAATATCTTTGCTAAGAAAATCCAAATGCTGAACCTGATTAAAAAACAACAAAATTAAAACTTACATCCAGGAGAATGGAGAAAAGAAAAGGAGAATTCAGGATGACAGATCAATGGTAGAGAGTGAAGGATAGTTTCTTGAAATGTTATAACAAAGAGAATAGAGAATGAATGAGTGGGACCAGTGAGATCAGATTTGATCCTGATTCTGACTATTTTTAGTTGTTTAATTGTAAGTAAATCATTTAAATTCTTTCTGAGTCTCAGTTTCCTCATCAGCAAAATGGGAACAATTAATTGTTGCATTACCTTCCTGAAAAACAGGTCTTGAAGACAGTGCTTTGTGAATCTTGGAGTGCTACATAAATGTGAATGACTGTTATTATTTGGCAAGGTCTTATTGGGTTGTATCCATTTAGCAACTGTTTTACCCATTCTAGCATGACATGGCAGATGGAGCATTAGACTTGGAATCAAGATCTGGGTTCAAATTATTATAATTTCTAACACTGCCAGCTGTATGGCTAAGAGCTAGTCAGTTAATATATGGGACTCAAGTTTCCCAGCCTTCCCTCTCCCCCTATCATAAAATAGGAATAATTCTATGTGTAGCAGCCTACTTCATAGCACTGTGTACTCAAATCTGTCAATATTTGTCATGAGGCTTGCAAATTTTACAGTGCTATGTAGCTGTCAATATAGGTCTCCTTCCTCCTACAATCTGCTTCCCAATTCCATGTTGTTGTCCTTTGTTTCCAAGAGGATGAAAGACATCATGGGGCTATATCCTGACTCTTGAGTGAATCGGATTGCTTAAATGAGGCAGAGTTATACAAAGTCTCTTTTCCTGAGTCATTGGAGCCCAGTGACAAGATAAAAGCCAGTATAACGGGCAATGGCCTGGGGAGCAATGGCTCCTTGGTATCTTTGATACCTGACCAAGTTCTAAGCACCCCAGAGTACATGTTTCAGCAACAAAATGTTCCATCGGTACCAGAATTGTTTATTTAAAAGGTGTCTCTTGGTCATATCCTGCAGTTTAAAAGCAGGATGCCAAAGCTCTACTTAAACTATACTCTTAGAGGAAGAGTGCCAAACTAGAGAATGTTCAGAGAAAGACAAACAGTTGAAGTAACTGGTGATATTTAATCTAGAGAAGAAAATATTTACTTAATGTTTAAAAATTCAACATTTAAAGGTGGCAAAATAAAAAAAAATCCAAAACTGCAGCTTGAGATAGTAGATATAGTGTTATATTTATAAAGCCTGGGTTCAAATGTTACCTCAGATTGGCTACAAGATCCTGGGTAAGACATTAAACTTCTCTGAAACTCAATTTTCTCATTTGTAAAATAGGCAGCCTTTATTACTGAATGAAGTAGTGTGAATCAAAAGAGATAATATATGTAAAATGCTTTGTAAACAAACCTTATATTTACCACTGTTATTATATAGAATATATTTTAAAGATAAAATATAGTAGAAAAATACTTATTCTATAATATTTCATAGGGCAGATTTAATATCAATGAAGACAAATAATAGGGAGTTAGATTTTGCTATAACAGAATGACATTTCTAACGGAATTAAACAACAATACTAGCTGTCATTTATATGATATTTTAAGGTTTACAAAACACTTTACATATATTATCTCATTGATAAATCACCCTTGTGAGGTGTTATTATCTCTCTGTTACAAGTGAGAAAAGAGAGGCTGAGAGAGATTAAGTGACTTATTCAGAGACATGTAACCAGGAAGTATCTGAGTCAGAATTTGGTCTGAAGACTTCCTGATTCCAAATCCAATTTTCTCATTACTACTCCATTTAGCTGGCTTAGCAATGAACCCCCAGTCAGTGGACGTGTTCAGATAAAAGCTGGACATGCAAAGAGGTCATAGAAAGGGAGTCTGGGTTAAAAGGAAACCTGGATTAGATGGTTATCTCTTATAATTCACAGATTCAACTCAACAAGCATTTATTAAATGTTTACTATATAATTTAGTGTACTAAGTCCTGGGGTTACAAAGAAAGGCAAAGAATGGGCCTTTTCATATTGCAATGGGTGAAACAACACAAACAAATATGTATATAAAATGTCTACACGGGAATTGGAGATAATCTCAGAAAACTAGCAATGGGAAGGGAAGGAAGGAAGGAAACAAGCAGACTATGGAATTTGAATTAAAATTGGAAGGAAGTCTATGAATTTATGTTATGTCATCAAATGGAATTAGCTCTTATTGAAATATGATAGATTTCCTCCCTGTGATTCATGGTATCTGGCTTCTTGGAATTTTTATTAAGATTTTTAAATCCCTCAGAAAGAACTTTAAAACCACATTTTCCTTTAATACTTCCCTTCCAGCCCTTTCTGGCTCAGAAAGTATTATCAGAGTATTAAACAATGCAGGTACTCAAGCATCCATTCAGCATCCAGAACAACCACTTCAAACAATTCTTTGTTTCTTATTGCTCGACCAGTTTTTAATCCACAAGCAGACTATATCTCTTTGGTTAATAATTAAATCTAATACAATTATAAGATTGAGGTTTTGTTGTTGTGGTTTTTTTTTTAAGAGGAAAGATACCACTGGAATGGTAAGAAGAAAGTTATATATTTTATATCAACAGAACCAAAGTTGGCAGAAGAGTCATTGTCAATAACCGAAAAAGGAAGTGGGCCAATCCAAAACATTCATTTGCTATCTACAAAATATTAAGAATCAAATCAAGGTTTCCAGTATGTTAGAATATGGTTTGTGTTTATGTGCTGATGTGGGGTGTGTGTGTGGGGGAGAAGCAGCATGTAATTATAGAGATATGAATCAGAATCTTGTTGGGTTGTGAGGTGTCTTGAAGGGTTAACTTTATAGAAGTATGTCAGATGATAGTATATAGAAATTGTCTTCTTCCTTCTCCATTAAAAAAGAGAAATGTATTCTCCCGAAGAATTAAAATCCAATGAAAAAGGTAGTTATTTTGGATATTAAGGTAATTACAGCTAAAATATTTAAGTATAAATTTTCTGGTATCACTTAATAAAATGAAATAACACGTTAGTATCATTATTGTTGTTTTGCTGTTATTCAGTCATTTTTAGCTACGTCTGATTCTTCATGACCTCATTTTGGTGGTGGTGGGGTTTGGGGGAGAGATACATTTTCCTCCCTAGCTCATTTTACAGATGAGGAAACTGAGGCAAACAGTGTTAAATGACTTGCTCATACCCCACATCTATTAGGTGTTGAGCTGGATTTTAACTGGATTTGATGCTAAGCTAGTCTCTCCCTATCATAGTGCTCCATATAGTATCAGGGAAGCTCTTAAATACATAGAAACAGGGAATGTCTTCTGTATTTTGATGACTCTTGTTTGGCATGCAGCCCAAAATGACTAATGGAAGTGAAGCATAAACAAATAAACAAACAAACAAACAAATAAAGCTGGATAAGCAAACTATATTTACAAATATATTTTATTTGCAAGTAGTACGTAATATTTAAAGAGGCAGCAAGGGGATAGTAGATGGAACAGCAGACTCAGAATCCTGCCTCTGACATTTACTAGCTTTGTGACCCCTTAATTTTTTTTTTTAGTGACCAAGGCGGTTCCCTAGAATTTACCTATTAAATGTGAAGATGGACTTTGATTTCCTTTTTTTTAAAAAATATTTTAATAATTTTTATTTACCAGATATATGCATGGGTAATTTTACAACATTGCCAATTGCCAACCCTTTTGTTCTAGTTTTTTCCCCTCCTTCTTTCTCCCCCCACCCCTGCCAGATGGCAGGTTCAATACATGTTAAATATGTTAGAGTATAAATTAAATACAATATATATAGACATGTCCAAACAGTTGTTTTGCTGTACAAAAAGAATCGGACTTAGAAATAGTGAACAATGATCCTATGAAAGAAATCCAAAATACAGGCAGACAAAAATAGAGGGATTGGGAATTCTATGTTAGTGGTTCATAGTCATCTCCCAGAATTCTTTCCCTGGGTGGAGCTGGTTCAGTTCATTACTGCTCTAGTGGAACTGATTTGGTTCATCTCATTGTTGAAGAGGGCCACGCCCATCAGAATTGATCCTCATATATCATTGTTGTTAAAGTATATAATGATCTCCTGGTCCTGCTCATTTCCCTCAGCATCAGTTCATGTAAGTCTCTCCAAGCCTCTCTGAAATCCTCCTGCTGGTCATTTCTCATAGAACAATAGTATTCCATAACATTCATATGCCACAATTTATTCAGCCATTCTCCAGTTGATGGGCATCCACTCAGTTTCTAGTTTCTGGCCACCATGAACTCTGATTTTCTATGAGAGAATTCCCATATAAAGCTTTACTGCTTTCTTCCTCTGCCATCTTGCCATTTGCTCCACTGCTGTCCTGCTTCTTCTCACCTGGAACGGTACCTTTAGCCCACAGTACCAAATAATATTCCCCAACTTCCTAAGAGAATTAATTAATTCAGCTGTGGAACTGTGGGATGAGCTGTTTGGATTAATGAAAGAGGAAGCACGAACTCAACTAGTTCACTAAATCTAGCTGCCTCAGATCATCGGACCTGACCATGCGTCACATCCCATCCAGCTTTATACTCCAGCTAATTTCCACTTCTGAAGGGGTCAGTAATCCAATCAAGGCTACCACTGTTCATGGAAAGAGTGTGTCAATTGACTGCTCTGTGATTAAATTAAACATCCCTGGGATTGCCTAGCTATTCCCTTCCCCAGCTACTACTCCCACATATTGCTTATCCTCTCCCACTAAAATGTACACTCCTTGACCACAGAGACAGTGTTATTTCTGCTTGTGTATCCCCCAGCACATGGCACAGATCCTGGTACACAGTAAGTGTTTAATAAACATTTTTTCATATAACTCATGATGAAATCATGAAATCAGATCTTTCACAAAATCTCATATCAAATATCATACTCTTAATTATAAACTAGTAAGAATATTTAAAAGAAAATAAACGATACTGTGACACTTTGATGTTCAGTATTGCCATCCTTATCGGAGATTATCCAAATAGGGAAACAGGTATCTCTGACTCCAATAAAGAGAATTTAAAATAGTTCAGATTGCAATATCTGATTTAGCCACCAGGTGGTGCTCTGTGTAAACTGATCCTTACACACTCTTTAGAAGGGCAGGGAACTTAAAAAAATAAAGTCACTCCTGCCTTTTTTCAGTTGTTTCCCTCCTGGATCCCAAGGCTTGTGAAAAGGAACAGAAGGGGAGGCCTTCTCTCCTCCCATCACCTCACATTCATGGATTAACTGGAAAACAGGAACCCCAACAGCCATCAGAGCTGCGTTGGCCATGACTCTGGATGCTTGTATCTGGGTCGGTCTTGGCTGCCCCCCATCAGGGCACTTTGTAATTATTACTCATGCTGACACTGTCATTCCAGAGGAAGAGGAAGAGGAGAAAGAGAGGGAGCACCGAGTGGCTATAGCATTCTCTTTGATGCTATTGTGTGGGCTCCTGGCATCATGATTCCAGATGGGGAAGGGAAGCAGGGATGTTTTTCTTATGCCAGAAACTCAGAAATCATCCCACCAACTTGTCTCCCTCTCCCCTCTTTTCTCTCAGTCTCTCTCTGTCTCTGTCTCTGTCTCTCTCTGTCTCTGTCTCTGTCTTTCTATCTTTGTCTGTTTCTCTCTCTCTGTCTTTTTGCCTTTCTCTCTGTCTCTGTCTCTCTCTCCCTCTCTCCTTTCCTCTCACTCTCTGTCTGTCTGTCTCTATCTTTATTTCTGTTTCTCTGTCTTTCTCGGTGTGTCTCTCTTTGTCTCTTTGTCTGTCTGTCTGTCTCTTCCTGTCTCTGTCTTCTTCTCTGAATCTGTCTCTATGTCTCTGTTTCTCTCTCTTCCTGTCTACCTGTCTCTGTCTCTGTCTCTGTCTCTCCCTGTCTCCATCTCTGTCTCTCTCTCTTTATTTCTCCTTCTTTCTGTCTCTCTCAATTACTGTCTTGGCCCCAGAGAAAAATAATAATTCAAAAATAAGAGGATAAAATAAGTATATTGAAAGGAACAGAGCAAGAAAATGGAGATCAGAATTTGATGATTTCAGAATAATTTGCAAGGCACTATCTAAATTCTAAAATATATATATCAAATATAAGAAAACGAAGAAAGCTAAAAAGAGGGAGGGGAAACTATGTACTTTGGAAGAGGCCAGAAAGGAACATGGAGGCCTGGTACCAGATAAGATGAGAGGAAAAGTCAGAGTCTAAGGTGATCTCAGGGTCAGAGTTCAAAGTTCTAAGGGAATGGGATGAGAAAATTTGTGATAATAATGTAGGCTAAATAGTTTGGAAATGGCCAGGGAGACATGGACAAGGATTATGTAGGCTGAGAATTTGGAGGAGAGCACTCAGAGAGGGAAGAAATATAGGCCTACACCACTGTGTGCATTTGCCCTCAACAATTTGTATATATATATATATATATATATATATATATATGCAGAAAAACAAACACACTTCCTCCTGTCACTCCTCCTCCTCCCATTACATACAGTAAAATATCTTAAAATGTGGTTCATGACTCCATATGGGGTCGTGTAACTGAATGTGAGGATTGTGAAATTATGACTTATTATCAGTAAATATTTGATTTGGATACCTATTTTATGTACCTATATGCCCAGGGTGGTGCAAAAATTTCTTGGGTAAAAAGAAGTCACAAGTGGAAAAAGTTTTAAAAGCCCTGATATAGCAAATAAAGCCTGCTTTCTTCTCCTGTAAAACTACTCTGGTCTCTAAGCAACATTCAGTAAGATTCTGAGTTATTTAGAAAAGGGCCTTGTAGAAAGGCCTTAACTATCTTTCAAACATTCATTACTTTTCCAGCTGTATTTTGTCATCATTCCCCACCCCTAACCCCTCTACTCTGTCCTCCCTCCCTTTTTTTAGCTCTTTTTAATGTATTGACTAAGGGGGCAATTTAAAACACATTTTTAAGTTTAATTATCATTATTAATATTTTGCAGCACATTTAAAAACCTGGAGTCTAGATTTAAACAACAACACAATAAATCAGTCCCTGATCTGCTTCATTTGTCCATTTCTGAAGGATATATGCTGACACCAAAAATTTAGCAGTTGACTCTGCCCCCTTTGTAGTGGCCAGAAACTGGAAACTGAGTGGATGCCCCTCAACTGGAGAATGGCTGAATAAATTGTGTTATATGGATGTTATGGAATATTATTGTTCTGTAAGAAATGGCCAACAGGATGAATACAGAGAGGCTTGGAGAGAATTACATGAACTGATGCTGAGTGACATGAGCAGGACCTGGAGATCATTATACACTTCAATAACAATATTGTATGAGAATGTATTCTGATGGACGTGGCCCTCTCCAACAATGAGATGAACCAAATCAGTTCCAACAGAGCAGTAATGAACTGAACCAGCTACACCCAGTGAAAGAATTCTAGTATGAACCACTACATAGAATTCCCAATCCCTCTATTTTTGTCTGCCCGCATTTTTTATTTCCTTCACAAGCTAATTGTACACTATTTCAAAGTCCGATTCTTTTTGTACAGCAAAATAACTATTTGGACATGTATTGTATTTAATTTAAATTTTAACATATTTAACATATATTGGTCAACCTGCCATCTGGGGGAAAAAGTGGGGGGAAGGAGGGGAAAAGCTGGAACAAAAGGTTTTGCAATTGTCATTGCTGAAAAATTATTTATGCATATATCTTGTAAATAAAAAGTTATTTAAAAAAAAAAAAGCTGACTCTGCCAGAATGCCAATTGTTGAATTTATAGAGGCTGACTCAAACACATCTCTGAAAGAGACTGTATTTCTTTTTGCTTGTTTATATGTATGTGTGTGTATGTATATCACTTAGGGATATGTGTGTGCATGTATATACACACACACATATCCCTAATTGAGGGCTTAATAAATGCCTGTCTTGTGAGTGGAAAAGAGATCAAGGATTCAAGGGTGAATATTCATTTTACATGTTTCCTTTCTTTCCATTAACTATAATTTTTATACAGGTGAAATCAATATCAATTAAATTAATTGGTTGATTTAATTTATTGATTAATTGATATCAGGGGAAGTATTCAAAAGAATTTTTTTTAAGTTAGCCTGGGGGACTATTTATAAAAGGCTTATCTGGAGTTATTCCAAGGAAATCTAGAATATTCATGATATAATTTGAGTCTAGGTTTCCCCCAAGTGGGGAAAGGGTCAAGTTACCATATGCATATTAGGTATAGAACTGCTTTATTTTCAAACACAGAAAATAGAAAATATATGAAAGACAGTATTATACAGCAGATAAATAGATACAGAAACAAAGTATTCAGTCCCTATTCCAGAAAATGAACTTAAACATTCTAGTGAATTCCTCTTTCCCACAGCTTGAAACAGAACCCCCAAGACCAGTAGCATCAGATTGTATGGCTTAGACTGCCCCTAGAAGGTAAACATAACTTAGGAGCTTCCTGAATAAACAATTCTATATCCATTGGCCCTGTTTCATCTGATCTCACTGGCTTTTTTCTCCAACTAGGAAGCTATACATAAAAATTTTGGACTCTTCCTTCACCAAGAAGCAAGCTGCATCGCGAAATCCTCTTCTTGAAATTCCATTGAAAATAATTATAGACAATATAAAATATTTGGGCATCTACTTGCCAAGACAAACCCAGGAATTATGTGAACACTTAAAAACACAATTAAATTAAAAAACTATTTTCACACAAATGAAGTCAGATCTGAACAACTGAAGAAATATTAATTGCTCATAGGTAGGCTGAGCTAATATAGTAAAAATAATAATTCTCCCCAAATTATTTATTTATTCAGTACCATAACAATCAAACTATCAAAAATTTATTTTCTAGTTAGAAAAAAAATAATAATAAAATTCATCTTGAAAAAAAAAAGTCAAGAATATCAAGAAAATCTATGGAAGCAATGTGAAGGAAGCCTAGCAGTATCAGATTTCAAACTATAATATAAACCAGTAATCATCAAAATGATCTGATACTGGCTAAGAAATACAGTTGTGGACCAGTAGAATAGATTAGGTACACAGCTTATAGCAATAAATGCCTATAATAATCTAGTATTTAATAAATGCAAAGATCCAAGCTTTGGGACAAGAACTAACTATTTGATAAAAATTTCTATGAAAACTGGAGAGCAGTTTGGCAACATCTCACACTGTATAGCAAGATTATCTCAAAATGGGTACATGATTTATATATAAAGGGTGATCTCATAAGTGAGTATGGGAGCATGGAGTATTTTACTTCTCAGATCTATGGATAAGAAAAGAAATTATGACCAAATGAGAAATAGAGAACATTATGAAACATAAAATGTATAATTTTGAATACATAAAAATAAAAAAACAAAATCAGTGCAACCAAGATAAGAAGGAAAGCAGAAAACTGCTTTGTGAGGAGAGCTTATAGCAAGCTTCTCTGATAAAGACCTCTTTTCTCAACTATAGAGAGAACTGAGCCAAATTTAACAAAATTGATACCAATTGATAAATGGTCAAAGGATGTGAACAGACATATTTCAGAAGAAGAAATCAGAGTTGAAAAAATGTTCCAAATCACTATTGATTAGAGAAATGTAAGCTAAAACAACTCTGAGGAGCCACCTCATACCTATCTTGGCTAGTATGACAGGAAAGGAAAATGATAAATGTTGGAGAGGATGTGGAAAAATTGGAACAGGAAAGCATCTTGGTGGAATTGTGAATAGATATAACATTCTAAAGAACAATTTGAAACCATGCCGAAAGGCTATATAGCTATGTATATATTTTGACTCAGAAATACCACTACTAGGTCTATATCCCAAAGAAAGTTAAAAAAAATGAAAAGGACATGTATATACAAAAAAATTTATGGCAGCTCTATTTGTGGTGACTTGGTAAAGAATTGGAAATTGAGGAAATGCCTATTATTTGGGGAATGACTAAATAAATTGTGGTTTATAATTGTGATGGAATATTATTGTGCTATAAGAAATGATGAACAGGATGCTTTCAGAAAAACCTGGGAAGATTTTACATAAATTGATACAAAGTGAAGTAAGCAGAACCAGTAGAGCACTATACACAGGAACAACAGTATTGTGTGATGCTCAACTGTGAATGACCTAGCTATTCTCAGCAATTCAATAATCCAAGATAATTTTTTTTCTTTTTTTTTTTATTATATATATATATTTTATAATATTATCCCTTGTATTCATTTTTCCAATTTACCCCCCCTCCCTCTATTCCCTCCCCCCGACGACAGGCAATACCATACATTTTACATGTGTTACAATATAGTCTAGGTACAATACATGTGTGCGAATATCATTTTCTTGTTGCACAATAAACATTAGAATCCGAAGGTACATGCAACCTGGGCAGACAGATATTAGTGCTAACAATTTTCATTCCCCTCCCAGTGTTTCTTCTCTGGGTGCAGCTACCCCTGTCCATCATTGATCAACTGGAAGTGAGTTGGCTCTTCTTTATGTTGAAGATTTCCACTTCCATCAGAATACATCCCCATACAGTATTGTTGTTGAAGTGTACAGTGATCTTCTGGTTCTGCTCATTTCACTCAGCATCAGTTGATTTAAGTCTCTCCAGGCCTCTCTATATTCCTCCTGCTGGTCATTTCTTACCGAGCAATAATATTCCATAACCTTCATATACCACAATTTACCCAACCATTCTCCAACTGATGGACATCCATTCATCTTCCAGTTTCTAGCTACAACAAAAAGAGCTGCCACAAACATTTTGGCACATATATGTCTCTTTCCGCTCTTTAGTATTTCTTTGGGATATAATCCCAGTAGTAGCGCTGCTGGGTCAAAGGGTATGCACAGTTTGATAACTTTTTGGGCATAATTCCAGATTGCTCTCCAGAATGGCTGGATTCTTTCACAACTCCACCAGCAATGTATTAGTGTCCCAATTTCCCCACATCCCCTCCAACATTTGTCATTATTTGTTCCTGTCATCTTAGCCAATCTGACAGGTGTGTAGTGGTATCTCAGAGTGGTCTTAATTTGCATTTCTCTGATCAGTAGTGATTTGGAACACTCTTTCATGTGAGTGGATATAGTTTCAATTTCTTCCTCTGAGAATTGTCTGTTCATATCCTTTGACCATTTATCAATTGGAGAATGGTTCGGTTTCTTATAAATTATGGTCAGTTCTCTATATATTTTGGAAATGAGACCCTATATATTTTGGAAATGAGACCAATCCAAGATAATTTTGAAAGACTTATGATGAAAAATGGTATTCATCTCCAGAAAAATAAATTATGGAATCTGAATACATATTTTTAAACCTTCCTTCTTCTTCTTATTTTTTGGTCTGTGTTTTCTTTTGCAATATGACTAATATGGAAATAAGTTTTGCATTTCTGCACATGTATATTTGACATCAAATTTCTTATCTTTTAAAGGAGGGAACAGAGGAGGAGAATTCAGAACTCAAAATTAAAAAAATGAATGTTAATAATTATATATAATTGGAAAAATATTTAAACAAAATTTTTTAAGAAATTCTCTTTATATGAGGTTTAAATTTCTTAATATTCAAGCTTGGGATTACTTGCGAAGCTATGTCTAGGAAATTTTCCTTCTCTGATAGAAGATGAGAATCTGGAATCATAGCTTAAGAAATTAAAAATCCCCCCACCTCCCCACAGGAATTGAGGTTCATAAGCATTATTCATGAACTACTCTCTTGGGCTATGTGCAAGCATATATTTTTTCTGGCACATATTTCTGCTGCAAGTAACCATCAATTGTTCCTAGGGGAGGGGAAAATTCAATATGGTCATAGATTCCCTTGCTCCTTTAGAATGCAGTCTGCTCTGCACTGGTTTGAAAGAGAGAGAGAAAACTCATTGGCTTTACAACTGACTTTTCTATACCATGAAACAAGTAGGCTTCTTTAGTAAGAGTCTATCCTTCTGCTTCCAAAGCAGACAATCATCATGGAAGCAGGCCAAGTCAAAGATGCAGTCTGGATTCTTTAACTGCCTAGTTAGAGACAGATCTGCCTAGGCAGAAAGTGGGTATGTTCCTCCATGAGGAGATGTCTCCAAATGTTTCTAAGTGCTTAATATTCTATATGGTTAAAGGAACCTACCCTATTACCCTAAAAATCTGTTGACCTTGCCATCTGTCCCACCAATGTATCTTTAGGGATTTCCCTGAACTTTTCATCTGCTGAACTCTGCAATTGAATTTTATTTTATGTATTATCTATCTCCCCATTTAAATTTACTTGAGAGGTAGAGGCTATTTATTTTCTGTTTGTATCATCAGCACTAAACACATTATTTGGCATACAGTAAGCACTTAAAAATGTTTTTTCATTTATTCATTCAAAAGATTATATCCTGTAATCTTAAGAGATTGATGGCTTAAATTCACCCCGATTAATCCCTTTACTTTTGTAAAACAATTTGAACTTTAAAGTTCTACATAAATGTCAGTTATTACTGTGTAGGGGGCAGCAGATGAAGGAAGTTGAAGCTAAAGCTTAAATTTCTGATTCTAAATGTTTTCCATTGAAAGTTACTAAGAAAAACCCAAATTGTTAATGTGACATATAGAAAAATTCAATGTTTGAGCGCCATCTGGTGGTTTCACAGTAGCAAACTTAATATATTAGGAAAATGAATTTAAAATAAAACTCTAAATAAGAAGACATTGTAGGATTTAGGCATGACTTTAAAATAAGTCTCAGCTAGTTTGAACTGATGAAGAAAGGAATGATCGGAACCAGGAGACACGATTGAAAAAATGACTGAACAGAACAAATTAGAAAGCAGACTTCAATAATTTGTTATTTCATAGAGAATTAAAATTAAGGTATTGAAATAGGATTTATTATGTCTCTGGCAAACTAATAAAATAAGAGGTAACAATTATGTTTTCATATAAAGTAACAGTAAAAATAAAAATAATTAGAAGAGAAAAGCAAAATAGTGCACAAAATATATGGCATCTAAGAACTTTAAGAAAAAGCCAGTCCAATTCCAATAAAAGTGATGAAAAGTGCTATTCTCATCCAGAGAGAGAACTATGGAAATTGAATGTGGATCAAAACATAATATTTTTATCTTCTGTTGTTATTTGTTTTTTGTTTTTGTTTTTCTTTCCTATCTTGATGTTCAGGTTTGACTTTCAATTCCTGGGCTGCCTCTTACCTAATCTCCAGCTTTTGGAGGGAGGAGGAATAGTGAAATGGGACTCCCCATCTGACTATCTGACTGTGTGCCTTCCATCTCCTGCAGTGCTTATCTATAACCTGATCTCCATTTTCCTCTGTGAATAGGAATGGTGCCTTCTACTCAATGATTAACATTCTCATAGCTGATCATACCCTATACAACTCAGTGATTTTGAGTACCTATATGTCACCATCCAAATCCCATTCCCTATCCCCTGCTTTCCAATTCTTTCTTTAAATCCCTCTCAACCCTTCTATCCCAAAATCCCAATTAAACATCCCCTATTCCTTCTGAAATGTCTGTTCCATAGGCAATACATTTCCATTCGTCATAAATCATTTCTACTTCTACTCCCTCTTATTTAGTAAGCATTGAAACTAGCTCCCACCTGATGATACAGACTCCTCGGTCACCTTTTCCAGTACTGTCTGGACTTTCACTCATTTCCCTTATGTCATTGGTGGAGAAACATCAGGAACTGATATGATTTTTTCCATTGAAAATCATATCAAAGAAAAGACCTACCCTTAAAAACCATTAAGACAATTCAATAACTGCAAATGAAACCTGGGACATCAGTTGTCTTTCCCATTAGAATGGAAACTTCTTAAACATGGGAAGACCTAAATGAACTAATGCAAAGAGAACTAAGAGATGTCGTTGTTCTTCATCCTCAAAGAGGACCAAAAGGATATCACTATGTTAAAGTTGTCCAGTTGTG
The DNA here is from genome assembly GCF_048593235.1 of Sminthopsis crassicaudata. Taxonomy (NCBI): domain Eukaryota; kingdom Metazoa; phylum Chordata; class Mammalia; order Dasyuromorphia; family Dasyuridae; genus Sminthopsis; species Sminthopsis crassicaudata. The sequence continues at coordinate 209,577,906 of NC_133621.1, forward strand.
GCTGATCAGACCAATATGAGCTCTGCCACAGGTCAAACACAAAAAGTCCCTATGAACATTTGGGGTAGATTCTCAAACTTTGTGAATCTCAAATTGCTTTGCTCACAAAGAACAATACCTTCTCTGATGAAGGCATGCCATTCTGGGTGGTCCTGTGCCAGTGTCCCCCATATCATATGATATGAAATTCTTTTTATTAAAGTTTTTATTTTCAAAACATATACATGGATACTTTTTCAACATTAACCCTTGCAAAATCTTGTGTTCCAATTTCCCCCCTTCTTCCCACTCCTTCCCCTAGATGGCAAGTAACCCAATATATAATAAACATGCTAAAAATATATTACATAACATTTTAAAGAGAGAACTTGAGAGTATTCTTGTATTGATTTTTCTGACCACCGAGTTAAGCATTTGCCCTGTATAAGTTCTCCCTAAAACAGTACTTTTGGCAAGCATACACATTTTGCATTTGAACAATGTGGCCAGCCCAACAGAGTTGTGGTCTCTGCAGCAGAGTTGGAATGCTTGGCAGTTTAGTTCAAAAAAGGACTTCAGTGTCTGGTATCTTATCCTGCCAGGTGATCTTCAGAATCTTCCTAAGACAATTCAAATGGAAGCAATTTAGTTTCCTGGCATGGTGTTGGTAGACTTTCCAGGTCTCACAAGCATATAATAATGGGGTCATCACAATGGCTGTGTGCTGGCTCAGTTTCCCCTCCAAGTTAACAACAAATTATTCCCTCTCAAAGAAGCAATCTAATCTGTTGACATTAATTCTTCTGGTAATCTTTTTGCCTTGGGACTGCTGCTTTTGTTGAATATAAATATTCAGGTTGGAGAGGGTAAGTCTATGATCAGTCCAGCACTTTGCACCACACATTATCTTTGTCACTCTGACATCTTGTTTCTTTTCCTTACAATCACATAGTTTATTACAATGTTTGCTGTGAGGGTGCATCTATAAAGTTTTATTGCACTTAGGTAAATGGAATACAGCATGTATGGTGATGAGAAGGTTATGAGATGCACAAGCTGTTTCCAACTTCACTCCTCCCAAGGACTCCCTGCCATGTCTGGTAACTGAGCCTTTAGCATTAAAGTATTATATTCTTCAGAATTATAATCTTGTCTTCTTCTGATACATTGATAGATAATAAGGGTATCTAAGTCTTCATAAAATTTTTCTTTGACTCATCAGGGTTCATCATGGTGGGAACATAGCCACTGATGATGGTGACATGGTATTTTCCTGCAAGTGGCAATTATATTGTCATGAATTTGTCATCCACTCTTTTGGAAGGCATATGAACTTGTCTACAACATTAGTTTTGATTGTAAAATCTATACCAGCTTCATGGCACTCTCCTTCACTACAGCTATTCCAGAAAAACGTATATTTAACTCTGTCTTCAGTAACTAACCTTCATTTGCCAACCTTTCACTCAGGGCTGTTATTTGTATGCAATATCTGTTGAATTATCTCACAAGAGCTATTTGCTCTTCAGGTTTACTGGATTTTGTGTTGTCTATAAGTGTACACACAGTCTGTGTACTGATGGTGAGAAAATAAATTTTGCAGAAGTTTTTATACAGGAGATCATTATATATAGTAACAACACTATTGTAACAATGCTCAACTATGAAAGATTTAACTTATCTTTCAAGACAATGATCCAAGACAATTCCAAAGAACTCATGATGAAAAAATGCTATCTACAAATAGCACTGATGAATTCTGAGTGCAAAGTAAAATATGATTTTTTCACATTCTTTATTTTTCTTGCTTTTTTGATATGACTAATATGGAAATATGTTTAATTGATATTATATTGTTTGCTTTCTTGGTGGGTGGGGAAGAGATTGATGGGAAAAAGTTAAGGGGAAAAAAGAATGTTAAAAATAAATAATATTACTTAAAATTAAAAATTAAAAAGAAATGGAGCTTCTTGAAATCAAGGACGGTCTTACTTTTCTATCTGTATCCTCAGATCTTGTACACTGTAAGTACTTAATACATACTTTATTCTTTCAATCATTCATTCAGCAAATATTCACCAAGTACTCACTAGAATAATAAGATAATAATTTTTTTGAACTGGAAAGGATCTATTCTAACCTCATTTTTCGGATGAAGGAACTGGGACCTAGTAAGTTTAAGACCCAAATCAGGCTACTCATATCCTCTATTAGTAATCTGTAGAAGGTTTACCCATTAAGTTGGAGGTATTTTTAAATATTTTGTGGAGAACTATATCAATTAACACAAACTCCACTGACATTACCTGTAGAATACTCTTATACTCGTTTTGATTTTTCTATGGAGGTCCTTGCTTCTCAGGAATGATCTTCTAGATTTGTGCCATATCTCTCCCTGAGATAAGGCACTTAAGCATCTCTTACCCTAGTGGCTGAATTCACTTTGAAGATATTCTGTATAAGACCATCTCAGGAAAGATAAATATTCAGATTAGGAGCTGACTTATTGGTTCCCATTCCCAGCCAACAACTATACAGGAAGTTGGATAACATGAATGTTTAAAATGAAAAACATTGTTTTTCTTTATTAGCTATGATTTAAATTCTAGTAATTAGTAAAAACTAAATGTCATCAATTCTTTTAGACATCCAACCCAGAACGAAAAGGAAAAAGAAACACCTCTCCTCTCTATCCTTGGAACCATTGTCAGAACCAAACCTAATATGGTATCAGTACAAGGGAGGACAACTTAATACAAGTGATTCTGAGAGACTGACCAATCACACTGCAACAAGTGATATGGGGAAGAAGATGCTTCTCTTGTGGATGCTTCTTCCAATAATGAGCTATAAAAACGGTGGCCAACAAAAGAAACCATCCTGGCTCAGAATAGGGACTTGAAATGAGTAAGATCTGGGAATAAATAAGATACTAAATAGCTATGCAAGTTTTTTTTTTTTAATTTTTCAACCTCAGTTTCATCATCTGTAAAATGGGAATAATAATAGCATCTATTTCACAAAGTTGTTGTGAGCATCAAATATGATAAGTATATAAAGGCTTTACAAATCTTAAAATGCTAGATAAATGCAAACTACTATTGTTGTTTTTATTGTTGCTATTATATGTCCTATGTGTTTTAATACACATTTAATATCTGTTGAATATGCAACATACTTCAGGGGACAGAAAACATAGGCTCCAGACTAACTATCCTACCAGGGCTGCTACTTCAAGGTTAATGAACCCAAGATGGCTGTTTTCACCTAATTTTGCATATTTTTCTATCAATACCTCTAGCTGTAATTGTAAATATTTGTATTTCATTTTAATTTCCATTTGTTTTAATGAACAAAAATAAATGTATTTATTTCCCATCTTTTTCCCTTATTGGAAAAAAATGAAAAGGAAATGAAAAACAAAACCATGGTAAAATATTCACAGTCAAACAAAATGAATTGCCATATTGGCCATGTTTTAAAATTTCCTGTTCTGCATCTTGAGTCTATCACCTTTTTGTCAGAGTAGACTATTGGTCCTATGGAATTATGGTTGGTCATTACATTGATCAGAGTTTCAAAGTCTTTAAAAATTGCTTGCTTTATAATGTTATTTTATAGACTATAATCCTAGTTCAGCTCATTTTTCCCTGCATCGGCTCATTAAAGGTCTTTGCTGGATCCATTCTTTTTATAATTTCTTATGGTATGCAGGTATTCTATTATCTTCTTATAGCATACTTTATAGCATCCCCCAATTGATGGATGCCCCTTTTGCTTCCAATTCTTTGAATTAGAAATCTTTCTCATCATTGACAGATCTTCACTCTCACTACATAAATGACCCACTTCTTTCTTCAGTCTATGTGTTTTATCACACTTTTTCTATTGCTTCTCATGAATCCTTCATCCTTAGTAATACGTTCCATCTGCCCTTTGGGGCAATTAACATTTTCACAAAAATTCTGCTGCAATACTTCCCTGTAGCATGCAAATGACTTTCTGCTTTCTCCAAGACTGTGCTGGTGAAATGAAAACATTGATAGGTTCTACCCGCCAAGCTAGAAAAGCTTTGTGCTATGAGACTAGCTACAGATATGGTTATTGTCCCATGGCTACACTTGGTAAATATAAAGAGTATCATCACTAGAAGGTTGGCCAGTGGATGGTGAATTTTGTCTGTGCTAACCCTTAGACTTCAAATGTTTCAAAGGGTTGTATAGTGTTTCACACGTATAAAATACTTTATATACATTATACAATTTATTCTAACAAACCCAAAAAATAAATAATTATTAGTTTCTTTTTACAAATAAAGAAACTGAGGCTTGGATACGTCGAGTAATTTGTCTAAAAGTTAGTAATTATTCTGCCTCTAAACCATGTTCTTTCCTTTATGGAATTCTCACATTAATTTTAATTCAATTTAAAATGAACATATGACCTTTATTTAACTTTTTAAGGAGAGGAGAGATGGGTCAATATCAAGCCAGCTATGTTTTTAAAATTGTAAAGGGCTGGTTCCATTGATCTATACAAGGTATGCAGAAGGATGTTTATAAGTCGCCAACAGTACAAAATTCAAACTGGTAACACATGGGGTTGGGTACATTGTTTTAAAGCCTTTCCTTTAGAGTTCATTCCATCACAGGTGTTCCTTAATTTGTTCATGACACAATAGCCTCTTCAAATGGATAAAACCCATTGTTAAATCCATACTTAATAAACTCTTAACAAAGTCTTGCCAAGGGCCCTCCCCCTCCCCCTTTCTCCATTCCTCCACTCCTATCCCCAACCCCACCAAATCACTAACTTCTAAGTGAAATACATTAATTAATAATAATTTTGAAAAACTGAAATAATGCATTATACTTCAGCTATTCCCCAAATCCTTATATTCACTTAAGAACAATTCAGCTATTTTCTAGTCGTTTTTACAAATTTTATTTAGTATTTTATTTTTCCCCAGTTACATGTAAAAACAATTTTAACATCCACTTTTGAAACTTTGAGTTCTAAACAATTTTTTAAAAAAAGAAAAAATGGGATAAATTAACCAAGAGATTGTAACAGATTTTTTCAAGGTAAACTCATAAAGCTTTTGTTCACTAAAACCTTTTTAAGTTCAACCATAGCCAATTTTACCATGCTGTAGAAAGCATCTATTTGTTCTCTGAAGAGTTTCTCACAAAGATTCTATTATCCTCTCTGCTCTCTCCAAAACCATCCCGTTAAATTACAATAAGCATCTTTAATCCAAGCTTTTCTTTCTGGAAGAATGGAATTTTTCAGAAGTCTGTTTTAGATCTCCTGACTCCACAATAACTGAGATCAACTCTAGCCTTAAAATCCATTCCAGGCCTTCCCTTACCACAATGAAGCCATCAGCCTGCCAGAAAGGCTATTATTCATTCTGTTTACAAATTTCATATTCCCTTCCTATGCCCTTGCCAAGAATAACTGAGTTCAAATGAAATTTAACAGCTATAAGCCACACACAAACCAGACAAAAGCAGGGGCACAGTGTGCTATGGATGGAATCAGAGGAATACTTGGAGTTATAGCCTGTCTCTCTCACTATCTTTGTGATCTTTGGCAAATCATGAACCGTTCAAAGGTTCTGTTCCTCAGTAAAAATGAAATTGAACCAGATGGCTTCTCAAATCTCTTTCAGTTCTAAATCAACAAGCCTATGAACCATTTCTACCTACCTGCCAAAAATTGCAGTCGTTCTAAGTAATTAATAGTTTTGCTTAAGAGGGAAAAGGGAAAAATTTTTTTTCTTGATTTTTACCTAGTGAAGAAAAAGGATTTTTCTTTCTTCTTCATATGAACTATTTTTCTAACAATATTTTATTTTTCCCAATTGCATGTAAAAACAAATTTTAACAATTTAACATTTAAAAATTTTGTAGTTCCAAATTCTCTTCCTCTCTCTCTCCCTTTCTTCTCTCTGAGAGGTTAGCAATTTGATATAGATTAAATATGTGTAATCATGCAAAATATATTGCCATATTAATCAGCATAAATAATTTTTTGGGGGAAGATGAGGCAATGGGGTTAAATTACTTGCCCAAAGTCATATAATTAATAAGTGTCAAGTGTCTGAGGTCTGATTTGAACTCAGGTCCTCCTCACTACAGGGTCAGTGTTCACTGCACTACCTAGCTACTCCCAACAACATAAACAATTTTTAAAAATATATAGAGAGAAATCACTATTCATTAGAGAAATACAAATTAAGACAATTCTAAGGTACCACTTCATACCTCTCAGATTGGCTAAGATGACAGGAAAAGAAAATGATAAATGTTGGAGATTATGGGGAAAACTGGGACACTAATACATTGTTGGTGGAGTTGTGAATTGATCTGCTCACTCTGGAGAGTAATTTGGAACTATGCCCAAGGGGCTATCAAACTGTGCATGCCCTTTGATCCAGCAGTCTATACTGGGTCTATAACCCAAAGAGAGAAAAGGATGCGTGCAGAAATGTTTGTAGCAGTTCTTTTTGCAGTGTCAAGAAACTGGAAGCTGAGTGGATGCCCATCAGTTGGGAAATGGCTGAATAAGTTTTGGTATATGAATGTTATGGAATATTATTGTTCTGTAAGAAATGATGAGCAGGCTGAATTCAGAAAAGCCTAGAAATGCTTAAGTGAACTGATACAAAGTGCAGTGAGTAGAACTAAGAGAACATTGTACACAGCGACAATAAGATTACGTGATAGTTAACTGATAGACTAGACTCTTTTCAACAATGAAGTTATTTGAGGCAATTTCAATTAATTTGTGATGGAAAGAGGCATTCACATCCAGAGAGAGAACTCTGGAGACAGAATGGGGATCAAAGTATAGTATTTTCATCTGCTTTGTTATTGATTGCTTGTTTTTTTCTTGCTTTTTTCTTTGATCTTATTTTTTATGCACAGCATGATGAATATGGAAATATGTATAGTAGAACTGTATATGTTTAACTTCATTGGATTGCTTGTTGTCTATGGGAGGGAATGTGAGGGAAAAGAGGAAGAAAAAAATTGGAATACAAGGTTTTGCAAGGGTAAAAGGAAAACTATCTTTGCATGGGTTTGGAAAAAGAAACAAAAGAAAAAATATTTTAAGTAGAGAGAACAAAATTGAAAAAAAGAATTTGCATGCCCCCCAATACATATAGATCCTCATCTCTTGAAATTATATTTATAGTTCTAAATTATGCAGCTACAAATACAAGCAAACAAGAGAGTCCCTGCCCTCAAGAAGCTTATAGTTTACCAGAATTACCAAATTTCTTACCAAAATAAGGATTTTGAGATGGGAAACAGGGAGCTGAGGATGATGGCACAATAAAGAAACGGTAGGGAAGGGACTTGCTGATTTTGGTCTCAGCAAGATAAAAATACTCATTTATCAGAGCTGGAGGATTTAAAAATGAAATCCAGAATCCAGGCCAGAAGGAGTTGTTTGGTGAAGAGCCAGCTAGAAAGCCGTGGAGAGGTGAGGGCACCACCAATTACCTCTCAGAAGCAGGGAATGAACAAAGGGGCAGAGTCCAAGTTCTCATGGGTAGGAGAGCAGAATTCTGGTGGAGTAAGGGACATTTGTAATTGGAAGATGACCTTTGCATTACACTGTGGTCATCCAAGATGGGGGCACTTAATTCCTGGGTGGGTGGGAGTATTAAACTCCTTTGATTCACTACCTAATTAGAGCAAACTGCCTTTAAAGCTGAGGAGACAGAGACAGTTATTCTCCTTGGGCCATTTTTTCTGGCTCCCCTGAAACCTACGCCCTGTCAAATCTCCCTGTGTCCACAGGGTGAAAACAACGGTTCTCTCATAGCACGATACCATGCACTGACTCAGTGAGAGGAGGAGGACTGCTTTCTCTGACCCATCTTCTCTTTCAACTCCAACACTTAGCTGGCTTGTGGATAGGCATGTTCTGTGTTGTTTGGCCCTCTCAGTTTCAAGTGCCAGAGATGACACCCACAGATCCAGGATTTGGAAAGATGGTAACTCTGGACCCAGGAGGGCAGGGATGGTGGATGCATGCAAGCCTGGAGAAGTCAGGGAGTCTGGGCCCAAGGCTGACTTAGAACTGGGACCGTGGGAACTGAATTAAGCTATGAACCTAATCAGCCCGTCCTCCTCAGAGATTGAGGGGAAAGAGAAGAAGAGAGGGGTTTATGCTTCTTTGGTGGGAGGAGTAAGTGTACATATTTTTGATTATATCTTTTGAAGTTAATATTCCTCTGTGATGTCTCCTTGGGGGCAGCTTGGTGGTACAGTGGATAGAAAACTGGGCTTAGGGAAGAGCTGAGTTGAAATCCAATCTCAGCCTTGATCTTGAGCAAATCACTTAGCACTGTTTACTTCAGCTTCCTTATCTATAAAATGAGCTGGAAAAGGAAATGGCAAACCACTCCAGTGTCTTTGCCAACAACCCCCTAAATGGGGAAACAAAGAGTCAGACATGACTGACATGATTGAACAACAAATCCTTGAGTTAATTTGGCTGTTTGTGGCTAAATGGAACTAGGATGTAGACCCCACCCCCACCCCACCTTGAAGAACATCAGAGTAAGGGCTGGGGCTAATGACAGAGAACCTGGACACTCAAGCCCCTTAAGGGTACCAGAAAACCCTGGGAAAGAGGTGAAGTGGAACATACCTGGCTTTCAGGCCAGGAGAGGAGAATGGTTGCTAAAGTTACATAATCACAAAATGCCATTTTACTTTTCCACATGAATGCAATGATTATTCATGTGTGGGAGGAAACGTCCTTTTTATTTTTTTCCCCATAATGTGCCATGTTCTCTGGAAAGATTGACCTAGTTTCATTTCCTAAAAGCCTTGAAGTCAAAGGCTCAAGGATGCTGACAGCCAGATATCTGCCAGCTGTATTCTTGTGATCGACAAACTATGCATGGGAGGAAGGCTGAGCTTGGTGGTTTCAATAACAGATACCTGCAAAGGAAATCTTGCAAATAACTTAGGAAAAGCTGGTCAATTTTGTATCTGGTAAGGGGGGATAGGGAGAAAGATGGAAGAGGGAAAGAAAGAAGGCTCACCTCAGAAGTGGCTTTTGGGGGAACTATGGGACAGATGTGACATGAGGCATGATAAACCCACCATAAGGGTAGGACTGCATAGAATAGGAAAAACTTGCATCAAGCAAGCAAATAAGTATTCATTTATTTCTTTCTTTAAGTATATTTATTTTAAATTTTCAAAAAGTTGTTAGGGTTTTTTTTAAGTTTTGTTATTTTTTTAAAGTTTTGAGTTCTTTAACCTAGCATCTCCTAACACCTTGCCCTGCTTCCCACAAGTAGTTCCAGAGATAAGATTATTACCATGCAAAATCCATAAGGGATAAGAGTATTAAGAGGGGGTCAGTTGATGGGGATACCAGCCACCTTTTTAGGGAGAGAAAATTCACACAATTAGAAAACCATGTAAGAGATTAGAGACTTTTCACTTGAGAAATAATTTAAAAATCATAAAGATAGTAGGAGAGACTACATGTCCCTGTGTTTTAGGACTATCCTTGGAGTTAGAAAATCTAGATTCAAGTCCTGTCTCTTAGGCATCCTATTTATGAGTCTATGGACACATAAATCCTACACCACCAAACACAACCCTACAACTCTAACTTATTGCTTAACGATCCCTCATATGGGCTGTGAAAGGGGAGGAAGTCTCCATTACCAGTTCCTTCACATCAATAAAATCACAGACCTTGATTTCCCTTTCCCAGCAAATGAAGAGTAAAGCATCTATTATAAATGTAATCAAATCCAAAAACATGCACAGACAATCAGTAGGTTAGATAGACAATATCAAAGGAGATAATGAATGAAAAAAAAACTCTGAAAATTGTAAAGTTTTAAATAAATGGTAATGAATAAATGATGAAGATTGAAGGAAAAAGAATAAAGTTTTGAGTTCCAAATTCTATCCCTCCCGCCTGCCTTGTCCTCCCCCTCCCTGAGACAGCAAGCAATCAGAAAGAGGTTATATATGTGCAATCATGTAAAACATTTCTATACAATTAAGCATTTATTCAGAATTTTCTTTGTGCTAAGAACTGTTCTAAGAGCTAGGGATCTACAAAGAAACACAAACGCAGGTTCCTTGTCCTCAAGGAGAGCACAGCCTAATGGGAGAGCAGTATCTCTTTGGTGGCTTTCTTCTAGAACCTCCAATTTAAGCAGGAGACCTAGGCCCAGCGACTCTCAAGTCTCATCTCCTTGCTACTCATCTCCCCAGGACTTTGTCCCCTGAACCTCCCCATCGCTATCACCCCTCCTCCCCTTTCATCCCCCTTTTGTATGTTTCGACCATTAGAAAATTAACTCCTTAAGGACAAGGACTGTTTTTCTGCTTGTATTTACTGCTATACTTTTGCCCAGCAGCTAGCACATAGAAAGTACTTAATAAATACTTGTTGACTGGCTGGTTGAACATCCAAACAACTAAAATATAAATAGGAGAAATTGGAAGTAATCTCAGAAGGAAGCTTCTTTCATTAAGGGAGAATAAGAAAAGCTTCTTGTGGAAAATGGAATATTAGATGAGACTTGAAGGAATATAAGAAAATCAGGAGTTTGTGGCAAGGAAGAAGTAAATTCCACATGTGGGGGGACAACTAGGGAAGATCCTCAAATTCAGGAGATAGTGTTTATTCAAGGATGTCAGATGTTTATTCAAGGATGTCGGAGTCACTGGGGTGTGTGTAATATATAGGTGGGGCATAAGGTATTTAAAATTCTGGGAATGTAGGAAACCGGCTTATGATGAAGGACTTTAAAAGCCAGAGAATATCTTGAAAGTAATAGGGAGCCACTGGTGTTTATTGATGAGGAGGGAAACATGGTCAGATCTGGGTTTTAGAAAGATCATATTGTATATTTTAATATATTTAACATGTATTGGACTACCTGTCATCTAGGGCAAGAGGTGGAGGGAAGGAGGGTAAAATTGGAACAGAAGGTTTTGCAAAGGTCAATGTTGAAAAATTACCCACGCATGTTTTGTAAACAAAAAGCTATAATAAAATAAATTAAAAAAAAAAAAGAAAGGTCATGTTGGCAGCTGAGTGAAGGGTGGATGAGGGTAAAGAGAGTTTGAGGCACGGAACCCAATCAGCAATGGTCTAGACATAAAATGATGAGGGCCCGAACAGGGGTCAGCAGAGTCAGCTGAGTCTTCTCATCACAGTTGCATCTCTGTAGCTTCAATTTATTTAGATCAATCACTCAAGGAACATTTATTAAGTGCTTACCATGCATGAGGCATTGCTTTATTGTTTGTCCTTTGTTTTTGAAGACCCCATGACATGCAAGTGAATTGGATTTCAGTGAGGGAGGTGTGGGCAAGGTCACCTGCTGCATTTTCTCCTCCAGAGACCAGAAGTCCAGTGGCCAGATACAGATCAGGACAAGATGGATTCAGATGCAGTGGAGGACCTTGGTCTTTTAAGTTAAAGTCTTTCCCAGGTCTTAATTTGACTGAGGCCACACCTATTCGGTGATAAACTAGGTAGCAACCGAGGCAAAGAATGGTCTTTTTTACCTGGTCCAATAAGAAAGGAGGAAGGCAGGCAGGAAGGAATGAAGAAAAAAGGGAGGGAGGAAGGAAGGAAGGAAGGAAAGGAGGGAGGGAGGGAGGGAGGGAGGAAGGAAGGAAGGTAAGAAGGAAGGAAGGAAGGAAGGAAGGAAGGAAGGAAGGAAGGAAGGAAGGAAGGAAGGAAGGAAGGAAGGAAGGAAGGAAGGAAGGAAAGGAGGGAGGGAGGGAGGGAGGGAGGAAGGAAGGAAGGAAGGAAGGAAGGAAGGAAGGAAGGAAGGAAGGAAGGCAGGCAGGAAGGAAGGAAGGAAGGAAGGAAGGAAGGAAGGAAGGAAGGAAGGAAAGGAGGGAGGGAGGGAGGGAGGGAGGAAGGAAGGAAGGAAGGAAGGAAGGAAGGAAGGAAGGCAGGCAGGCAGGAAGGAAGGAAGGAGAGGAAGGAAGGAAGGAAGGAAGGAAGGAAGGGAGGAAGGAAGGGAGGGAGGGAGGGAGGGAGGAAGGAAGGAAGGAAGGAAGGAAGGAAGGAAGGAAGGAAGGAAGGAAGGAAGGAAGGCAGGAAGGAAGGAAGGAGAGGAAGGAAGGAAGGAAGGAAGGAAGGAAGGAAGGAAGGGAGGAAGGAAGGGAGGGAGGGAGGGAGGGAGGAAGGAAGGAAGGAAAGGAGGAAGGGAGGGAGGGAGGGAGGGAGGGAGGAAGGAAGGAAGGTAAGAAGGAAGGAAGGAAGGAAGGAAGGAAAGGAGGGAGGGAGGGAGGGAGGGAGGAAGGAAGGAAGGAAGGAAGGAAGGAAGGAAGGAAGGAAGGAAGGAAGGAAGGAAGGAAGGAAGGAAGGAAGGGAGGAAGGAAGGGAGGGAGGGAGGGAGGGAGGGAGGGGAGGGGAAGGAGGGAGGGAGGGAGGGAGGGAGGGAGGAAGGGAGGGAGGAAGGGAGGAAGGGAAGAGAGGGAGGGAGGGAGGGAGGGAAGAGAAGGAGGGAGGAAGGGAGGGAGGAAGGGAGGAAGGGAAGAGAGGGAGGGAGGGAGGGAGGGAAGAGAAGGAGGGAGGAAGGGAGGGAGGAAGGGAGGAAGGGAAGAGAGGGAGGGAGGGAGGGAGGGAAGAGAGGGAGGGAGGAAGGGAGGGAGGGAGGAAGGGAGGGAGGGAAGGGAGGGAGGGAGGGAAGGGAGGAAGGGAGGGAAGGGAGGAAGGGAGGGAAGGAAGGGAGGGAGGGAGGGAGGGAAGGGAGGGAGGGAGGGAGGGAGGGAAGGGAAGAGAGGGAGGGAGGGAGGGAGGGAAGGGAGGGAGGGAGGGAAGGAAGGGAGGGAGGGAGGGAGGGAAGGGAGGGAGGGAAGGAAGGGAGGGAGGGAGGGAGGGAAGGGAGGGAGGGAGGGAGGGAGGGAAGGGAAGAGAGGAAGGGAGGGAAGGAGGGAAGGGAAGAGAGGGAGGGAGGGAAGGAGGGAAGGGAAGAGAGGGAGGGAGAGAGGGAGGGAAGGAAGGGAGGGAGGGAGGGAGGGAAGGGAGGGAGGGAGGAAGGGAAGGGAGGAAGGGAGGGAAGGAAGGGAGGGAGGGAGGGAAGGGAGGGAAGGGAAGAGAGGGAGGGAGGGAGGGAGGGAAGGGAAGAGAGGGAGGGAGGGAGGGAGGGAAGGGAGGAAGGGAGGGAAGGAAGGGAGGGAGGGAAGGGAGGGAGGGAGGGAGGGAGGGAAGGGAGGGAGGAAGGGAAGGAAGGAAGGGAGGGAAGGAAGGGAGGGAGGGAGGGAGGGAAGGGAGGGAGGGAGGGAGGGAGGGAAGGGAAGAGAGGGAGGGAGGGAGGGAGGGAAGGGAAGAGAGGGAGGGAGGGAGGGAGGGAAGGGAGGAAGGGAGGGAAGGAAGGGAGGGAGGGAAGGGAGGGAGGGAGGGAGGGAGGGAAGGGAAGAGAGGGAGGGAGGGAGGGAGGGAAGGGAAGAGAGGGAGGGAGGGAGGGAGGGAAGGGAAGAGAGGGAGGGAGGGAGGGAGGGAGGAAGGGAGGGAGGGGAGGGAGGGAGGGAGGGAGGGAGGGAGAGAAGAATAGCAAGAAGACTAGTATGGTTGAAGCATAAAGTATGTGAGAGAAAGGGTTGCTGAGTCATTTTTCAGTTGTATCTGACTCTTTGTGACCCCATTTGGGGTTTTCTTGGCAAAGATCCTGGAGTGGTTTGCCATTTTTTTTCTCCAGCTCATTTTACAAATGAGGAAACTGAGGCAAACAGGGTTTAGTGACTTGCTCAGGCTCACACAGCTAGTAAGAACCTGAGGCTGGATTTGAATTTAGAAAGATCAGTTTTCCAGATCCCAGGCTCAGTATTCTATCCACTATGGTGCCTTCTATCTGCCCACTGATCAAGTGACTAAGAGCTTTAAATGCCAAACATATATTGGATCCTAGAGGTAGTAGGAAGCCATAGGAGTATGTGTATTGAATGAGGGGGCAAACTTGAACTTTAGGAAAGTCACTTTGGTGACTATTTGAAGGACGGATTGATGAGAAGAGAGACTTGCAGTAGGGAAACCAAATAAATTGCAATAGTTCAGGCAAAAGGGGATGAGGGCCTGAATTAGCATGGTGGCTGTATGGGATTGTAATTGACCAAGCTTTGGCAAATGATACGATCAATTGTGTGAGAATCAGGAACTGAGGATGGCATCACTCAAGACTGTTGATCTAGATGATTGGAAGAACAATGTTACCTTGACAGTCATAAGTTGGAAAGAGTTAGATTGGGTGGGGTTAGTGTAAAGATAATGAGCTCCTATTTGGACATGTAGAGTTTGAGGTGCCAAAGGGATATTCAGTTTAAATTGTCCAAATTATCTAATGTCCAGAACTGGAGCTCAGAAGTGAGACTAGGACTAGATATAAATCTGGAAATCATCCTCATAGAGATAATTATTGAGTCCATAGGAACCAGTGAAATCACTAAGTAAAAGGTTATAAAGAGAAAAGAGCATTGTACACAATAACAGCAGCATTTTGTCATGATCAACTTTGAGAGACTTTGCTCTTCTCAGCTGTACAATGATCTATGACACTTCTAAAGGACTCATGCTGCGGAATTCTATCCACATCCAGAGATAGAACTACGGAGTCTGGATGCAGATTGAGGCACACTAATTTCACTTTTGTTGTTTTTTCTTTCTCATGATTTTTCCTTTTGTTCTGATTCTTCTTTCACAACATCACTAATGTGGAAATAGGTCCAATATAATTGTCTGTGTATAGCCTATATCAGATTGCTTGCTGTCTTGGGGAAGGGGAAGGGAAAAAGAAAATTTGGGGGCTCAAAGTCTTACAAAAGTGAATTTTGAACAAGATTATGTGATGATCAACTGTAATAAACTTGGCTCTTTTCAACAATAAGACGATTCAAGGCAATTCTGATAGACTTGTTATGGAAAGAGCCATCCTCATCCAGGGAGAGAACTATGGAGATTAAATGTGGAGCAAAGCATAGTATTTTCACCTTTTTTGTTGTCTTCTTTTCCCCTCGTTTTTTCCCTTTTGATCTGATTTTTCTTGCGCAGCATGATGAGTATGGAAATGTGTTTAGAAGAATTGCACATGTTTAACCCATAGTGAATTCTTTGGTGTCTTGGGGAAGCAGGAGTGGGGAGAGGAGAAAAAATTGGAACACAAAGTTTTACAAAGGTAAATTTTGAAAACTACCTTTGCATGTATTTGGGAAAATAAAATACTATTTAAAAAATAAATGTTGAAAACTGTGTTTACAAGTATTTGAAAAAATAAAATGCTATTTAAAAATGTTGAAAACTATCTTTGGAAAAAAAAACTATTTGGAAAAATAAAATGACATTTTAAAAAATGAATGTTGAAAACAAAGAGCAGACCTTGCAGTACACCCACTTAGATGAACCAGTAAAAGAGACTGAGAAGGAGATATCAAACAAGGAGGAAGAAAACCAATAGAGAGCAGTAGCTTACTGATGATTTGGAGCTTTTTTTTCTCCTTAACATTAAAGTCTCAGAAAAATTTCCCCTAACCTTTCAATTCAGTTTTCATATGTGGAATCCAAGGGCAAAAATAATAATATGTCATCATGATGACAGTGGCAGGGAGTCTGGTAGAGCCTATGGACCCTTTCTCAGAACAATGTTTTTAAATACATGAAATAAAATGCTGTTGTTTAGTTGTTCAGTCATATCCAACTTTTCATGACCCCATAGACCTAAACACGCCAGGCCCTTTTCTCCTCCACTATCTTTCAAAATCTATCCAAGTTCATGTTCATTGATTGCAATGTACCATCTATTCATCTTTTCCTTTTACCTTTAATCTTTCCCAACACTAGGAGTTTTATCTTTTCTTTATGTGACCAAAGTATTTAAGTTCAGCTTCAGTATTTGATCTGATATCCTTGTTGTTCAAAGGACTCTCTAGCACTTTAATTCAAAAATAAAGGGAATAATTTATGTTGAAATAATTGTTATTAAAATAATTTTTTAAAAAATCTTTTTAGTTCACAGATCCCAGATTAAAAACTGCTTGCCTTAAAACAAAAGCCCTATAGTTATTCCTTGAAAAGCAAATGCCAAGGCATTTCCTCTTGGCATTGACTAGAGACCCTGAAAATTCTTTTGTATATATTTGAGTACTACAGTGGGGCAAGTCACTCTCTCTGGGGCTCAATTTCCTCCTATGGAAAATGAAATGGTTGGCCAAGATAATCTCTAAAGCCTTTTCCAGCTCTAGAGCTATCAACCTAGGATCTCTTTTATCAGGTAAAAATGAACACAAACATTCAATCTTCATATCCTATTAATGTTCATCTCAATTTCTTGTTGAGAATCCATTCTGGGGAGGAAAAATCCATACCAGAGCTGAAGCTTTGACTCTTAACTCAGCTTCATTATCTTAACTATGGATTTAGTGGATGAAACAAGTGGTACAATCTAAGAATGATGTGTTTAAAATCATATCTCAAATCTAAAGCTTTTCACAGAGGAGTCTGATAACAGGAATAATGATGAAAATTTTCCATGATAAAAATCATACTTGTATGAAAGCAACTAGAAGGGAAGAAAAGCATTCATTCCATTGAGTGGGAGAGTTATGGTCTGAAAGTCGGGAAGTCACAAGTGCAAAATATTTCCTACCTGATTCTTCTTTTTACTCAAATTTGTTACTTCCCAAGTAGGGATGCATTCCATTAACTTTTCATTTCTTGAATAATCCAGATGCACCAGGTCTTGACAATGAGGATGGCACATATATTTACCCTCTGAAAGAGAATGCAGACCATAGTTCACTGTTAAATGAGTAATGATGCTTGCCCACATGAAAGGCAAAGGAATTAGTAATAGGGAAAATACAGAAGCCAAAGCTAGACCCTAAATCACCATTATCACCCAAAGCATCTCTGCAGCATTTCTACACATATTGCTAGATGGACTCAGCATCATGAAATGTGCCCTACTTTCTAGGATGTGCCAATAGAATACTATTGGAGATTCTATATGTGTCCTCTGCCATAATGCATGTGTCTCCTTCCCCCAGTAAGTGGCACAGTAGATAGAATTCTAGGCAAGGAGTCAGAAAGATCTGAGTTCAAATTTGGCCTTGACACTTACTAACTCATGACTCTGAGCAAGTCATTTAATTCCTATTTGCCTCAGTTTACTCATCTGTAAAATTAAAATAATAACAATA
Source organism: Sminthopsis crassicaudata (assembly GCF_048593235.1). NCBI lineage: Eukaryota > Metazoa > Chordata > Mammalia > Dasyuromorphia > Dasyuridae > Sminthopsis > Sminthopsis crassicaudata. The sequence continues at coordinate 209,595,095 of NC_133621.1, forward strand.
CTTACTCCCCAGAATTTTTGTGAAGATCAAATCAGGTAATAAAGCATTTACCTCTTGGCACATAATAAGATATTGATATAAATATAGATATACAGGGGTAGCTAGGTGGCCCAGTGGATAGAGCACCACCACTCAAGTCAGGAGGACCTGAGTTCAAATTTGGTCTCAGACACTTAACACTTCCTAGCTGAGTGACCCTGGGCAAGTCACTTAACCCCAATTGCCTCAGCAAAAAAAAATATACAGAGATAGATAGATATACATATATACATAAAATATAAATATTAACGATTATCTATATTTTCCACTTTTTGCTCATGGACTAATAATCAAAATAATATTATTACTGGCTTTGCTCAGAAACCAAAGAATTAGTATATGTTTTATATTTAACTTTTCTATACAAATGTTATTTTTTCCTAATATAATGAAATCTCTTTAAGGGCAAGAACTGTATATAGTACCTGGCATATAATAGGTGTTTAACACAAATTCAATGAATTGAATTTGTATACTATTATCCACCATAGAATGAAATCCAGAAACAAAAATCAAATCAAAGAAAATAAATACTATAAAGTGACCATGTTTGACCTCAAAGAAGAGTTGTGATAATATATTTTCTCCCTTTTTTGCAGAGATACTGGACTTGCTTGATACATTAATGGTTTTTCAAAATAAAATATTATTGATATAATTCAGGGAATTTTAAACATTACCTACATTTCTTCCAACATCTTGCTTCTCTAATCCACACATTGACATGGCATCTAAAGCAAAATTACTTGACCATTAAGAGTTATTTCATCTGCTGAGTGAAACAAGAACTAGAGGATCATTATACCCTTCAACAATGATACTGTATGAGGATATGAGGATGTATTCTGATGGAAGTGGAAATCTTCAACATAGAGAAGAGCTAATCTACTTCCAATTGATCAATGATGGACAGAATCAGCTACACCCAGAAAAGGGACACTGGGAAATGAGTGTAAACTGTGAGCATTGTTTTGTTTTGTTTCTCTTCCCGGATTATTTTTACCTTGCGGATACAATCCTTCCTTTGCAACAACAACAAAATTTGGTTCTGCACATATATATTGTACCTAGGATATACTACAAGATATTTAATATGTGTGGGAATGCCCGCCATCCAGGGGAGGGTGTGGAGGGAAGGAGGGGAAAAACTCGGAACAGAAGGGAGTACAAGGGATAATGTTGTAAAAAAAAAAAAATTACCTATGCATATGTACTGTCAAAGAAAATGTTATAATTATAAAAATTAATAAAAAACAAACAAAAAAAGAGTTATTTCATCAGCCATCTATACCCAGAGAGAGGACTATGGGAACTGAGTGTGGACCACAACATGGCATTTTCACTCTTTTTGTTGTTATTTGCTTGCATTTTATTTTCTTTCTTATTTTTTCCTTTTTGATTTAATTTTTCTTGTGCAGCAAAATCATTGTATAAATATATTGGATTTAACATATAGTGTTACTATGCTTAACATATATTGGTTTACTTGCTACCTAAGGGAGAGGGAGAAGAGGGGAGAAATTTGGACACAAGGTTTTGCAAAGGTTATTGTTGAAAAATTATCCATGCATATCTTTTGAAAATGAAAACATTTTAATTAAAAAAAGAGAGATATCTTGTCTACCAGATTGAGAGGTTGTTGGTTTGGGATAACACCAGCAAAATAGTAAAGATGTACTTTCCAGAGAGTCACAGACAGAAGGAAGCAATCGAGGGAGATAACCATTTCAATGACCTTTGGAAGCAGAGAAGAGAGGGGATTGGAAATTCCAGGGTGAATGCTTCTGTAATGATGATCTGTGTGAAGGCTCCTCAAGATAAATAACATTGATATACTGCAGCACAGTGATATAGTTGCTTTGACTACATATCCTCCTTATAAACATTGCACTCATAGACATTGTACTCAATGCCTACTCTTCCCAGGGACACTGTGTACCTGTAGAATTGTGCTCCAGATTTATAGAAGGGGTTGTTTTATCTCTAGTATCCTCAGTATGAGTAAGAAGCAGAACTTTAGCGGATAAAACCCATGAATAGAGTCAAAAAACTTAGACTCAGATATTATCTTAGATAACTTAAGTGACTCTTCATAAATCAGTTCCCTAATCTGTAAAATGAAAATGCCAGACCATTATCCTCTAAGGTCCCTTTCAATTCTAAACCTGTTTCTAGCATCACTTTAGAGAAGAAGGCGTTTAATCTTAATAAGACTCAGAGTTCCCTCACCTGTAAAGTGGAGAACTCTTTAGCCCTAAATCTATGATTTTTTAATTAATAGCTGCTAATTTTTGTTTTGCTCTCCTCTCCAGGCTGTGAGCCATCATTCTTTAGAATAACATAAAGAAAGGTTTCTTATCTGGCTGTGAAATATGGCTACATTAGCACTGTTTTTTTCTTATCTGTGTTCACATGGTGATAAAATCAAACACCAACAAAATATTTCCCAAATGAGATCAGAGGACTTTGTGTTAATCAATTATCCAAAGAGGAAATTTGTACAATTAAAAAATCTACTTTCATTTTTAATGCTATTTTGTTTCTCATTTATAATTACTCTTGATTACTTTCTCCACAATGTCATGGTCAAGACAGATCCATTGCTTCTTCCTATTACAGGACTAATTTAAAAACAACATGAAAGCTTCATCTCCTTTTGTCTTAAACTGAGGTTTCACAAAATGAATATTAGTTTCAGGATGCATTGTAGATTTATAATCCATCCTGCCATTTATGACAGAATCTCAGAATTTGAAGAGAACTCCAAGGTCAACTAGTCCATACCTGAAGAACAATTTCAGCTCTACAACACCCCCAACAAGGGAATCTCCAATTTGTGCTTTAACACACCAGAAGGAATAGAAATTCACTACCATTTAAAAAATTAAAAATTTAATTTAATTTTCTACTTCATTCAACATTTGAGAAGCCCATCATTTAACACACATTTATAAACATGTATAAACCCACACAATTCATACTTCCATTTATTAGGTTTTTTTCCCCTCTGGAGGTTGATAAAGTCTTTATAGGTCCTTTATAGTTGATTTGAGTATTTATGGCACTCAGAATAACTTGGCTGTTCACAAGTATTTTTTGAATAATATTACTGTTATTATATACAAGTTTCTCTTGGTTCTGATCACTTTACTTTTCATTATTTTGTGCAAGTCTTTCCATGTTTTTCTAAGATCAACCAGATCATCATTTCTTACAAGACAGTAGTATTCCATTACAACCATATACCACAATTTGATTTTTAATTTAATTTAAATTTTAAAAAATTTTATTGAAGTTTTTTTATTTTCAAAACATATGAAAAAATAATTTTTCAGCATCGACCTTTGCAAAAGCTTATGTTCCAATTTCCCCCCCCATTTCCTCCCCAGATGTCAAGTAATCCAATATATATATGTTAAACATGGTAAAAATATATGTAAATTGAATAAAGGCATACATATTTATATAATTATCTTGCTGCACAAGAAAAATCTGATCAAAAAGAAAGAAAAATGAGAAATATGAATAATTCCAGATAACTCTTCAAATGGTTGGATCAGCTCACAGTTCCACTAACAGTGTGTAATGTCTTACTTTTTCCACATCCTTTCCAACATTTGTCATTTTCCCCTTCTATCATTTTAGCAAATCTGATAAGTGTGAGATATCTTAAAGTTGTTGTAATTTGTATTTCTCAAATTAATAATGATTTATTTAAAATAATTTATATGACAATATGTACCCTTGATTTCTTTTGCCAAAAACTGCCTGTTTATATCCTTTGACCATTTATCAGTTGGAAAGTAACTCATATTCTTATAAATTTGATAAAATTCTCTATGTATTAGAGATATGATATCTGTATTTGAGAAACTTGTATAAAATTTTCCCCCAATGTTCTACTTTTCTTTGAATCTTGGCTACATTGGTTTTATTTATACAAAAAAAAATTTGATGTAATCAAAATTAACCATTTTACATCTCACAATTCAATCTCTTATTTATTCATATATTCTTCTTCTATCCATAAGTCTGATAAGTAATATGTTCCAAGTTCTTCTAGTTTTTTTTATGATATCTCCCTTTATATTAAGCCTTGTATCCATTTTGACCTTATCTTGGTAAATGGCAAATATTCTATTTCTGCCAGACTGCTTTCTAGTTTTCCCAACATTTTTTTTTTTACCAAGTAGTGTATTCTTATCCCAAAAGTTTAAATCTTTACATTTGTTAAATACAAGGTTACTATAATCATTAACTATTGTGTATCTACTTGTATGCATTATGGGTCTACTCTGTTCCACTAATCCACCATTTTATTTCTAAGACAGCACCAGATAGTTTTGAAAATTTCCATTTAAATAATACAGTTTAAGATTTAGTATGGCTGAACCTCTTTCCTTTATATTTCTCCACCACTAATTCCTTTGATATTCTTGATCTTTTGTTCTTCCAAGTGAACTTTTTTATTATTGTTTCTAGCTCAGTAAAGTAATTTTTAGACAATTTAATTGGGATGGAATTGAATAAGTAGACTAGTTTAGGTAGAGTTATTATTTTTATTATATTGGTTCTGCCTATCCATGAGAAATTAAAGTTTCTAGAATTATTTAAATTGGACTCTTTGAATAAAAAGTATTTTATAATTATGTTCATGTAGTTCTGGGATTCGTCTTGGCAGGTATATTTCCAAGCTTTTATGTAGTCTATAATTTTTCAGAATGGAGTCTTTCTTGCTATAACTTCATGCAAAGTCTTTGTTGGTAATATATAGAAATGTTGATGATTTTGTGAGTAGACTTTATGTCCTGGTATTTTGCTAAAATTATTGTTTCAACTAACTTTTTCAATGAATCTCTAGGGTTTTCCAAGTATATTATCATATTGTCTGCAAAGAGAGATTATTTTATCATCACAATGCTCATTTTTATTCCTTAAATTTCTTTTTTCTTCTTGCATTACTATTGTTAGCATTTCTAATACAATATTGAATAATGTTGGTGATAATGAACATTTTTGTTTCATTCTTGATTTTATTGGGAAGGCTTTAGCTTCTTTCTGTTATAGAAACAAATACTTATCATTTTGAGGAGAAATCCATTTTTACCTATGGTTTCAAGTATTATTAACAGGAATAAGTGTTGTATTTTGTCAAAAACTTTTTTGAACCTATTGATATTATATGATTTTTGATCCTTTTGTTATTGATACAATCAATTGCATTAATAGTTTTCCTTATATTAAACCATTTCAGCATTCCTGCTATAATTCCCCGTAGTGTTCTCTTCTCTAAAGTATAATTTTTCTCTGGGCGCAGATCCCTTGGGGAGCTTCTGGAGGCAGCCTTAGTTTCAGTTCAATTCAATAATCCCAAATGCAGCCAGGAGTTAAAGTCCAGATCCTTTGTTTTCTCCTTCAAGTCTTGTCTCCTTTCTTGGGCCCTATTAACTTTCTTTCTCCTTGGTTTCCCGAGAGCTCTTGTTGCTAGTCCTTTGTCTGCCAGCTTCAACCTCTCCTCTTCCCAATGTCTCCAGCCAGCACAAAGGTGGAAGTTGGAATGAATCTTGACTCTGAATCTCCCGAAGTTCCATTCGGCCCTGAGAGCTTCTTACTTATATGCCCCACTGATTGTATAACCAATCATTTCATTACTAGGAAACCATTATTTGTTGTAGGATTAAATCAGTGCTAAATTAGATTTAACCATGGTCTCCTCAATTCCACTCAGTACCTTGTTTCAAGTTCTGGCCCATAACATCTCCTTGTAGGGTCAGATCAATCATACTGAACCATGCTAAATTAGATAATTATTGTCTCTATCCATTCCAGTGACTTAGCACTTTAATCCTAACAATTCCCACCTGGTCATCATAATCTTTGTGACATATTTTTGTAATCTTCTATTTAGTATTTTATTTAGAATTTCTGCATTCATATTCATTAGTGAAATTGATCTATAATTTTCTTTTTCTGTTTTTGTTCTTCCCACTTTAGATGACAGCACTATATTTGTTTCATAAAAGAACTTTGGTAAGACTCCTATTATTCCAAGTAATTTATTTAATATGTCCTTAATTGTTTGATAGAATTCACTTGTGAATTCATCTGGCTCTAATATTTTTTTTAAGAAGCTGATTTATTGGCCTCTTCAATTTCCTTTTTCCAAAATATTTATATTTCCTCTTCTGTTAATTTAGATAGTTCTCCTAGTTTTTTAAAATTGCATACCCAGTTCGCTGATCTGTTCCTTCCCTATTTTACTGATATAACCATTTAGATTCCTGCTGTGGTGTATCCCATAAATTTTTATATGTTGTTTCATTATTATCTTTCTTTTTAATAAATTTTTTTGTTGTTTTCATGACTACTTGTTTAATCCACCCATTCTTTAAGATTAGGCTATTTAGTCTCCAATTCATGTGTTTCCACGGTCTTTTTTAAAATATAATTTTTATTACATTATGATCTGAAAAGGATGCATTTAATATTTCTGCTTTTCTGCATTTTGTTTTTATGCCTTAATATGCTGTCAATTTTTGTACCATATGCCACTGATAAAAAGGATATGTCTTCCTATTTGTATTCTGTTCTCTCCAAATAGTTATCATACCTAGCTTATCTAAGGTTCTATTAATCTCTTTGACTTCTTTCTTATTTATTATTTTTTTTGTTAGATTTGTCTAGTTCTATCAGGGGAAGATTGAAGTCCCCCACTATTTTGCTGTCCATTTTAATCTATTCTTCATTTAGCTTTTTAAAAAAAATTGATGCTATAATAGTTGGTGCATTTAGGTTTGTATTGTTGTTATTTCATTCTCTATGGCATCTTTTATTATAATGTAGTTTCCCTGCTTATCTCTTTTAATTGAATCTCTTTTACCTTTAAGTATGTCTGAGATCATGATTACCACCTCTACATGAATTATATTCACAAAAAATTGAACAATATTTGTAGTGAACATATATGAATATAATTCATGCATCTATATGTGTATCAAATCAAACATGTAACATGTTTTACGAATCTCAATGCCTCTATTAGTTACATATATATGTATGTATATATGCATCTGTTTACATATGTGTATATGTATGTATTGTCACATAATCATATAAATTGGGCCAGAACTTCCTATTCCAAATCCTCTTTAAGAATGCTAATTCTGGGGACAGCTAGATGGCGCAGTGGATAGAGCACCAGCCTTGAATTCAGGAGGATCCAAGTTCAAAGCTGGTCTCAGACACTTAACACTTCCTAGCTGTGTGACCCTGGGCAAGTCACTTAACCCCAGCCTCAGGGAAAAACAAAATGAAACAAAAAACGAATGCTAGTTCTTTATAAATTCCCAATAAGAGATATGTGCTGAGCTATAGGAAGCTTCCTGTATCCTGACTCTTCTTATGGCACTAAATTGGCAAGCTGAGAGAAACTAATACACATGTGTGCATACATGTGCATATAACATATATATATATATATATACACACACACACACACACAGAGATCTAGACATAACCAGACAGAGAAATTAAACTTATTAAATTACAGATGGTAAGGCTAGGAATTATGGCATAATAAAGAAGAAAATCTAATAAAAGAATTTTAATAAAATCTTGATAAAAAGGAAAAGCTACCTAGTGATTAGAGCTATTTAAAAGAAGAATGGACTATGCTGGAGGAAGAAAAAAGATACAAAGTTTAAATCAAGCTCATTTTATGCCTTTATGGAGCTTTGGGAAGATATTTTATTTTAATAACATGGGGAGTTATATAGGAAGCTTCAGTTTTATCTTATTGCTCAGAGACAAACTGTGAAACCAAATGATTTCACTTTTTAGACTTTGAATAGAAAGCTTTCAGTTTAAATATGGAAATGTATTTTTGTCCTTTTTCAAACTGTGAAAACCATAATATGCTTTAAAATCAAACAGAATCTTTCAAACTATCTTTTTCCTATTTAAAACCTATTTTGGGACATTGAGGCTTCTGATGAAAGTCTGGCATATAGGACAGGATCAAAAATCAGCCTAGTCAATTTAAAATAAATCAACTTCCCACAGAGGAAAAAAATCAGTTGACCCTAAACTAAACAGACTATTTGCTTACTACAGAACTTTTATTGAATTTTGTTTCGATTCTGGACATAGATTTTAATAATTAATAAAGATTTAGTAAGCACCTACTAAATGCCAGGCAGTGTGCTCAGTGCTGGAAATAAATGTCTTCTCCCCACTCCCACCCCCACCCCCCTGACCCCTCCCCCGAAAGAGAAAAAGAAAGATGATTCCTGCCCCCAGGGAGCTTACAGTCTAACTTGAGAAGCCAAATACAATCTTCACAAATTGAGACTTCATTTTGGGGTATTAATGCTTTATTTTCTTCCCCAACTCATTTTTCCTGAGCCCACCTGGTCTGTAAAAAGCAAGCCAGATTTTCCTTCAATGAATAGATCTTTATTTATTAGGCTTTACAGTTGTGTTAAGCACTGAGGAAGATGCAAAAAGAAGCAAAAGGTAATTCTTTCTTCTGAAGAACTTACAAGCTAAGACTTCTCTGTTCTATGTCTCCCTTTCAGCCCAGAAAGTAGTAGGGGATCCAAGACTGCCCAGTGTCCGATGATACCCTGCAAGCTAAGAAATCGGCATTTCTAGTGAGTTAATGATGAAACAGGGTCAACCACAGCTTCAGGCAGAGAGTTTTTCAATTCCTTGCCAACATAAAACATCCGAAACTTATTAAATGAAGGAAAACCCCAGAAATAGCAGCAGGGAGGGATCAAAACAGTTGCTTTAAAAAATATCTGCATCCTCTTATAGCCTACTTGGAAGGCTCCTGCTGTTTCTCTCTCTCAGAACTTCAGGTATCCCGTTGTCTTGTGAGGAGGAGGACAGGGATTGGGGGACTTTAACACAGATCTTTCTTCAAGTAGGGTCACTATTATTCATTCCCTTCTGACTCCATCTAGGACACATAAACAACCCCACAGCCTTAGTTCTTGATGGACTTAGGATCATAAGATAGAGAACAGGAAGGGATGCCTCATTTTATTGATGAAAGAACTGAAACTCAGAGAGGTTATTTGATTTGCCTGTGGTTACTCAGGCAGTAAAGACTGGTTTCAAAGCTCTCCAGAAAGCAGTATGGTTATTATGGAGCATAGACTCAAGCCTTTCCTGACCTCCTTTAATGACACTGCCTTCTCTTTTGATTTTCTCCACTTTTTCCTGTGTATATCTTATTTGTACATAGTTTGTTGTGCTGTTTCTCCCATTCGATTGTGAGGTACTTAATATCAAGAATTCTTCTGTTTATTTGTTTGTTTGTTTATTCATTCATTTACTTATTCAATCATTCATTTGTTTGTCTGTCTTTATCCTCAAAGCTTAGCACAATTCTAAGCATCTAACCGTTTTCATATCCAAACCCAGACATTTAGTATCTGTGTGATCTTAGGCTAGTCACTTAACCTTGATTGCTTTAATCTACTGGAGAAACAAATGGCAAACCTCTCCAGTATCCTTGCCAAGGAAACTCCATGAATATGGGATCACAAAATGTTGGACACAACTGAACAACCTAAAAACAACAAAAACTATGTTATAGAAAATTGCTATTTTATATAAGGATGTAACTTCATACCTTGAAATCTGTATCCTAAACCTGCCTTTGTATTTTTTCATGTAGCTAAACAATTTTATTTTTGATTTGATATACCTGGATCCATGCGTTTTAGGCTGGCCATTCCTGAACCACTGAATTGAGGTGTCATTCCTGATATCAAATATTTGGTGTAGCCAGTAGGATTCATGGGAAAATATCACTTGGCACAGGAAAGTCACCTTTAATACTATGGGACTTTGGTTCTCGAAACCCTTCCAGAAACTCCTGGCATGAGGTTCCACTAGATTCATTTCAGAAATGACTGGGATGCAAATGATGCTTCAATTACACTCAACAGAATTACAGAATGTATTATGAAAGAAGCCTAGCATAGTATAGAGGTGACACCCCAATTTCCCCAAAGGAAATCAGGGAATGGATTATGAAGGATGAACAAGAGGGGAACCCCCATACATCCAGAAATACTCAAAGTCTTCCCCCCCAAGAGCTGTAAAATTAGTTCTTGGGACACTTAACAAAGATTGGAAACTCATCCTGAAAGAGCTAGGAAAATTTTAGAAATTTTGAAGAAGTTCTGGCCATGGTCCTTTGGGGTTTCTGCCATTCTCCTTAGTGAGGTGAGTTTCAAAAGCTAATTGATAACTCTTGCTACAAGGTGAATTTGATCATATTCTCCTGGATGACAGAGCCCTTTGCCCCTTACAGGATGGATTCAGGGGAGGCACGGGCATTACTTGATCCAACTGTGAAAATTTCCTCCATCAATTACCTCCTAGGTGGCTCTTAGCCAAGAAAGGTGCCCTTTACATAAAACATCAGGGTATTTAACCAATAGTTTGGTCTCCTCTGGGCAATCAGCTTGCTGTATTTTTGGGGGGAAAGCAGGTTCTAGGAGAGGCCATTAACCAATAATTTGAGTTAGTGAGGTGCTTACAGTTTTTCATTTAGGTCTTAAAAGGAAAAATTCTGAAAAGCAAGAGTGAGCGAAAATCCTTAAAGTACTTTGATCTACATGTATTGGAAAATCGGGGGGGAGGTAAGTTACACCTACTGTGCCCTGACTTTATACTTCCTACCTCAATATTTCTAGCCAATGTGAAAGAGGTGTCCTGATATATCTAGCCTAAAGGGGAAAGAGGAAAAGGGTCAGGGAAATCAGACCTTTATTACTTCAACTAAGGGACTGGCCAAAGTTGTTCTTTGCCTATTGGAGAGAAGTCACTTGTAAAGCCATCTAATTTGGGGGAACACCTTCTAGGGTAGCCAACCCCTCCTCCAAGATTGGAGAGAGAATTGAAGGCTTTTTGCTTCTTGCCACTTTCTTCTCAAAGGGAAGGGCATTTCAGACTTGGGAAGTCTGGTTACTTTTATTCCAGAGGACCTGGACCATCATTTCCAGGGTTGAAATATCTCAGTTAATGGATCTGAGGAACAGGTAAGTTTGGGGAAATGATTTAATTGCAGATTATGGTGTGTGTGTGTGTGTTGGGGCAGATATCTTGGGATGGACATTTTGGAGGCATGGAGGATTGGTACCAACCCAGGCTATCAGTGTCCTTTTTTATTACACTTAGTAAGGGTCACATTAAATAGAAACCAGAAGAATTGCCCAAATCATTTCAGGTGACCAGGTGGTTAACCTGTGGGCTACCTTGAATTGGACAAAGTCAAAATACCCTCATCCCAGCTGCATTTCTGGACTTCTTGAGTGTGGTGGATACAGTGACCCAGGCTCATAGAGTTCAGAGTCATAGATTTGACCATACCAGTTGTAGTGAAAATAAGAAACATTTTTCATTCGCCTAAGAAGAGTCACAACACATCTTCAAAGTCCTGCCCCAAGGCTATTTGAGTTCTTCCTTGTCACAAAAGTTCATAGCCACTTTCAAAAGGTACCTGTAGTTCTTTTAGATACAGAAATTCAGTAATACATTAATGGCATCTTTCTTGACAGGTCCAAAACAAGTTATTGCTGGAAAATTTTCCATCACGTTGTCATATTCTTTCATGAAAGGGAGCTGAAAGATTGACCCTTTCTTTAGATGTGGCCTTGCAATCTTGGTGAAGTATCCATTAAATCCCTGATCAACAAAAAAAAATGTTCCTGTAATTTGGCCTCCAAGTCCTCAGAGAAAGTATAACCAGGATGCCACATCATTGGAGTCTTTTATCTACCATATTACTTCCATAGTGGTTTTAATAAATCAGTCAATAAACAAACATATCTTAAGTGCTTACTATGTCACAGGTACTGTGCTAAGGGTTAGGGATAGAAAGGCAAAAATATCCCCCTGTCCTCAAGGATCTTACATTCTAATGGGGAGAAAACAAGTGCATCCATAGGTACATACAATATAAATATATAATAGGAAGAAAATAATTTTACAAGATAACTGAAAGTATCAGGAAAATCTTCCTATAAAGCAGTGGCAGAGGTTTAAAAGTGCAGCTTCATCATCTTGCTCTGACTTCTATAACTGGACAGCCCATTTCATTCCTACTATAGCAGCACCCTATCCCAGTGTTTGCACGGTGAATGGGGATGCCCAATGAATGCTTTTGGGGACCAGGAGTCTCCTCAAGTACCTTGACATTGGTTTTACTTGACTAGATAGCCTTTGAAAATGAATCTCTGATAGTCCTCTCTTGGTCAATGACTCTTCCCATATGCTATGTTGAGCTTCTGAGGTCAGATCTCTACTTACAGGTGCTTCATTCATCATTTCATTTGGTTATTCCTTTTAGCTCCCTTTCTTCTTTCTCTGACAACCTCAGCTTTTGAGACATCTTAGGGTAGAATAAATGCATCTATGCTCAGGAATGGGGAGCCAGTGGAGGGCAATGTCCAGAACGAGTGGCAGATAAATAACCATCTATCTATCTATATTTTCAAAGTCCATGGTTATAATTGATATCTACTTATAGGCAGCTAGAAAGCAGAGATAAAAATCCCAGGAATGATGATTCACTGGTTGATGATTGGAAAAGGTATGTACCTGTTTACATTCTGCATTCTGCATTAGAGAGAATATTATCTTCCGAAGTTTCTATAAATTATTCATATTTGCTACTTCTTAAGTTGAAATAACAAAATATAATATTTGTATACCATAATTTTTAGCTATTCTCCAACTGATGAGCGCCCATTTCCCTTCTAGTATTTCGTTAATGTAAAAAGTGTTATAAGCACGCTGAAGTACCACTATACACCTGTCAGATTGGCTAAGATGACAGGAAAAAAATGATGATGAATGTTGGAGGGGATGTGGGAAAACTGGGACACTGATGCATTGTTGGTGGAATTGTGAATTGATCCAATCATTATGGAGAGCAATGTAGAACTCTGCCCAAAGGGCTACCCTTTGATCCAGCAGTGTTTCTATTGGGCTTATATCCCAAAGAGATATTAAAGAAGGGAAAGGGACGTACCCTGTCCAAAAATATTTGTGGTGACCCTTTTTATAGTGGCAAGGAACTGGAAACTGAATGGATGCCCCTCAGTTGGAGAATGACTGTATAAATTGTGGTATATAAAAGTTATGGAATATTACTGTTCTATAAGAAATGACCAGAAGGCTGATTTCAGAGAGGCCTGGAGAGACTTACATGAACTGATGCTAAGTGAGCAGAACCAGGAGATCATTGTGCACGGTATCAGTAAGATTATACGATAATCAACTCTGATGGCCTAATCTTTTTTTTAACAATGAGGTGATTCAGGCCAGTTCCAATGGCCTTGTGATATATAGAGAGCCATTTGCCTCCAGAGAGAGAACTGTAGAGATTAGTGTGGAGCACAATATAATATTTTCACTTTTGTTTGCTTCCTTTTTGTTTTCTCTCTCGTTTTTTCCTTTTTCATCTGATTTTTCTTGTGCAGCATGATAAATGTGGAGATATATATAGAAGAATTGCACATGTTTAACATATATTGAATTAGTTGCTGTCTGGAGAAGGGAGAAAAATAATTGGAACACAAGGTTTAACAAGGGTTTTTTCCCCTGAGGTAACTGGGATTAAGTGACTTGCCCAAGGTCACACAGCCAGAACATGTTAAGTGTCTGAGAGCAGATTTGAACTCAGTTCCTTCTGACTTCATGGCTGGTGCTCTAGCCACTATACCACCTAGCTGTCCCAAGGATGAATGTTAAAAACTATCTATGCATATATTTTGAAAATAAAAAAAATAAAAAATAAAAAACGAAGTGGTGCAAGCTTAAAAATTAATGTTGATAGTTTGCATCAGAACTCATATTTTTCTTCTGAAAGCAATGTGCTACTTTTCTAGGATAATAATACTAATAGCTAGCATTTATGTAGTGCTCTAAGATTTACAAAGTTCAACTTTGCTATCTCATTTGATATGTAGGTATATAATATGATCTTATAAGTTTCAAGTAGGATAGTGAGAATTATTTCACCATTTATTAAACACCTATTCTGGGCAAGGCACAGTACTAGATATGAAAATTAAAAATTATATAATGTTTGTCCTTAAGGATCTTCCAAATTAGAAGGAAAAATACACGTTAGCATGAGAAAATTATATAGGAGAAAACAGAAACATAAGATATTGTACTGGGAGAGAGAAATTTCCTCTAGTTGTGGAATTCAAGGAAAGATCTCCTGCAACATTTCCCATAAGCAGAAATATAGAAATAGTTCATTATAATGTACTGTGTATTAGGAGCACTGGATTGGAATATATAGTTTAGGTACTACAAGTTTGGGTTGAATTGTAGTTATACTTGTTATTGACTTTGGACAAATATTTAACACAAGACACTTTCAGTTTCTTCATTTGTAAATGCAAGAGTTTTAATAAATGATTCTAAAGTTCCTTCCAATTTGAAATCTATGATCATAATAAAAATGGAGATGGTTTTTCTATGCATTGAAGTTGGAGCATGAGAGTTTGTGAAAGGGGAATAATGGTATGAGTATGGCTAGGGAAAAAAAAAGACTTTGGATATCAGAAGGATCTTGAATTTTGTCTTATAGGTAATGAGGAGCTACTGAGTATTTTTGACCAAAAGAGTGCTCATATGTGTCCTTTAGGGAGATACCTAGTAGATCTGTGAAGGGTGGATGGAATAAAGGAGTGATTGTAAGCAGAGAACTTATTATGCTAATCAATATTATGATTTAAAAGTAGTTGAATAACATGCTAGATCACATTTAATAACTTTCCTTTCATTGATTTCTTAATTTGTTCCATTAATGTTTCCAAATTCATTACTCAACTGAAAATTCTTATTGTTTGATTCCTTATTCTGAAGATTTTCCTCAGTTTTCATTTTTCTTAATTTCTTTGCAGTGTATGAGGCTTGATATTCCCTCCTGGATATTTTCTTTTCCCTAGATTCTCTTCCTGTCTCTCAGTTTCTCACAATAGATGATTCTCCACTTCCACTCTTAATCATGAATATCTCTCAAGTTTTGTCACAAACCCTTTCCTCTAAATTTATCCTCTTAGTGATCTGATCAGCTCTCAAGAGTTCAATTATCATCCCTATGTAGATGACTCACATAATCTGTATATTCATTTAACTCTAGGATCTCTTCTAAGCCTCAGTCCCACATCACAAGCTGTATAGTGAACATCTTCAAGTAAGTGTCCCAGAGGCATCTTAAATTCAACATGTCTCATTTGAATCATTTATTCCTCCCTCCTCCCAACAAACCTACCTCATTTCCAAATATCCTTATTTCTGTTAAAGAGAACATGAATAATTCTTCTAGACACTTAGGTAGACATCCTCAGAGTCATTTCTAGAATCAGTCTTCATTCTCTTTCAATCACCATATCAAATCCGTCATCAAGTCTTATTTATTCTGTCATCTCAAAATCTCTCAAATCCTCCCTTTTCTCTTCCCAATCACAAAACCATGAGCCAGTGCCCCTCACATCTCACCTGGACTACTTCTACTGATCTTCCTGCTGCCAACGGACCAATGGACCTTTCTCTAATTCATTTACCAAACAATAGACAACTGATATTCCTAAAACACAGATTTAGTCATGACATTTGTTTGTTAAATTTCAATGGCTCCCTTTTGTTTCTTTCACATTACTTCTCATGCACTCTCTGTTCCAATCAAACTATCGTATTTATAACTTCCTGTATACAACATTCCATCTCCTGTCTCCTTAGTAGACACAGGATGTCTCTTGTATTTGGAATTTATTCTCCACCACTAGGAATCTCTTCAAAGCTCAGAACATGCATCAGTCCTACATCAGGTCTTTCTTGGTACCATCACTTGTAGTACCCTCTCCCTGAGGGTATTTTTATTTACCTTGTATTTATTTTGTATTGACTTATCTCACCAGGAAAATGCCCCCCTGCGGGGGGGGGGGGAGGCAGAAATAATTTCATTTGTATATTTGTATAATCAATGTTTGTTTGGGCAAGTACGTGATATAATGAATAGAGCTCAGGATGGAGTCAGGAAGGACCTGAGTTTAAATCTGGCCTTAGAAATTTACTAGCTGTAGGACCTGAGCAAATCACTTCTTCGTGTTTGCCTCAATTTTCTCATCTGTAAAATGAGCTGGCAAAGGAAATGGCAAACCATTTCAATATCTTTGCTAAGAAAATGCCAAAAGGGGGTCATTAAGAGTCACATACAGCTGAAATGACAACAAATAACCAATGTGTCATAGTATACTTTGCACATAGTATAAATAAATGTGGCGTTTTTTTTGACAAATATGGAAATATGTTTAGAAGAGATGCATATTTTTAACCAGTATTGGATTATTTGCTGTCTTGGGGAGGGAGAGAGAAAAATTTGGAACACAAGGCTTTGCAAGGGTGAATGCTGAAAACTATCTTGGCATGTATTTGAAAAAGTAAAATACTCTAAAAAAACAAATAAACGTTTGTTCAATGAATGGATGAGTTCAGAGATTTGAGTTAGAATCAGACTGTTAATTGTCTTTAAAGGGATCTTGGCAAAGTAAAAAACACTTTGAGTCTTGGGTTCTAGACCTGTAAAATGGACATCAAATTTATACAATCTCCTTTCCAGGACAGTTGTAAAGAAAATATAGAAACTATAAACCATTTCATATATGTGAATTTCATTTAATTATGATTAATAAGTTTTACTCAACTAAGATAATTTCATTTTCACTTATTTTAACAAATAGAGTATATGCAGCTATGATAAAAAGAACTGTGTTAATGTATGTGAAAAGCCTTTTTTTTTTTTTTGCATCTATGGAAAGGTCTCCCCCTTTTCTAAAAGAGCAAGGAAAAAGATTTTATTTTGGCTAAAATAGCCTGGTGGTGTTTACTCCTCAAGATGATTAGCAGAGCAGCAGCCAGCAAGTATCATCCAGTGAAGCTGTATCTAGAGGACAGCAGTGTGCAATGGTGACTATAATATCCATCCATCAGGGACCACAAGACCATTGAGAACAATGTAATAACATCACTAAGACATCAATGAGCCAAAGCATTTGGGGCAGGAGCTGTCTCTCCATAAGTATGTTCTGGACTTAGGTTTACGTTCACATATTCATTATTCTCACTGAATCCATATGTACTTGAGGGAAATTTTCAGGTCTCAGCTCTGCCTTTCTAAATCCACGCTGTCTAGTCATCATTCCTGGAAAGCACTTTCTCTTAGCCCTGCCTCTCAGGAATCTCTTCCTTTAATGTTTTGCATAACTTTACATGGGAATTATTAATGAGGGGTGATAGTGGAGAGGAAGGGGAAAGATTTGGAACTCAAAATTTTAAAAAATAAATGTAAAACAATTACTTTACATGTAAAACTACTAAGATTAAAAAAAAGAAATCTCTTCCTTCAAGGCACAAGGCTCAGCTTGGCTACCTCCTTCATGAAATCTTTCATGAATTCATTTACAGTGTTTTCTCCCTTCTCTTTTCTTAGAGCATGTTGCCTGGATCCCTACTTTGCACTGTCAGACTCTCCCTTTTATCCTACTTATTTGTGAAGTCTGCATTCTCAATCTTTGTAGTCTTCTATTATATTTAATATTGAATTCCTAGTATATTATTAACTTTTCTCTAAATGTAGCTCTTTACATACATTCCCTTACTTGATCCTCACAATAATCCTGTAAAGTAAGCATTGTCAAATAATATTAGTCACATTTTATAACGTTCCCTCACATTTTGAAATTGGAATGGAGATAGAAATTTTTTGACTTAGAAAAAAATTTTAAAAGGAAGTCAAGTTTTAACTTATACGGAGCCTTAAATTGTGGAGGATCTCTGGACCTGGAGGTAAGATGAAGACAGGAAAATTTCCTTCTCCTATAATGAAGGAAGAGTGGGGGCTTCAGAATTAAGATTCTGTTCACTAGGAGATAGTGAGTTCTGGACCTAATGTCAGGAAAACCTGACTTCAACTATGACCTCAGA
Organism: Sminthopsis crassicaudata; assembly: GCF_048593235.1. Classification (NCBI taxonomy): domain Eukaryota; kingdom Metazoa; phylum Chordata; class Mammalia; order Dasyuromorphia; family Dasyuridae; genus Sminthopsis; species Sminthopsis crassicaudata. The sequence goes on from NC_133621.1 coordinate 209,613,155, forward strand.
TACCTACTGGACCCTAAGAAAGTATTGAATTTCTCCTTTGGTTTTCTCAACTATAAAATGGGGATAATAATAACACCTACCTTGAAGGGCTATTGTGAGGAGCAAATAAGATTTATAAAGCACCTTGCAAATTTCTCCTGTCAGAACGTGGCACAGTTATTTAAGCATTTATTCTGCACTTGCAAAGTGAGAAACTTTGTTTACTTAGTAAGAGAGCATTTCGTGGGATACATAAAGTGCAAACAATATGTCTAAGCCCATAACAGATATTCAGATCTAAGGTGAGGAGTAAATGTAAAAGGTGATGTCTGCCTGATAGAGTTTTGGCGGAAGTGAAGGAGCAGCTGTGTGGAAACAGGTATTTTTTTCCTAGAGAAATCAGCCCTGAAAAATCAGTTAATTCCATCCTTTTTTCCCCCAGCCCCAGCAGTCAGTTACTTATCACTCTGATCAGGCTAGATTGGAATGTTTAGTTCTGGAAGGCAGCTAGCAAAAATCATTAGTAGCAAATTCCAGGTGTTTCAAATTCTCCATCTCCTACTTAATCTTGACCTGATCCATACTGAGGCAAATTTATCAAATTTATCAAATTTAAATTTCACTGATCAACATTTTGGGTGGAGAGGAAGGGTTAATGCATGATTTTAGGATGGTGATCTATATTTTCTGCTCGTTTTTATCTAAAGTTCTCAAAGTGTGGTCCAAGTCTCTGAGGGTCTCCAAGACTCTTTCTGGGGGTCAATGAAATCAAAACTATTTGCATAGTACTAAGAGCCTTTTATTTCAAATATGGTAAATATTGATAGCTATAACTCACATAAAAAAGTTCTTTTTGGTTCCCAATAATTTTTAAGAGTGTAAAGGAGTCCTGAGACTAAAAAAAAAATTAAGAATCACTGATTTAAGGCATTGTACAATTTCAATAGCAAAATCAAATATTCTTAAAACTCAAAAGAGCCACTTCTCCCTATCTTAAATGCAGAGACTTCCTTCACATTTCCTTAGAAATATAGTGTAATAAAAAAAAAAGAAATATAGTGTAATAGTAATGGCATTTATTTAGCACGTTAAATTTTGCAAAGTGCTTTACAAATATTTTATTTTATTCTCATAATGATGGTGGGAGTTATGTGCTATTATTATCCCCATTTTACAGATGAGGAAACTGATTCTAGATAACTGTAAAAACATGAAACTATGTTATAGGAAATGTCAGGGCTTTATTGTCTCGCTCAAAATTGCTTTATTTTATTCATTCTCCATTTTCTCCCACATGATTATATCAAATGGCTTAAAAAAAAAAAAAAGCCTTTGCCACCCCAGGACCTTCATTTTTAAACTTAATAACAGGAAAAAAATGTAGCTAAAGAAATGTTAATCTGAGGTAACTTACCCCTACCCTGGCTCCAAAGTAGCTTGAATTTTTGATTCCTTGAGCAAATCAGTGATTTGGGAAACCAGTAAAAGAGCCGAGCTATCCTTCGGACGCTTTTGCTAAAGTCATTTCTTATGGCCATAGCTCTACTTAGGAGCAGTCCAGGGTGACATGAAGAATTACTCTACCGAAAGGATAAAGGAGAAAAACCCATAAACACCCCCATGTGACACATTAGCTGTGAACTAAGCTTCAGCCAGCATGTCTCTTGACCACCTGTTAGCCCTAAATCCCTTTCCTCTTGTCATTCCTTTTGTTTGTCCTTTAGACCTTACTGCTTATAACAAGAAGTTGTATTAATAGATGTTCTTTCTAAAGAAAGATTTTAAAGCTTCACAAACCCTAACCTTGTTCAATTGTTAATAGAATTTTTAAAGCAACCCCTCTTATTATTTTTACATGGATACACAAGTTATTCCATTGAGACATTCAGGAAATCAGTACTCCATTAATCTAGCATCAAAGCAAAGAATTATCCATAGCATAGATTATCCAAAGCCACAGAGTATTAATTAATCCTTTTTTTGTATATACAGTTTCCATTAAAAAAAATGCCTGTTTGAACCATTAATAGCATTTGGTTCAATTAATCATCTTGAATTTAAATAACACCCCAATGTTTACAAAGTGTGTGCTTTACAACAACTCTGTGAGAAAGATTGAGGAAGCATCATTATCTCTGTTTTGTACCAAGGAAATTGAGTTTTAGTAATTTGTGCAAGGAATATGCAAGTAGTGGCTAGACTAGAACTCAAACGCAGGTTCTTTTAATCTAACTTGTTTTCTATTATACCATAAATATAAGAAGACTTTAGTTGACAATGCATTTTAATAGCAGAAAAAAAATTTTTGTGAATCTATTAAGTTATCAAGTCTGCATGTATCCTGTTTCCTTGTTAAGGACATTCAAATTTTATTCTCTACACCACTCCTTCATTCCAAAGTCTTCCTGGATCCCCAATGTTCTTATAGATCTTTATGACTTATGATGTTATTCCTGTTCAAGATGTTTTCTGCCTAGTGATTCAGTTTTAATCCTTTAACATTTCAGTGAGGCAACATTGAAAATCGCTTTAATTTATATTATCCCAATTTATAAGCTCAATTGAAATACATTTGATAAGTATTTAATGAGCATCTGCTATGTATTTAGCATGATGATTCTTAAAATTATGCCCTATATTGTTTTTGGTATTCTGTTCTGTTTCATTGCAGGTTTTTTTCTTAAATTAATTAATCATATCTCTAAGATAGTCTGATGTAATCTTTAAGTTGTGTGTTCACAAATTTTCAAGATAACTTTTTTTTTTTTTTAATTAGAAAAAGGAAACTGCAAGAAAAGCATGCAGGAATGCTCATTCTTTTACCTAATCTATTTGCTTTATTTTTGCTCTTCATTTGACCTTGAAGATATAAGAATTTTGATTTTAAGTTTTCTTAAAAGTGGGGAGTGGGGAGAAGAGACAGGAAGAAGGCAGTCTAAGAGCCAGCTAAAACAACAGAATAATACTTGAAATTTATTTTGAGCACCAATGTATTGGTTGTATCCTGCCCCTTGCCCCCCACATTCCTACCAATTTCTGGCTTTTAAAAACTTGTTTGAATAGCAGAAACCAATTTTTCTGCACTCCTCCAAACATAAAGGAAAACCATACTTCCTTCCTATGAGTATAGGAAAATCTGGAATATTAAAAAATAATACAAAACTGACTGGTTGGAGCTATAAGTTTGAAAGAAAAGAAACATTTGATTTGACATTTGTGATTGCTTATTCTTGCCAATGTTGGACTGGAACACTGTCTCAAAGTTTCATCATCAGTTTGTAACTTCTTTCTTGTATTCCTAGACACAGTTCATTTAAAAGATAACTTTGCTGCTTACCTAATCAAGAATCATGACTTTCTAGGCTTTAGCAAATGAGACATCTTCCCATATTTTCTAAAGGCCCTTTATACTTAGGTTACTAAGGCTAAAATTTAATGATTCCTCAAAATAAACACAGTGAGCTTTGCAAGACAGAACTGTCTTAAGAATTTGATGTAATAGGCTAAAAAAAAGTCTGGGAAAATGGCAGAATAAGGTAGGAAATTACCTGGATCTTTCAAATTCCCCTCCAAATAATTTAAAATAAAGCCTCAAAGTTAATTTTAGAGCAGCAGAAGTAGGTAAAGTAGCTGTCTAGACAAAAACAATTTGGGAGGACCTTAAGAAAGACCTGGTTTCCCAGGAATGGAGGAGGGAGGATTATTGAATTATTGATATCTTTATGCAGATACTACTGAACCAACAAATCACCTCATGAATAGTGTGGGAGGTCAGATTGCTGATCAGGGGAGAGCAGGGTCCTCTGCTGATGCTGAATTTGGGGCTCAGGTGTGCTAACCAGATAGGATACGAGGGTGTGGCTGTAAGCACATGCTGCAGGTAAGGGCAGTCTCAGAGGGTCAATGCCCCTGCTAGCTGTCACTCACAGACAAGCATAGTTTCTGGTTTGGGATCCAGAGCAGAGGAGTGAATTGAAGTTTGCAGGAATAAGAGCATTTGTAGTGTCAGCCTTGCTGTGGACCCTGGTTGTGGGTTAGGGATGAAGAGGAATATCTGTGGTCAGGTCTGTACGTAGACTGAAAACAGATGAAGATATTATCCTTTCACACCACAAGACTAGGGCCTGACTAGTGTAAACAAACTAGAAATAAAAATGAGTAAGTAAAAAAGGAGGCACTCAACCATAAATGGTTACTATGGTGATAGAAAAGATCAGAGCTCAAACTCAGAGTAAGATAGTAAAGTTAAAACAGCTACTTCTCAAGCTTCAAAGAAAAATGTAAAATGCTCACAAACCCAAAAAAAGTTCTTGGAAGAGCTCAGAAAAGTCTTTGAAAATCAAATAAGAGAGAGTAAGGAAATAAAATAAAAGTAATGCAAGAAAATCAAGAATTTATGAAAATCAAATCAATCAACTGGAAAAAGAGATCCAAAAAGTTATCAAAAAAAAAAAAAAAACTTTAAAAATTAGAATTGGTGAATGTGAAACACACACTACTTTAATCTTTTTTTTTTCTTTCTCATGGTTTTTCTTTTCTTCCAAATTGACTCATATGGAAATATGTAAAAAATGAATATACATTGCATAACCTAAAAATAACATAAAATATAAAAAAATTATTCAAAGTTTGAAAAAATTACAATTGAGTAAAGGGAAGCCAATGACTCTTTAGTCAATAATATAAGACAATAAGAAATAATAAACCAAAAAATTTTTAAATGAGAAAAAAACAAGAGAATGTGAAACATCTCAGTAGAAAAACAACTGACCTGGGGTGTAACAGACTGAGGAGAGACAACATAAGCATTGAAAGTTATGGGGGGGAAAAGAATTTAGATATTATACTTCAAAATATTAATAAGAAAAATTATTCTGACATTTTAGAATTAGAGGAAAAAATAGAAATTGAAAAAAAACCCACTAAGCATCACTTAAAATAGATCTTTCAAGATGAAGATGCAAAGGAACATTATAGCTAAATTTCAAAGCTCCTAAGTCAAGGAGAAAATACTACAAACAAGAAGAAAAAAATAATTTAAATGTTATGGAGCTACAGTAAGAATAACACAAGATTTAGCAGCTTCTATGTTAAAAGATCAAAAGGCTTGGAACAATATTTTGAAAAAAGCAATGGGAAAAGTGAATATTTAATGAATTTCTGAGGAAAAGACCAAAATTGAATGGAAAATTTGACCTACAAGAATCAAAAGAAGCATAAGAAGGTAAACATGAAAGATCAGTTATAAGGGACTTATAAGGTCAAAACCTTTACCTGTCATTTGGGAAAATATTATTTGTAACTCTTATTCCTTTCTATTCCCATTCAATTCTATCAAGATATCTAGTAGTCTTAAGTATGTTTATTGTTACTAGGATATTTTAAAAGAGCATACATAGATAAAAGGCTTAGAGTTGAGTTGATGGAATAATCCTAAAAAATAAAATTGAATATGGAGATGTAAAATTGAACAATTGCCACATAAAAATAAGATAGCAATGGAAGCACAAAAATACTGAAGAAAATAACACCTAAAAAAATTAGAGTAGGCTAAAAGGTAATGGTAGTACAAAAAGCCAGTGAAAAAACTTTAAAACAGAATATGACTTGAGATAATAGGCAAAGAAGGACTCCTACCAAAGTTTTTTTTTTAATGAAACAAATATAGTACTGATATCTAAACTAGAAAGAACAAAAACAGAGAAAGAAAATTATAGACCAATTTCATTAATGAACACGTACGTAAAAATCCTATATGAAATATAGTCAGGAGAGTACAAAAACATATCACAACTCTTATATGTGGTTATTGTATTTAACTTATACTTTAACATATTTAACATGTATTGTTAGTCAACCTGCCATCTGGGGGAAAGGGTGGGGAGAAGGAGGGGAAAAGTTGGAACAAAAGGTTTTGCAATTGTCAATGCTGAAAAATTACCCATGCATATATCTTGTAAATAAAAAGCTATAATTTAAAAAAGCACATCTAAAAAAAAAAGATTATATATAGTGACCAAGTGGAATGTATACCAGGAATGCAGGAATAATTAAATATAAGGAAAAGTATTAACATAATTATGTCAATAACAAAAATAAAAAAATCACAATTACATCAATAAATACAGAAAAGGCTTTTGACAAAATGCAATGCTCATTCCTACTGAAAACACTTGAAAACATAGGTATAAATGGATTTCTTCATTAAAATTATAAGAAGCAACTTTCTAAAACCGTTATATTATCTATAATATATTTAATGTAAAAGCATTATTTGTTATTCTCAGTTACATCAGGAATGAAACAAGGATGCCCATCATGTCCCATATTATTCAATACTGTATTAGAAGCATTAGCAATAGCAATGAGAAAGAAAAGAAATTAAAGGAATAAGAATAGATAAGGTAAAAAAAATATCTCTTTTTGAAGATATGATATACTTGGAAAATTCTAGACATTCAACTAAAAAGCTAGTTGAAACTAATTTTCAGCAAAGTAGCAGGATATAACAAAAAAATCCACATAAATCACCAGCATTTATATATATATGCATATATATATATATATATATAATGTGTATATATATATATATATCATGAACAAAACCCTGCAAGAATAGTCAGAGATATCCCATTTAAAATAACTGTTGACTACATAAAATATCTAGGGATATTTGTCCTGCTGGGACAAATTCCAGAACTACATGGACATAATTATACAAATTAAGTTATTCAAATATTTGAAGAAATGTTATTTATGGTTGCGCAGAATCAATATAATAAGAATGACAATTCTACCTAAGCTACTTATTCAATACCAACCCAAATAAATAACCAATTATTTTATTGCGCTAGAAAAAATAACAACAAAATTTACTTGGAAATTTTTTGTTTGCATACTAAAAATACATCTTTATCCTCATTTGACCATAGCAACAGCCTTTACTAAAAAATGGTTTTCTATTTGTTACTGCTACTTGCTTTAATTTTGTATCTTAGGTTTTTTTTTTGTTTTTTGGTTTGCATCCAAACTAACATAATTTGGTAATGGGAATGTGTCTAAAAATAAGATCAAATTCATTAAAGGTAATATACTACATAGTTTTTTTTAAACTTTTAAATTATTTTTCGATTAATAAGTATTTCTCACATTTCTTCCTTTGCATTAAAAAACAAAAAAACAAACCTTTGAAAGAAATATTCATAATCAAGCAAAACAAAGCTCCATATTTACCATGTAAAAAAGCATATCCCATTTTGTACCTTAACTCATCATCCCTCTGACAAAAAGATGGGTATCATTATTCATCCTCAGTCTTCAGTATTGCTTTCTAGAATGGCAAGACTAATTCACAACTCTACTAATAGTAGATATTACTCTTTTCTTACTAGTATTGCAATACTTGTCATTTTCTTCATCAGCTTTGCCAATATGAGAATGTGAAGTAAAATCAGAATTACTTTAATTTACATTTCTGTAATCATTGGTGATTTGAAGCAAAGCCAATATGTACTTTGAATCCATTATCTTTTAGGAGGTGAGCAGCATGTTTTATCCTTAAGTTCTTTGGAGTCTTGGTTTTCTATTCAGAGCAGAGTATGTTCAGCACCTGTGTTCTGTTTGATACAATTTGCTTCCATGTTCCTGCCTCTCTTCCATCCCTCTCTTGTGATCCAATCAAAGGTCCTTATCAATTATATTATCAATTCTTTCTTTCGTTTTAAGCCCCCTTTTCCATTTTCCATTTGTCTTCTGTGTCTGAGCTTTCCTTAGGACTCTGAACTTGTCTCATTTTCCCCTTTGTCCCTTTCCTTTTTTGAGTAAAATATCTTTCTGCCCCTAAGTATGTATGTATAGTCTTCCTTTAATAAGTTCAGATGAAAATGAGGTTCAAGTTTCCCTCACCATTCCCCCACACTATATTCCTTTGCTCTTGTCTAAGATCAGCAAATAAAAGTCAAAAACTTTCAAGCCCTAGCTTATTAGAAAAGTTTTATGAGCTCTGATATTAGGCTTTGGGTAATGATAAATGTATGTCTTGACTATTTATACTTGTTTAGTCCCTAATGATTGTTCACTTATATATTTTTTCGTTTTGAGTCCTGTATATGTATTTTAAAAATTCAGTATGGCTTGTCTTTTTTTTTTTAATTAGGAATATTTTAGATAACCTCTATTTAATCAAAGATTTTTTCCTTGTAAGATTATTCTCAATCTGTTGCCTTCCAGAATACTATATTACAAGCTCTCCATTTTTTCATACTGATGGCTATCAAATCTTGTGTGGCTTTAACTGTGACTCCTTGGTACTTGGATTCTGCTTGAAGTATTTTTCCCTTGCCCTGAATGCTCAGGATTTTGTTTATAATGTTCCTGGGATTTTTATTTTGGGGCTTCTTTTCAAGTCACCAATGGATTTTTTGCTTTGTCCTCTGATTCTAAGAGATGTAGGTCAGCCTTCTTTTAATTTCTTCAAATATAATGTTTAGCCTTTTTTCTTTTTGGGGGGTGGGAGAATCAGGTCATGATTTTTGGATAGTTCAATGATTTTAAAATTATCTTTCTTTGATGTTTCCAGGTCAATTGCTTTTTATATATCTTGAGGCTCTTTTTTTTTTAGTAGTTAACTCTAAAAAATATTTTTATCTCACAAAGTCACTCACTTTATTTGTTCCATTCTAGTCTGTCCTCAAACTTCTGGTGTTAATTTTATTTTCATTTCTTTCATATGGCCCTGAATCTTGTTAAATACATAGTGAAGGGACTCTATTTGCACCCTATCCTGGAATAACATCCTTAAGCACAGATGGCTTTGTTCAGCATTGGATCTGTGACCCTGCACTGGATAGTAAACAAGAGCAGACAATTTGCACCTGTTCCCTGAACACCGTTAAGGTTTGCTCTGCACCGGTTTTGGGATGTCCTGCTTTAAAGTCTTGTCTCTTTCAATCCAGTGCTTGGATGCAGTTACAACTGGCTAGATCCTATACTAGGGGTCTGCAGACTTCATCTCCTTATGCTGACTGAAACTGAAAAAGAGACTCAAAGTTGTTTTTCTTGGATTTCCAATGATAAGAACTCTGAAGCATTTTCTGGATCTTCATGCAATAATGGGAAAGAGCTTGGCTCCACCACTTCCCTTTTCACCATTTTAGCTGGTCTCCTTGTACGCTAGAAAATGAAGTTTTAAAAGCAAAATGCATTCTATTACCCTTAAATATTTTGGACTATGATTATACACTTGAGGGGCTAAAATGGGGAAACTATGAAAACTAGTTCATATCATTAAATCCTGTAGTGAAAAAATTATCTAAGACACTGATGATAATCTACAGTATAAAGTTTGATAGTTCTTCCTTAAGGTTGACAACATATATTGTATCGTGCTTTCTAGAGCCCCAACACTTGAGTGATTAAAATATACCATCCTAGTGGAGAAGTAATGAGGTGGGACTCCTGAGGAGGGTGGAAAAATGGATTCCGTTTATTCCAAGGACTTTCCCCTTTTTATGCCTTCATATCCTTATGTAACAAAAACAACACTGGGCATGCACCCAGTATATACTCCTCATGTGGAACCATAAACAACTTGCTATTATATGTAGTTTGCCACCTGGTATCACTCTGCTTCAATCACAACATGGGTTGTCACTGCCCCCTGACTTCTTAGAAAGGCCGAGAGCTCTTAGGGGAGATGGGGAGCTGAACCAGACACTGTCAGCAGGTTCCCTCTAGGCTGAAAGGTCTTATACCTTACCCAGAGTTCCCCCACTGCCCTCTACAAACATAATATCTAAAAATATAAGTAAAATTTATATGGTAGGTGATCTTTAAAAAAAGTCAACCAAGAGTAAAGTTGTCATTCGAAGAAAACACTCAGACCATAAAACTGATTGACTGTTGATACTATATTTAAGTAATAAAGTCATTCACTCATGCATTTATTTAATGAATACATGGGTATCTTAAATTATCCCATACAATAATGCATCATTTTTTTACCAAATAAAATGTTAATACAATGAAAATTTTTAAAAATTGGTTTATTTTCCACTGCTGTTTTTGTCAGGGAATCATGATACACAGACTGATCAAAATAACATTCACAAATCTGATATGTCTGAGACCAAAACTAATCATAACAAAAATTACTGGTGGAATAATAAAAGTTAAGTGTGCTGAGTACAATCCATCAGTTTGCAATTCCCGGAATACCTTTCAATGAGAACGCTCTTTTGGAGTTAAAGGGATTACTTTTTCAAAGACCACACAGTTTAGCTCCAAGCTCCAAGCCTAAATTCTAGGGAAACTACTTGTTCCCAACTAGGAGTACTATTTACCTAGAAGGCACTTCCTCTAGCTGTGCTTAATTTTTACCTATTTTTCAAGGCTTAGTTCAAATGTCACCTCCTTAAAGCATTCCTTGATTCCCTCTTTTCATTTCCCTCAGAAAAGATTTCTGCCTCCTCTTTATGTCTTTTTAGCAGTTTAACCTGTGTATATCTGGTCTTACCTGGTCTCATCTTCCTTTCATCAACAAAAATCCCTCTGATTTTGTTAAGTTCTATGAGGGCAAGGATTATATTTTTATTCTTTTCCATATTTCCTATGGGGTTGGTGCTCAATAAATACTTATTGAATGAAACTACCAAGTTTGCAAAACTTCTGGAGATATGAAACAGAATATTGCTCGTCTACTTGAAGGACAAAAGAGTATTGTTTACCACCATCACTCATATTTCTTTTAAAAAATAAGGATTTTTCTTGTAAGAACTATATGCACATTCACACAATTTTCTCATAAAAACAAGTAAATTCACTAGCTTCCTTAAAATATTGAGCAAAATTATTTTTAGAAAAGATGATAGGAAATGAATACATTAATTTATTTCAGTTGCCCCTAATTTAGGTGCTGTATTGAAATCACAACTTTTTTTTTTTTTTTTTTTTTTTTATGGCTATCAGAGGTGGATCAGTTTTAATGATTAAACTGCTCAAGATTTTTGCTTTAAATTTTATCCTAAAATAATCAGATCATTTTCCCAGAGTAAACAAGGACCTGGATAACTTGAAACCTGAAAATAATGTTATTTCATAGTATGATCTTAGAAATTACAAGAGTTCAATTCCATATTCCCACAAAACAAAAGCCAAGACAAGAAAAAGAACTTCTTTCATTCTTGTCCTTGCCCCCAAATTTCAACCAAAAGTCTCATCAGCAATAAAAGTGGATTCCATTTCTGAATTTTAATGACGTAATACAGTAATATATAATGTAGATTTGATTCCACCCAAAAATTCTCTCTTAGAAGCTAGAGCAAACTATGGCTCATATAGTCTTCTGTCAAAGTAGCTTAGAAATCTCAATATTTCTATATATTATCATGGCCATGTACTAGTGCTCACTGAGGCAAATCCTCACTTGATTATAAATGTTAAAAGAGAAAAGTTCATTTTAGCAGCAGCCAAAAATTTATATACTTTGATGTATTTACAATATATTACATATTTACATGCTTGTGTTAAATACTGAAACACAGAAACAGGTTATCTGCAGAGTTACTAACATTTAATGCCCCCAAAGCATTTTTCTTGTGCAAAATGAATGAGCTTTTTTTAGTCTCGGCTGAAAGTTAGAGACAATCAACATTCCGAAGTCCACCATCCATCGTCAAAGCACCAAATCTGAAACAAAAGAAAAAGTAAATCTCTCAAAATTTAATTGATCGTTAAAATATATGAATGAGCAGGACCAAGAGATCATTATATACTTCAACAACAATACTATATGATGATCAATTCTGATGGACGTGGCCCTCTTCAACAATGAGATGAACCAAATCAGTTCCAATAGAGCAGTAATGAACTGAACCAGCTCCACCCAGCGAAAGAGCTCTGGGAGATGACTATGAACCACTACATAGAATTCCCAATCCCTCTATTTTTGTCCACCTGCATTTTTTATTTCCTTCACAGGCTAATTGTACACTATTTCAAAGTCCGATTCTTTTTTGTACAGCAAAATAACTGTTTGGACATGTATACATATATTGTATTTAATTTATACTTTAACATGTAATGGTAATAATAGACTTTAACATGTATTGGTCAACCTGCCATCTGGGGGGAGGAGGAGGGGAAAAATTAGAACAAAAGGTTTTGCAATTGTCAAAAATTACCCATGCATATATCTGGTAAATATAAACTATTAAAAAAAAAAAAAAAACACTACTGTATGAGGATGCATTCTAATGGACGTGGCTCTCTTTAACAATGAGAGGATCCAAATCAGTTCCAATTGAACAGTAATGAACAGAACCAGCTACACCCAGAGAAAGAACACTGGGAAATACCACAACATAGTATTTACACTCTTTCTGTTGTTGTTTGCTTGCATTTTTTTCTTCCCAGGTTATTTTTACCTTCTTTCTAAATCTGATTTTTCTTGTGTGGAAGACAACTGTATAAATATGTACACATATATTATATTTAACATATACAACATGTATGGGACTACCTGCTATCTAGGGATGGTGGTGGAAGGAAAGAGGGGAAAAGTTGGAACAAAAGTTTTTGCAAGGGTCAGTGTTGAAAAATTATCCAGGCATATATTTTGTCAATAAAAAGCTATAATAAAAAATATATTTAAAACCTTAAAAAAAAAAAAAAAAAAAAAAAAAAAAAAGGAAATTACCTATCATTTTTATGGTGGTCTTTGATCCACCAATTCTTTAGGATTATATGATTTATACTCCATTTTACTCCTTTCTTCAAAGATTTTTTTTTTTACATTGTGGCAAGGAATATGTTTAATATGCATGCTTTTCTATATTTGTTTATGCAATTCTAGGTCAATTTCTGATAAAATATCATCCATAGCTAAGAAATATATACATTCCTTTCTATTAAAATTCAGTAACTGATACAGATCGAAACATTTATATAGAATTTATTTATTTATTTAGTTGTTGCTGGGGCAACTGGGGTTAAGTGATTTACCTAAGGTCACACAGCTAGGAAGTGTCTGAGACCACATTTGAACTCAGGTCCCCCTGACTTCAGAGCTGGTATTCTATCCACTGCACCACCTGGTTGTCTCTATGTAGCAATTTAAAGATATATATTCTTGTATTTGTGTCTCACAACAATCTTTTACAGAGAAGCTAAGTGACTTGCTCAAAGACAGAGTTTCTCTCAGAGAAAGGCGTCAACTCTGATCTTTTGATCACTTTATCACACACACACATACACAGATATGCACATATATACATTTCTGAATACACAAATGTGTGTGTGTGTGTGTGTGTGTGTGTGTGTATATGTTTCTAACTTACCTTTTGGTTAGATCTGTCTAAATTTAAAAGGGGAACACTGAGCTCATACTACCATAATTTTTCTGGCTATTTCTCTGAGTAATTCAATTAACTTTTCCTTTAAGTACTTATATGCAATGACATTCCTTTATATGCAGCTTTTAAGAAGCATGAAACTGTCCTAAGCCTTTCTGGGGGAGATTGTGTTTAAGTATTGATTCCACTTTCTAAGATGCATTAATACATAAGTTTCCTTATTAACTTTTTACCTTATTTGAGATTAATATTGTTAGTGCTATTTTTAAAAAAAATTCATCTGAAGTATAATAAATTCTGTTCTAATCCCTTATTTCAACTTTTGTTAATTTTTACATTTCAAGAATGTTTCTTTTAAATGCTTGGCTGAATTCCACCCAATTCCACTTTCAGGACAAATACATCATTTTCACTGATCCATAAGTTCATACATCAAATTTTTGATTATGACTTGTGTTATTTTCGCACATCATGTTTTTATGTTTATCTTCTATTGTAAAGAATAGAATGCAGAAACAGAACAAATGAAAAATCTATAGTGAAGCTGTTTCTTCTCCTCCCTTAAGGCCAAGCCCCAACTCTCTGACAGTTTTCTTAAGTCACTTTTTATAATCAACAAATTAAAGCTTCCTTTTTGCTCAACTCTTTTGAAGTTCCTTAATACTGTTAAAGGTTCAACCATGTGCCTGGTCACTTAGTTCAATTTTATCTTCGAAATATCTTTTGGATAAACCCCTTTCTCTCTTATGACATTGCTACTACCATAGTGCAGCTTTTTCTTAACTCAGTTCTGGACTACTGCAGTAGCAGGTTTATGTCCTTGCCTCCAGTCACTGCTCTTTCCAGTATATATTCTCCATAGCTGTCAAAAGTAATTATCCTAATGTAGAAGTTTTGAACATATTCCCTCTTTTTCTCTCCCATTCAATACATTCCAGTGGCTTCTTTTAGTTCCAGGATCAAAAATAAAATCTTCTGTTTGGCTTTTAAAGCCCTTTATAATTTAGTATTCCCCTGTCCCAGGGCCTTCTTACAACGAATCTACTCTACATACATAGGGTTCAGGAACTAGGTTTCTCTTGCCATGTTTCAAATAAGATACTCTTCCTGACCAAGACCTGGTATTAGTTCCTAATGCCTAGAATCCTCTTCCTCTTCTCCATCTTTTGGCTTCCTCTAAATATCAGCTAAAATCTCACCTTCTGAAAGAAACGTTTCCTGATCTTTTCAATCCTTCTTCATTGATTATTCCAACTTAACCTGTTTAACATGCTGCTTGTACCCAGTTGTTTGCATGTTGTCTCTCTCATTAAATAGTGAACTCTTTGAAGACATTCTCTGTATTGCCTTCCTCTATTCCCAGAACTTTTTATAGTACCTGACACAAAGTAAATGCTAAACGTTTATTGACTTGACTGAAGTTTTTTTGGCTTGCGACTATTTGCTCGCCACATCTAGTTTTCCTTATATTCTCCACAACTCTTCCTGTATCTCAGTTGAGACTATGTGTATTATGACATTAATCTCTGTATAATTCCATTTTTGTGTCCAACCCTTTTTTATCAGGTTCAAATAATAGTACTGAGAGACCCCCTTGCTCTGTCCTCCCCACTTTCATATTAGTAAACTCATCTTTTTCACATTTTTTTTTAAATGTGAAATATCAAGTTCCTTTTTTCTTCCCCAGTGTATTTCTTTTTATTCTGTTACAATTAGCACAACAAAACAAAACTGTACCCAGATCTTAGGTTTATTTAATTCTCTCTATGTTCCCTGAAGACATGAGAATTCAAAAGGGACACATTTCTCTTCTCTTCCCAATAGACTAAGAATTTCACTGTTATTTAGCTCCTCCTGATTGTTTTGATCTTGTGACTCCTGTGCTTTGATTTCAAAGTCTCTATTCAGAGTGACCAAAAGTTCTCATCTAGTAAAGATCCATTTCCCCCCCTTTAGGAATATGCTCATTTTTTCTTTTCTTTTCTTTTTTTTTGTCCTTGAATATTTTATCTAGAGGATACATATATAATAGTCACTATGTATGGTAATATTTTTCTTTGGGGGATAGGATAAGGCACAAAAATTATTAGCATTGCCCCTAAGAAGATAAAACAATAGGAGAAAAAGCAGAGCAACAAAATAGGGAAAATATGAGGACTTTAGAGTTAGTTTAGGGCTATGATTTTATAACCTTAAAGTTCTCACCTCCAATGCTTTTAGCACTTAATGGCACGAATTATTTAATAGCTAAACTCATTTTTGCTCCATGAATTTTTTTATACATAGGGAAGCTCCAGTGTATATTCTCCCTTACCCAGTATATATGTATATATGCTCAGTTTTTAAGATACATTAATTGATGGCAATTCTTAAGTTTTTAGAACTTTGTATTTCACAATTTTTCTCTCCTTTTCCATAGCTGGCTCTCAGGTCTATTATCCTGATTGTGGTCCCTTACTTCTCTCCCTGTCCCTCCCCTCTCCCACCTTTCTCTCTCTCTCTCCTCCGTCTTCCCAGATGCTTTTTCTGTGACTTGGAAGCTCTGAATTTTGCCTGACACTTTTGGGTATTTTTAGGGCCCCCCCCCAGGAAGTGGGTTCTTTTTATTTTCACTTGTCTCTGGTTCTAAGAGATCTTTTGAGTTTTTTAGTGATTTTTTAAAATCCAGGTTTTAAAAAAAAAATTTTTAATGTGATTATATTTTGAAAGAATCTGATATGCTTAAATCAATTGGTATTCTGAGACCTTCTCTTCCTGCAACTGTTAGGTTCTAGACATTTTTTTCTGGAATTATGGATTAAATGGAAGGGTTTATATCTATTTCTTTGTTATATTCTTTATTATTAGCCTGTTTTGGGTTCTTGTAAGACATTTTCCTAGGTTTATATGGAAGAGTTGGACTTCTCTACAACCTATCATAACCAGAAGCCATTCTTTTCTTTCTTTTTTTTTTTTTCTGAGGCTGGGATTAAGTGACTTGCCCAGGGTCACACAGCTAGGACATGTTAAGTGTCTGAGACCAGATTTGAACTCAGGTCCTCCTAAATTCAGGGCTGGTGCTCTATCCACCGTGCTACCTAACTGCCCCGAGAAGCCATTCTTTTCAAAAATTTCAAAACACTTTCATATACATCATTATTATTATTTTTGAAGCAATTGAGATTTAATGACTTGCCCAGGGTCACACAGCTACTGAGTATCCTCTTGACTCTAGGGTCTGGGTGTTCTGTCTACTGCCCCATCTAGTATACATTAATTCTGTCTTCACAATGATCAAGTGAATGGTATTTTTAAGCCCATTTCCACTATAGGAAATCCAGAAAGATTCATTGCAGCATTGACTGGTAAGAGAACTTAGAAATCATCTTGTTCAACTCTTTTAATCTTATAAATGAAGCTCTCCACAAGGTCACACAACTTATCAGACACAAAGCTAGAACTAGAACTCAAGTCTTCTCAGTCTAAGTGTTTTTCCACCACATTAAATTCTGAATTTTGGACATACAACATAAGCCGAATGTTTAAAAAAGTCTTTGGTATTAAGGTTTATGATAAACTTCTACATGTAACTAACAACTTTTTTTTCAAAACTAATAAACTGGTCCCTTGGAAATTAAAAAAATTATACATGGCACAATAATCTTGGACTCGGAATACATGAATTTGAATTCCAACTAAATTATTTATTAGTTCTATGACTAGGCTTCCTCATTACTGTTACAGAGACAACTACTGCCATATTAAAGGGCAGTGACAGTGACAATAAATACCTGTGGAAGTGACCTTAAGAGGGGAAAGGCATAATCAAAACAACTCCCATTTACGAGAACTTTATAAAGGTTTAGCAAGCCTTTAGTTACTTGTGAAATGATTGATGCTCCAGCCAGATGAGGACAGGCTCACTGGCTCTGTAAGCTTTGCATTGTACTTAGTTGCTGGCATCTTTTATATTTGAAGGTGCATGTGCAGCTGGCTTACTAAATTTGCACAATATACCAGTACCAATAATGAAGGATTCCAGGACAGCACCTAACAAATAGCTTTGATTTCAAAAACTGAGAAAATAGGTGGCGCAATGGATAGAGCACCAGCCTTGAATTCAGGAGGACCCGAGTTCAAATCTGATCTCAGACACTTAACACTTCCTAGCTGTGTGACCCTGGGCAAGTCATTTAACCCCAGCCTCGGGGGGGGGTGAGGGGGGGAGGAAGGGGGGACTGAGAAAAGGATTGTTGAACAATTTTTACATAAATATAAAGATGATGTTGAATCAAATAGCTATTTATTTAAAGAGCCAATATTATCAACAAATAAATTATATCTGGAACTCACTGTAAAATTATTTATAATATAATTTCCCCCCACAGCAACTGTAGTAGACAGTATTACAATCTCTTAAGAAGAATAACGAGCAACAAAAGGGATCAAACAAGTTAACAATTAGATCAAATTAGAGAAAAACTTGAATTAGAATTATGCCCATACTAGAAATATCTCCATCATTGCTTAACCAATGATACAGGAATATGATAGTCTGTGTCTATATTTAATATGGTATATATTTACTGGGGGTAAGGTGGAGAAGAACCTCACCTCTCTAAAATATGATTATTTTCAGCAAGTTCTTTAACAACACCTTCCATCTCTTCCTTCAATTTCTTCATACTATAAAACAAAAACCAACAAGTTGTTACTACTCAAACTATGAAACTTCCATCTGCAGATTTAATTAATTCACAAGTAATCTTAAACAGTAATTCTCAAGCAGTTTTGAACTTTATCCTAGAATTACTTACTAATACTTATATAATAAGTATATATAAATAATTTGTATAATAATTAGATCATTTCTATTATGGCTATATAATAATTAAGAGCAAAAAATGGTGACAAACTGAAAATTAATCACTAAATTGTGAACTTCTTACCCAAGAGTCATCTCCACTAGTGTATTGGAACTTGGATAAATGGGGGCCATGGTATGTTTTATGCCACTGGAAGCTGCAAACAATTTCTGAGGTAAAGTTTCCTGTAACTGAAATATGGAAAAGATATATATGAATCACAAAACAAAGAGTAACAAATATTCTATTACAAAGGTCATGCTATATCTTTGAATAAAATCACTAGTTAATATTTGGGGTCAAAACTGTTAGTAAGACACTTATGACTCATAAAAATCTCATGATAATTTTAAGCTGGTGTTGATTTGAAATACATGGATATACATAAAAAGTTTCTAACCAAGAGATTTCAATTATACAAATGTTTTTCTACTATGCAACCACAGTCCCTTCAACATAGTAAATTATTTTTAAATGGGATTGAACAAACAAAACATTTTGAAACATGTGGTTGTATATGCCAACGTTCCACTCAATTTTCAGAATCTTATTAAATCCAACGATCACTAAGTACCATGTTAAAGGCTGGAAACAACATAACATCTACATTAATAGTCTCCACCAGGATGGAGCTCATCAGCTTATAGGAAAGCATATCCTTAGATCACTGTCTGGGGAGAGTGAGGATATCTGGGGCATTAGGAAGTATAAGTAAAGACAGAAACATGTAAGGATATATGCAGGAAACAAAAAACTTATGTAGCTTGGCTAGAACATACAGTGCAAAGACAGGAATAATAAAAGCTACAACTGGAAAGATAAGGAGGTAACCAACTATGAAGAGCTACTAATATTAGTTAAAGAAACAGGAACTTTTCTCAATAGATATAAAGGAGCCATTAGTGATTTCTAGGCCCAGGCTTGACATGATTACAACAGTCATTAAGGATGCTAGTCTGGCAAGAGCAAAAAGGATGGTTTGCATGAAGAAGAAAATGGAAGCAGGAAGATTTATCCCAAGGTAATTATAATAATTTAGGCAGTAATTTTAGAAGAAAACTATCAAATTACAGAGTGGACAGTGAACTGTAAAGTGATCTTGTCCAACTTCTCTCTTCAACATGAATACTATCTGTAATATCAAGAAATAGTAATCTAGCCTCTGTTGAAAGACTTTGGAACTCATACCCAAAAGCAGAACTTTTCATTTAAAAGACACTAGGCTTTTATTTTTATTTATGTTATTTTCTAAATCACAGCAATGTATACAGGGCAAGCTTAAAATTTTTTTTTCAAATATCATTTATTGGGGCAGCTAGGTGGCGCAGTGGATAGAGGACCAGCCTTGAATTCAGGAGGACCTGAGTTCAAATCTGATCTCAGACACTTAACACTTCCTAGCTGTGTGACCCTGGGCAAGTCACTTAACCCCAGCCTCAAAACAAACAAACAAACAAACAAACAAAAAAAAAAAAAAACAAAAAAAAACCAAATATCATTTATCCTAATTTAACATCAGTGGTCTTCAAGGGAAAAAAGGGCCCTTTCATCCTCCCCAATAAGAAAGGCTCCAATACCTCATTAGTATAATCCTGGTATTTTGATACTTCTTCCTCCATATCAAAACACTGATTAGTTAGAGATGACAGCTGTTTCCTTAGGTGAAGCATCTTTCTGAAAGTAAAGTGAATTCACTTAAAATAAGCAAGTTAGAAAAAACAGATATTAGTTCTAATTAAGAAAAAGTAAAATTGTATTATTATAAAAATGAAAATTTTTTTTACCTCATCCACTCTTCAGCTTTGTCCAAAAAGGTTTCATATTTTTCAACACACTCATCAGTAAAGTGGCTCATAGCTTTTGTTGCATAAAAATACAGTTTCTGCCTGTAATTTAAAAATAATCAATGCAATCTTCTCCCACAATTTTCTTTATCCCTGCTGTAAACCTTGAAAGTTTATTAAATATATAATGCAAAAGAGTAAAATTACCAAAGGGGGAAAGGAACTTTTTCATCACTCTTAAAATGAATATATTTTCCCATTTCTAAAATTTATTTTTATGTGTGTGTATACACACAGACACACACACGTATGTGCATTTCAACTTTCACCATGACGTTTGTTTTTGAAAAGCTACCTTGGTAATAATGGAACTTATAGGAGGAAAAAAGAAGATTGGATTTTATTTCATAAACTACATAAGAGCATAATTGAATGCTCAATTATTTCTTCACTATTGTTTGTGTCTTTTTTTTATTAAACACTTGTGTTCTCCTGATAAAGATCTGAATGACAAACATGTGATAACTCCATAACTTAAAAAAATAAAAGGGACATGCAGGGCACTGGCAAGATGCCTGGTTGGCAAATAAGTTACAGAATCATACAATATTAACTAGCACACAAGAAATAACAAAAAAATATAAAGAACACATATATACTGAAAAAGGCAAGGAAGTAATGCAATCAAATAGTAGAAATAACAGACTGACAATAAGAGTACATAGGTCAATTTGGAATACAAAACGTGTGAAGAAGAGTAACAATAATCAGGTTAGTGGGAGTCATACTGTAACAAGGCTTTCAATGTCAGGCTGAGAATTCAGTATTTTATATGGACAGGAGGGAGCCATTAAAGATTTTTCAATAGAGAAGTGAAATGGTGGGGAAAGGATGAAAGTTGGAGTACCAAGCAAATCATATGGATATGGGATAAACTTAAGTCTTGGCTTAACTGGGACAAGGATTCAAATAATTTCTTTTTGCGTCATTTGAATCTTAACATTTGACATCTTTTTTTAAAAGTTACATATGACTCTGCCAAAATAAAAGCAATGTGGTTCATCATAAGATTTTACATTAGCTCTACTGGAAAACAAAAGTCCATATGAATAATATTTGAAACTGCAGGGAGTTGGGGGGCAAGGGTAATGTTGTTCATTATGACTTGGCGAACAGCAAATAAGAGAAGGGAACAGGTAAGAGAAGCATGAAGCTCTCCTCTTTCTGGCATTACTTCAGTGGTGAAAGTGTGGTTCAGTATCATTCAGATTCCATGTCATCATTCTGTTCCAGTAATGTCATGGGCCTTATTATACTACATATACATTGTAAGCAGCCTTATTAAGTCAAAATTAAAGGACAATTGTATCTCTGAACAATCATAGTAGTAGGATAAGCAAAATGGCAATAAGAAACAATCTGATGATTAAAAATGTAATTTAGGCACTTACTTGTCAAATTTGTGAATCTGTTCTTCATTGTAAGCTAGTCCTAGAAATAAAGAGTTTATCATATTAATTTTATTCATTAGAATCTCAAAATGTTAAAGAATCTCTTCTTCTAAGATTATCTAGTTCAAAAAGCCTAAAAACTTAAAAATTTTCAAAAGATAGCTTAAGAACATTATCTCCCTTAAACAATCATTACTATTAAGAATCACATTTCATAAAATAATCACTATTACACATAATCAATTAAAATAGACTTATTAAATAAAATAAGTTAATATTTACTTACTCCGTTCTGCTTTGTCTTTTTTGAACTGATAGTAAATCTCTGTAATGCAATTTAGCAGGACTTGCAGTTTTTCTACACTATTCAGGAAAAAGATCAAGAGTTGTACTGTAGTAAGTGTGACAAAAGGCAAGTACCAATGAAAGAGTTGAGCAAATAAAAGTTTTTACTTACTTTCGGTCCTTTGGATGTGTTCCTTCCTGATTTGCCCAGGTGTCTGCCAATAATCCTCCAGGAGACAATTTGCTTTTGATATCCTGAAGACTAGTTTCTATCGTTCCCTGTGAGCTAGAGAGCTAGAGGAGAGTAACAGATTCAGAATTAAGAGTGCCAAAAATCACAATGATGATCCTACTAGAAACAACATCTGTGCTATTATTTTGCTCTTGTCTAGCAGGTTTCAAATCAATCATTTTCATATGAAAACACAGAGATGATAAGGCCAAATTCATAATTTGTATTCTTGAGATTTCTTCATTGCTATAGCTTAAAACTTTCACAGATGAGAAAACTGAGGAAGTTAAGAGAATAATGGAGTCCCAATAGTTATTATACACACACACACACACACACACACACACTATTGAATGAGCAGTAAGAAGGCAGGTTCTGTCACATGAGAAATTGCTTCTCCACTTTGTCTCAGGGTTTCCTCGACAACAAAAGAAAGCTGGAAGGCAACCTCTAAGGTTACTATTTCTGTGACCCATTAGTCTGCCACCAGTTCTGCAATGAAATCCTTTCTGGCTTGTGCTCCACCAACAAAGCCACAGAGAACATGGGTTCCTCTCTGCACAATGATAAAGCACTGGAGGAGCTGATTTATTAACTACTTTGTTATTTATTTCTGGATAATTTCAGGAACAGGTCAAAACAAAGGAATATTATAAGGAGCACAGTGATCTGACACTAAGCAAGTCACTATTGTCTTCAGACCTAAAATGTTACACTTCTAGGAAAATGCTTAAATTACAGCAGGAGGAATTCGGGAGAGATTTATCATTGAAATTTCTGTTTGCTCTGGGAGGAGAACAGCTAAGACTCCTTTCCAGGTCTTTCACTGGCTTGAACCAAAAACTAATCAACTACAGTTCCACTTCTGTCTCTGATAAGCAATAGATGGACTACGGATATATGGCTTCAGATGTGATTACTTACTCGCAATAATTTAGTGTGAATGTCTGAAATCTCACCCAGCTCTGCTGCTTCCAAATCAATCTGCATCAATTTTTCATATCTATTTGCAATAAAAATAAATCATCAAGAAAAAGATTAAATGGTACTATCCCCCCCCACACTCTTAAAAAAAAGATGTTTAGAGAAACTATATTTAAAAGTTAACCTTTAATATCAGATCCACTTACTATTCTATTTAAGAATCAAATAAAGGCAATACATATGGATGCCACCAAGTTCCCAAAAGAGAATGGTAGCTTTCTAAAAGAAAGAAATTTTAATATTAATCTAATATAACCTTGCCAGTTAAGGAGAAAATGGGCATGTTACTTTTATAAAAACTATAATAAGAGTATGAAATCATGGTGGCCTAAGATAAGGTTGAGATGAATAAGTAATGAAAATTCAGGATTATTCTATAGCTCTGAAAAAGATACTAAAATAAGATTTTAGGGTAACTACTCCTTAACTGATTTTATGTACAGCACAGGGTTTTTGGTTTATAAAATAGGGATTAGATGTCTTAATTTTCAATTTTTTTCCATCTTAAAGAATGAACAACAACAAAAACCCCCCACTAATAACTTAATATTTAATTCTTCTTAAACAGTACTGATATTTTGATTTTATTTTATAGCCACCAGACCAATAGGAACTTTATTCTTAAATATTAAAAATTCTTAAATATTTTTAAATTCTTAAGTTCTTTTTAAAAGGTAATTAAAATGAATTTTCAGGAAATTTTATCTATTATGGTTGAGGACAGCTAAGAAATATAACTGAGTCTTAACATTTTAACTAGAATCAAAGAAGTGATTTTACTTACATTTTCACAGTTTTTTCAATGTTTCTGATACAGAAATCCAGAGCAATCACAACTTCTGTCTTTTTGTGTATTGTTTCATTATAATCTTCTTTAATCAATTCACTGTAAAAAAACACTAATAATATCAGTATACCTAAACAGTCATTGGATTTTCTTTTCTCTACCACTTATAGCAACAGCAGCTGTTAAGAGAAGTACTACTCTTACAGATCATATAACATACTTTATAACAACATTCTTAACATATCTGAAATTTGATTCAGATTTTGAGGATACTATAAGAAAATGTATTTTTAAATACTATTGTAGCACTTAATTTTGCAAGTTCTACTGTTGGTTGGTTTGATGATTTAGAATTTGGGAGACTTATAATTAGATAAAGACAAAGTACAATAATTTATTTGGCATTCACTTTATGGTACTATAGTTTATTTTTCCCCACTGGAAATATCTGACATTGGGACAATTTCCTTTTATGATTACATCATGAATTAGCTCTCTAAAAATGAGATACTACATATTTAAAATATAGATGAGTTTTCTTCTGTTCCATAACTGATTTTTTTACTCATTATGATTCATAAAGAATAAAGAACAGGAACAAAATTTCACAGGTCACTGGAAAATCCAATAAATATAACAAAAAGTTCTAAGAATTCTGTCCCCCTAAAATAAAATAATTAGTTATTAAAAACAGTGATGAAAACTTCCAATTCTTCTGCTTCTTACTTAAGGTCTACCTCTCTTAATGCAACCCAACATTTCATTAGATGTTGTTTGGTCTGCTACATCATACTGCTGATTCAAATTGAATTTGCAATCCACTAAAAGCCAGAGTTTTTTTTCCCTAAATAACTGCTGTGTAATTTTGTGAAGCTGAATTTTTTGTACCCAAGTATAAGACATTACATTTCTACTGAATTTCATCTTATCATGCTTTTTTCCCCCACATTAACAGTCATTCTCCCACACCCATGTAATAACATTTCATTTTTCCAATCAGATGAAAACATAGTTTTCAACATTTATTTTTATAAGATTTTATAAGATTCTGCATTCCAAATTTTTCTCCCTCCCTTCTTTCCTCTCTCCCCAAGATAGCAAGCAAGTTGATATAAGTTATAGAGGAATCATATTAAACATATTTCCATATTAGTCATGTTATAAAAGAATCATTACAAAAGGGGAAAAAAACCACAAGAAAGGAAAAAACAAAAAACAGAAATGTTGAAAATAATATGCTTCGATCTGCATTCAGACTCCACAGTTCTTCCTCTGGATGTGGATAGCATTTTTCATCATCAGTTTTTTGTAAATGTCTTGGATTACTAGACTGCTGAGAAGAGCTAAGTCTGTTGTAGTTTATCATCATACAACATTGCTATTACTGTATACAATGTTCTCCTGGTTCTGTTCATTTTACTCAGCACCAGTTTACCTATTATTTCCTTTGAGAAAACATTTTCTCCCTATCTGGAGGTGACTATGGTCTTTTATAGATCCATCCAATCACATCTCTTTGCCCTTCAAAGGAAGAGTTAACTACTTAATCACTTTATCTTTTGTGAGATTAAATTTCTACACACCATGATCTCTGGGGGGAATATTCTTGCCAATGCATTAATCTAAAAGGGGTCAGAGGCCTTCTGGATGGCAATCTTTTAGCCATCATAAACTATATATCTCAAATTTGTATCATTTCTAAATGTGAAGATATGAACAGGCCCCTGCGATATTCCACTAGATGTAACATACCACCCAGACACTGAAGTCTCAGAATCTTAACATAAGGCTGGAAGGATATGGTCACAGTGACTTAATAAAAGGAATACTTTAGAATGCAAGTCAAACTTTCTGAAGCTATCATCCTGGGGGATTTTCTTACTTTCTAACAAAGGCTCCTAGTGACATATCAATAGAAGATCCTTAAATGTTTGCTGAATGCTGAATGAATGAACATGGCTATGTCCCTAAGAAATTAATTCAATCAACTAAATTGTTTGTCTAAATTACTTGCTTAACTATATGTGCATATTTAGTTTACTAGAATGGATTAGAATTAAGTACAAAGTCTAGAGGGAGTATTTTGAGGATTTAAAATCAAATTAGAGGGTAGCACTGAGTAAATGCTTCATTATGGGAAAATCCTTCCTCCAGTAGTAATTAATGGCAACTGCGTACCTAGAAAAAGGCAAGCATGTGCTTGTTTAAGTGAACAAAATGATAAACCCATGCCAAGTCATCTCTCTGGAGGTGATGATCATGTCATGTTATCTGACAGGATAATCTCCTTATATGATTTTCTCAAATCTGAATTCCATTCTCAAAATTTAATGTATTACTTACATCAGCCATCGTATTCCTTTTCGCATCAATTCCTGATAAAGCAGCAAGGTACTGGCAACTCTACAGGCATAACAGACGACACCTGTTATTACCTAATGGGAAAAAAGGTTAGTGAGAATTGGGCTAATAATAATAAATCATAAAAAATGGATAGTTATGCAAGAATCTTCAAGCTTGTTATGAGTGCTTTGATGTGCTTTAAGCTCAATAACAAGTTTACTAAATACACAAGAAACTTAAACATAAACATTAGATACTAAAGAAAAAAGTGTATAATCACACATCAGTTAATAAGAGAAATAAATGTGACAGTCATTTTTTTTAAAATCCATTTTCAAGAAGTATTTTAAAAAATGAACATTCTAAACTGAGGAGTTCATAACACAATACGAGAGAAGGTACTTACTCAACTTATTAAACAGTGCAAAAGATAAAAGAGAGACGCCAAAGTCTAGCAAAGAAGGATTTCCCTTAACTTATTCCTCTTTCCTAAAAGTTTGGTTTCTGTTTCTTTTTCATTTATCTTCTTCTAGGAAAGTATTAGTAAGTAAAGTGCTCAAACTTTTGGAATGGAACATCTTTTTTTAAAAATGAACTCCTCTGTATAGAACATTTATTTCTGCAGAACTGTAGCTCAGGTTGGTCAATTTAGTTGAAGAATTACACCTTGCCTTGGGTAAATACAGAACAAAGGTTATTTTAAAATCAGTAGTAGTATTTCTCACTTCCACAGGTCACCTCTGAATTTAAATTAATGTCTTTAGGAAATGTGAAATAGTTAATTAAATACTAACCTTAGCCATACTAGCATCACCATCCAAATCATAACGTGGATGTACTTTGGGGAGTGAAACTAAAATAGGAAATAAATATTATTTATTCAGACACTAAAAAATTAGTAGAGAACATAACTTCTAAAATTAATCTCCTGCATGATAAAAACTTTAATTTAATTGATCTTAACTACACTCAAGCTAATCTCCTCAGGAAAAACAATTATTTAAACAGTGCCATATATATCATTAAATAAAAATGAATCTTGCTATTTATTTAAACATTTAATAGGTGTCTACTCTGCAAAATATTGTGGCAGGCTGCCCATTCAAAGAAAACATTCTCTTCAACATATTTTCAAATTTTTTTTTTCAAAATTACTTTGTAATTTCATAAATCTCTCAAGATAACAGACAACTATGTGGTTAAAAATTAAGTAATTTTTGAAGTGTTTCAACACTTTTATGCCATGAGAATATTACTGTGAACAAGGCCATTTGTTGAATGCATTCATTGACTAGGACTGTACACAAGATGATGCTGATAAAATATTTTGCCCCACTTCATGAAAAAATGACATTTATAATCTGTATCATATTGTAGATACACTTCAAACTATATGATGTAAAAAAGTTTTAGCTCAACAAGTTTTTATCATAGAAACATTTCAATAATTTACATAAATGAATTATTTACACAAAGTTCTAACCTTTCCATTGTTATTAATCTTTAAAAAGCACAAACAATGATTTTAAAAATCAGCTCCCCCCAGTACAAAATAAGAAAATGGCATACTTTTCTCATACATTAATCCAACAATGCTCATAGGTTCCCGGCTTATTACAATGATGGGATTTTCTTCAGTAGTTTTAGGAAAATGCTGTGCTAGTCTTCCAGGTTCGAGCACTAATCGTCGTCCTTCATAGATCAATTCTTGATTTGAAGAAACAATTTTGGTTTGTTTATAAACCAAATCATGGAACACAGTAGCACTGTGTAAAAGAATTGAACAGGGTTGGAGAAATTATAACTAGTAAATGTTAACAGTAATAATATATGGTTCTATAAATGAGGCTTTTTTCATGCACTGATAAAATGCTAATGCTACTCTGATATGAACAGAACATATTATATTAAGCAAAAGAAATCCTCACAGATAATATCACAAGATCCTATTCATTCATTAAGCAGTCAGTTTTACAAGATATCTAAATAATGACAATACAATTTTAATAAAATCTGAGATAAAGCATATGTCCTAAATAAGGGGGTGGTTAATAAAATGGAATTTTACTACACTATGAGAAATGACAAATACGAAGAATACAGAGAAGCTTGGAAAAACTGATATGAACTGATACAGAAAGAAATAAAGAAAGCCAGGAGATAATATAAACAATGACAATAATGGAAAAGTTTAAGAAACAGCCAATTTTACTTAATATATTTGAGGGAAAAACTTTCATTAGAATATGAGCTCCATAAGGAAGTGTTTTTGTCTTTTTTTTGCATCTCTAGTATTTATCACAGTGACTGCTATCATTTAATAAATGATAAGCATTTAATAAATGCCTGTAGCCCAACTGACAAAAGAGAAATAAAGTAAAACTTGCTAAAAATTACAATATAATTTGCCTATTTTTGAATTACTATATAAATATTCTTGTTACTTCTCTATTCTCATTTATCAAGAAAAATATCTTCTGTAGAGAGCCATCTATACCTAGAATGTGGATCACAACATAACACTCTTACTCTTTTTGTTGCTGTTCGCTTGCATTTTGTTTTCTTACTTATTTACTTTCTTTTTGTGACCTGATTTTTCTTGTGCAGCAAGAGAATTGCATAAATATGTTTATACATATTGGATTTAACATATATCTTAACATGTTTAACATATACTGGATTGCTTGCATTCTAGGGGAGAGAGTGGAGGGAAGGAAAGGAAAATATGACACACAAGGCTATGCAAGGGTCAATTTTGTCAAATTATCTGTGCATATGTTTTGCAAATAAAAAGCTTTATTTAAAAAAAAGAAAAATAATTTCTTTATTAAGTCTGCTTATTTGTAAATCTAAAAAATATATCATAGATATAACAACATATAGGAATGCAATGTAAATACTTACGTATTACAACTATGAATATAAATCTTGTGGGCTGTCATTTGTTGTAAAGAAAAAACATGCACTATCATCCGGTGAAGTATATCACTAGTTTCAGCAAAAAACTGGTCAAAACCCCAGCATTTTTCCTGGTCAGCTTCAAGAATGTTTGCTAGTACAGGAGTAAGTAGGACTTGCAGACCCCTGAAATGACATTTCATTTATTAGAGTGTTTTATATTTTGGCAATAAAAAAAAGAGAAAAAAAAGCTTATTTTCAATATTTTATAGTTAATAATTAATGGTTACTTAATTTGTTCATTATTTTGTAAAATTTGACTTTTTTTCCCAGAAAAAAACAAAACAAAAAACCCCTCATAATTTTTGTCCAATACAATTTACTATTAACAAGTAAGGTATTAAAAGTATTCCATGATTATATTGTACAACTATATATTTCCCTCTAACCATGTTTTCTTACCTCCCCAAACACATTATAATTCTATATATATATAAGGCTTGTTTGGTTAGAATGATTACCATGAATCTAAGTAAAGCATTTATTTCTATGCTCACAAGGTCATTAATGTTTTACATTTACCAAAAAAGAAAAGATCATTTAAAATGTTAAATTTATTCTTTTACAAATGAAATTATTAGCAATCCCTTATGAAGTAAGTTTCCTTTACATTTAACCTTCACCATGTACCAAAGCTATGTAATCATCTTTGACTGAGGAGTTTTACTCAACTCCAGTATTAACTTATAACAGGATGTTTATTTCAATGATTAGCTATGGATCAATCTATATGAGACAGTAGATCAAGACAATTTTTTGTGGCCTATTATATTTTTTGGAACATATATGCATAGTTCATTTGAATTATAAAACCTCAGTGTTAGATTCATTCTGCATATTCCTTGGTAGCTGAAATGATCCATTTTTTAATTACAGGACACTTATTAAATACCCAGTGCTACACAGATTAATTTAGATAAGATTTCTTGTTCTACAGAAGTTTACTAGACCAGATTGTAAAATTTTTTTAGGAAAGTAGTCAGTTATCTATATTAAAGATCAAGTTTCAATATTCAAATTATTAAAATATTTTAATTTTCTGAAGCACTCAAATTCAATCAGCCTTCTTGAAGTCCCATAAATTAATGTTTTTCATAAATCTATAATTATTATTATAATAGCAAATGAAAATATCTTCTCTCCCCTATGTATATGAGAGATACTCAGACAGGAATATGGCATTGCTTGGAGCTGTAATTTATATCATGGAAGCTGAGACGTTTTAAAAAAGATCTGAATTTCAAAACATTATTCTGATGCATCTATAGACTTGACTAGTCTGACAAAGGTATCCATGACGTTCTGGAGTCTGGAGTAAAAAGAGTTGCTGAGAAGGCAAAGAGGAAAACAAAAGAAAAAGAAGCCTATCTAGAGCCACCGGGACTGTCCCGGGTGCCATGGAGGAAAGCTAGGCTCCCTGATTCCACAGCCATGGCTTCTTCTCTCAACCTGGGCTGCCTTTGTTGGAAAGAATAAAGTTGGGCTCAGGGACTTCTAACCAAGAACTCTTGAACATAATCAGAGAATCCTGTTCCAAATTAAAGGTCTCACCAGGTAGCAGGTGCAGAGGTGTCTCTTCTGTGCCAATCCCAGATCAATATTTCCCGTTTCTAGGCCCCCCTACCTCTTTCTTTTTTTAAAAAGGTCTGATATTCTCAATGAACAATCATTGTAAATCTTTTACAAAGAGAAAAAAAAAGAACAATTCAAAGCAAATACCCTATGAATGGTGGATCAGTAGCAATATCTCTGAATAGAAAATATAGTTCAATGAGAACTGTTCGGTTCTGCACACATATATTGTATCTAGGATATACTATAACATAACTAACATGTATAAGACTGTTTGCCATCTAGGGGAGGGGGTAGAGAGAGAGAAGGGAAAAGTCGGAACAGAAGTAAGAGCAAGTGATAATGTTGTAAAAAATTGCCCAGGAATATGTTCTGTCAATAAAAAATTATAATAATAAAAATAAATAAATAATTTTTTAAAAAGAAAGAAAATGCAGTTCATTAGAGAATATTTCTAGTGTTAAGAGAGCTGGAAAAATTATGTTAACTAACTGTGGTCATGATACTAAGAGATATGGTAAAGATAACATACTTACCTAGAAAGACTACAAGAAACAGGCATATCTGCACTCCAATCAATTGGCCCATTTTCTGCTTTTTGTACTCCTGATATTGCACCAGAAGGTTTTCCAGTAATTATTTTATACCTTTGAAAGAGCAAAATAGTTCAAGTCATAATTATTAATCAGTTTTGTAAATTTTTTTTTTTAAATATATGTACCTCAAATAATTTCCTGGAACTTTTGTAATATGCACAAAATCACAAAGGGATCAAAATACATTAACTATAATTTAAGTGCACAGAATACTTCCAATAATGTTATCCAAGAAAATCTTAACTCCACTAGGACATTTAGAGAGAGAGAGAGAGAAGTCTCTAGCAGGTGGTCCCATGCTCTTTTCCTGGGCCATGCTGTCTCCTTGGAGACACATACAATTTTTTTCTATCTTTAATATTGTTTTTTAATTTAGTTTTCATTTTAACCTCCATGATGTGTGACAAATAGTGCTTTACTGTCCATTAACACCAATTTCACTCACTGCGATATTCAGATAATTTTAGATTTAGTCCTCGAAGAGAACTTAGAGGCTCCCTCTAGAGGACGAGAGAAATTAAATTATTTGATCAAAAGCTGCAGAGGCAGGTATGAACCAAGATCTTCTAAATAAAAGTTAAATAAGTGTACTTTCTACTCTACATGTTGGTGTTTACCACATTTAATGTCTTCCAACTTTCTTCTTGAAGTATTCAAGATAGGCATAAGCTTTCTCAGTAATTTATGAGTTTTTGAAAATTTTATGGCATAATGAATTACTTTGGGAGAATCTTGCCATATTCACAGAATTTATTTTTTCATCTTTTGCAGTAAATATCAATTCATGTTGTTGTTTAGTCATGCTTTTTTTTAATGAACCCATTTGGAGTTTTCTTGTGATTTGTGATTTTGTGATTTTTGGAGTTTTTCTTGTGATTGCCATTTCCTTCTCCAAGAAGACTGAGGAAAATAGAGTTAACTGACTTGCACAGCATCACACAGCTGGTAAGTATGAGGACAGGCTTGAACTCAAGTCTTCCTGATTTCAAATTTGGTGCTCCATCCACTGTGTCACCTAGCTGCCAGATTGTTTCATGCACTGCAATTATATTTAGAGTTTTTTGTTTATTTACTAATAGTGAGCACTTAAAGGGCAGATGATCAAATTCATTAAATATTATTTGTCTTTAATTCTAAATAAAAATAATGATCAACTTGTTGATCCACCTCTTTGAAGTGAACCTATGGGCTGACCTTTTACATGCTGTTATAATTTCTTGGTTCACTTTTGAGCATCAATACTAAGATGATCAGCTCAGAGTGTGACTCACCTAGGCTATTCATTGAATACAGATGATATGCTGAGTGCCAATGATCATTCTATTAACGTAGATAGACTAAGATTTCTGTATTTCTTAGTACTCTGTGCTCCAAATATTGTGGAAGCAGAAGAGGGTTGTGAAAGACTGAAGGTCCCCTTATATTTTCATGTTTCATGGATACTCATTAGCAAAACATCTTCACTAAGTCTCCAGCTTTCGGGCAAAGAAATACCCTGAACTTAGTTAAGCTTGTACGTAGATAGTAGGCATAGTCTGTCATCACATCCAGACTTAAACATTTTCAAAATTGAAAAAAGCTGTCAGTGCTTGTTTTCCACTTGTATAAAAAGTCTTTAAAACCAGGATAACGATCTGGCCATAATGAGAAATTAAAATAATAATTCTGTGGAAAATACAAAGAGGTTAGGGACAAGAACTAGACTTGTGATTTCTTTGGTGCAGGGAGATATCCTAAGAAAAGAAGCTTCCTCTTATCAAGGCAGGTTGGCACCTTTTCTACAACACTGCCTTCAGAACTTAAATGGTTGAAGAGCCATTATGTATCAGGGATAGAATTCAAACATCCGGAAACACAATTCTTTTATTCCCATTCACTATGTGGCTTATGCTAAGTAAGCTATTTTTTAAAAATTAAATGTTCTCTTTCTGTTGTTTAATTTATAAGCAACCATTTTCTCTTCCCACTGTGGAAAAAAAAGCCCTTGTAACAAACATGCACAGTCAAAGCTAAACAGCTTCCTTTCATGGCCATGTCTCTCTCTTATTCTGCCTGTTATTCACTGTCAGGCACTCAGAAAGCAGGAAGCATGTTTCATCCTATTTTCTCCAGAACCTGGATTCATCACCATGTTGATCAGAACTGTTAGTTCGTACAAAATTTTGTTTTCACAATATTGCTATTAACAAAGTACACTGCTCTCCTGTTTCTGCTTATTTCATTCTGTGTCCAAGTCCTCCAGGTTTCTCTTGAATCATTCCTTAATGTTTCTCATACCACAATCGCATCTCATTACAATTAAACCACAATTTCCTCACCCATTCCCAGATGATGGATTCTTCCTTAGCTTCCTGCCACCACAAAAAGATCTACTTTAAAGACTTTTTTTTTTTTTTAAATCTCTTTGGTAATATTGCTGGGTGAAAGACTATAAACAGAGTTTGCTAACTTTCTGGATATAACCCCAAATTGCTTTCCAAAATGGCTGACCAATTCACAACTCCATCAAGACGGCAATAAAGTGCTTGCTTTTCTGAAGTTTCTCTAACATTTCTCTTTACCTCTGGGTTATTTAAATCTGTATTTCTCTAATTATCAATGATTTGAAGCATTTCATAATTTAAACTTCTTTTTAAAAGATGATATTTTAACTATATAAACAACAGTACTATATAAGGTTACACTTTACTGGTAAATTGCAAGTAGTCTAAAAAAGCCTCTTTAGTATAAGAACCAAATGTTTAGTATTACATCTGTCAAGATATCCTTCTGGGAAATACAAAACAAATCAGTTCCTGACATAACATTTTTGTCCAAATGGTTATATGTTCTATCATGGCAAAGCACCTACAATAATTTTTTTAGTACTGGATAAAACAACCTTTTGTTAGTCAACCTCACTTCCCCCAAAATCCCCTCCAAATAAAATAAAAACTGTAAGAGTCGCAATTAGCATTAAAATTACATGAAATTCATGAAAACCATATAGTTAATGATGGTACAAAGGACTTAAGTTAAATAGTTAAAATGGTAGGAAAACAATTCCAGTGAAATACCACCTGCTAGTATGATTGCTAAGTCTTTATCCCAAGGAAATCTTAAAGGAGGGACCCCCATTTTAAAAAAATGTTTATAGCAGTTCTTTCTGTGATAGAAAAAAAGGAAAACAAGTAGACACTCATCAATTGAGGAATGGCTGAACAAGTTGTGGTATATGAAAATAATGGAATGTTATTGTTTTATAAAAAATGATGAACAAGCTGATTTTAGAAAGGCCTGGAAAGACATGAACTGATGCTTAGCAAAACAAGCAGAATCAAGAATACATTGTATACAATAACATCAAGAATGTACAATGATCAACTATGAAAGACTTGGTTATTCTCAGTGGTTCAGTGATCCAAAGCAATCCCAACAGACTTTGGACAGAAAATGCCATTTGCATGCAGAAAAAGAACTAAGGAGACTGAATGTAAATCAACACATGGTATGTTCACTTTTGTGGTTTTTTATCTCTCCCAATAGTTTTTCCTTTTCGCTTTGCTTTTTCTCTCAATACAATTCATAAAATAATTTATATTAAAAATAAATAAAATTTATTAGGAAAAAAGGATTAAAAAAGATACCATTTGTCCTTTAAAATTTATATATAGAGAAATTTAATATACTTAAAGGTTCTGAAATATGATGTTTACAATAAGATTATATGATGATCAACTGTGATGGACTTGACTTTTTCCAACAATTATGTGCTTCAAGATAATTTCAATAGACTTGTGATGAAAAGCTATCCACATCCAGACAGAGAACTATAGCAATTGAATGTGGGTCAAAGCATAGCATTTTCATCTTATTTTTGTTGTTTGTTTGTTTTTTTTCTTTCACCTTTTGATCTGATTTTTCTTAGGCAGCATGACAAATACAGAATAGATTTAAAAGAACTGCATGTTTAACCTATATTAGGTTAAATCTCCTCTATGGGAGGGGATGGGGAGAAGGGAGGAAGAAAAATGAAATGTTGAATGTTGAAAAACATTTGCATACATTTGGTAAAATAAAAAGCTATTAAAAATGAAAGCAAATAAGCAAACAAATAATATGACATTTATATAATTTCCTCATACTGTAGAATTTACACACAAAAATTATGTATATCACATATATTAGATTATATGCATTTACACATACATACACATGTATGTATATATGTGTGTAATATATATTTAGGTAAGATAATCCTTGATTTTAAAAATGGCTTGAAAATCAAAGTTGAATAACTTATTTTTTAGAATTCTACATGAAAGAACTACCTACATGACTTCTTTGTTTCGTCTAGGTCCTTCAAAAGGGCGAAAGGGTAATGACCCTGTTGCTGCATGGTAAAATGTTACTCCAATGCTCCAAAGATCAACTGTTGCACCATATTTCTTCTGATGATCTTTCCTTAGCACTGCTCGTTCATACATATCAGGATGCTGAAAGAAAAATGTGAAAATACAGATGTGATATATGGTAACGTATCTCATAGACAAAAATTTTCTGTGTACACATATAAAGTATTATCAAATATACCCACAATTTACAGATATTCAAATTTTATACACACACAGATATCACCTGCATAGATATGTAATGTATACAACACACACATATATAAAATACACTATAGGTATACAACCAGTTCATACTATATACTATTAATATTACTAAACATATTAGAAGCAATTAGAACATTCAATTTGAAAAACATTTATTAATACTTAGCATATTTAAGGCACTGAGAAAACACACACACACACACACATCCCTGATTTCAAATAATTTATAATTCATTTGAGAATGCATCATGCACACAGGCAAGTAATCCTAAGGTAACTCAAAAAGGGAGAGAATACTAAGAATGGTACATTTAGGATGGCTTCATGAAAGTGACACCTCACCTGAAATATATACTTAGATGATAAAAGACTAGTATGTTTCAGACACGGGGGCTGGCTTGATTGAAAACATGAATAAAGAAGATGGAATAATGAGATTGGAGAATAACTAGTCATCTAATTTTGCTGAAATTTGGATGTGAAAGTGAATTTTTAAAATAAAACGCAGGGGCAGTTAGGTGGCGCAGTGGAGAGAGCACCAGCCCTGAAGTCAGGAGGACTTGAGTTCAAATCTAACCTCAGACACTTCACACTTCCTAGCTAGGTGACCATGGGCAAGTCACTTAATCCCAACTGCCTCAATAAAAACAAAATAAATAAATAGAAAATAAAACTACAAAATTAGATAAGAGCTCTTATAAGCACTTACAAACAAGTCTGAGTGTTTGTACATTATCTTAAATGCAAGAAGGAATGTTTTTTGAGATGAAGTTAAACCTGATCAGACACACCATGTTATGTAATACAGGATAAACAAATTGGAAAAAGGGCTATTTAAATAATAATAATAATAAATGATAAAATGTACATAAAAGAAATTTGCCCTCTTATATTCAAGATATAATTATTAAATGCAGCAAAGTGAACAATTAAAAAATAACAATTTTTGGAGGCACATGGGAAATGAATGATCTACCAATTTCTTAAAATTACTTATTAAATCTATTTACTCTCATTTTTTATAATCTGACATGTTTTCCTCTATAATCTCCTCATTATGGCATGTAAATGATGCTGAATGAAGAATATAACTTGACTAGGTTTTAGAGATTGGGCAAGTTTTCAAGCAGATGTTCCAGGATGTCATCACATGAGTTTAAATTCAGCTTATCATTTACTACTTATGTAACTGGGCAACTACTTAAATGTCTCTGACCTTAGTTTCTTCAACTGCAAAACAAGGAGGACTAGATAACCAGTGAGGTGTCTTCCAGCCCTAAATCTATCTTTCTCCATGAACCAATGACCAGCTAAGTTTGGAGAAGTTCAATACCATTAGGTTAAGCAAAGTAATTTGGAAAAGTTCTCAACCAAATTATGGCCAGGGTTATAATCTGAGGCAATGCCGGAAACACTCACTTCAGTGAAACCAGGTAGAGATCAAGAAAAGTTGTATAATTTCTAACTTAATAAAGAAAAAATCTGGAGTTTTTCAACTGGAAAACTATTAAGTATTCCCCAAAGTCTTTTCAGTGTTGCTTTGCTTACTTATTGTGTTATTTCCAAATCAAAACTTTGGTCTACATAGCTAACAAGGGCATCAATAGGGCTAAGAACCATGGAACCCTTAACAAAACTAAATTTAAAATTTCATCTTTCAAATGATCATGCAGTTATAAGAGATAAGATCTTTCTACATTTACTCTAATCATGAAAGACAATGTTTGGATAATGAACCTTCTTTTAGGTTCATTATCCTGAACCATTCACGATAATGAATCCTGAATTAATTATCCATTCCACTGTGGGTTCATTCTCCCAGTTGATGAATTATGTTTTAGATCAATTTCTTTAGACAACAATTGTAAATAAAAGCTTACCAAATACTCTTCTGTGCCATACAAAGAAACAAACTGCTCGTCATCTTCTAATACTCTAGCAGCACCAAAATCTGTCAATTTGTAAACAGATTGTCCATCTTCCCCTATAACACGCATGATGTTGCCTGGCTTGATATCACGGTGCACTATTCCATTTTCTCGGAGGTGATTCATTCCACCCACTTCAGCATCAAATATAAAACAAAACAAAGAAGGTTCTGTATATTTTTTGTGTGAGTATATTTATTTTTTCTATGTGTGTGTGTATATATATACATATGTATGTGTGTGTATGATTTTTAACTTATATATATATATATATATATATATATATATATATACATTCATACAAACATGCACATGCATATATATGTATGTGTATTTATGATCATTCAAAATCAAAATTCATTAAAACCAAAGTTTTCCCAGTATTTCAAGTCATGACAAGGACAATGAGTTCTTTTTTTTTTAATATCTTATAGTTTAGTAAAAGTTAATAATCTGGACCAATTTACTGGGGGTGTGAATCAAACATCTTAAATATGGGAGGAAAAATATAACAGAGCAGAATAAAGAATGCTTTAATAGTCTACCATGATTTTAGGGAACTACATGATAAAAAATTCGCTTAAATCTAAAAACTGGAAGATTCCTTCCTGGGGTTACAATTTCTAAACGCAGTGTTACATCTCTCTTATATATTCAAAAGCTCCCTATAAATTAATGACTGTTAACAGAATAGAATACAAAAACTAGTTATTCCTTCCATGGGGATTAGGTACTATGAAAAATCACTGTAAATTTTTTTTTGGCCCTTCCTTGATATAGAGAAGTAGTATGAATTTTTTCTTTTGTTTTTAATATCTTATTGTAAAATTTGAGTCAATATACAATACATAATTTTCATGCATTTATGAGTGTTCAAACTTCTTCTGTGTTGGAACTGGCCTTCACATATCATCTGTAGCTTCCACACAAAACTCTCTAAAAGTTTCCATTTAATTTCTTATGCTGACCTTGGATACATCAAAATTGTATTGGAGAAAATTGTAGAATTGGAGAAAAATGTAGAAAGGACAACTAGTTCACTACTGGAAATATATATACCCTACAATTGATCAAAAATCATTTATTAAGCACCTATGTATCTCAGGTATTTTGCTGGGGATACAAATATCAAAAAGCTCCTCTGAAGGAGCTTTCATTAGATCAGAAAAGACAGTGCATATGCATGTATGTGTTCATGGCACACACAATGTTAAAATACAAGGTATTTAGGGAAGGAAGGTGCTAGGAGCTGATTAGGATCAGGAATAAAAAGTAATCCTGTGCCCAGAACTACTCTAATATGACCTAATGCTCTGAATGAAAGAGATCTGAAAAGGAATTAAGATTCAGTTTTAAAAATGAATTCAACATACCCACATCTCTTAATACAATTAAAAACTCTGATTCTGGTAGTCCATAGGCATTTGATGGTTCTTCTAAAACAGTATATAAACTACCACATGGGCAAAATTCCATAACAAGTACTTTATGTCTTGTGGTTGTCTGAGAAAAAGAAACAAATAACCAGTTTGAGACACAGTAACTTCATTCTCATTCCCAAGACTTACTGCAATGATTTGTAAGACTTTCCTATAGAAAATTTGGCACTTAGTTATATTTAAGATCTTCTAAAATTGTCTTGAGTCAGGAAAGTGAATTGCTAAAAACAAGGGCAAATTTAAGGATAATCATCATCCCTTTTAAAATTTCATAAGTAGTTTTCCCAAAGTACAATTTTTAATAAATAGTACCTAAAAAGATTCATTAGTGCAAAGAAAACAATTTTTAACAGAAAACACTCAAGTTGAAACACTCCTACTGACAAATATACCTGCCCTAAGGATGGAATCATATCCTTAAACTGACTGAGTGGAACATCTATGTGAAGAGCCCTCATCTGTTTAGCCAAAAGTCTAGCCTGCCCAGTGTGGTTACAGTGAAGATAAATATTTAAAAAATAATTTTTTTCTCATCTTTTTAACACTCTGAAAACTTTTCATGGCTCCTTTATAAAAGGACATAGTAGAGAATATATCCATAAAATACTTAGTTTCTATGCCACAGTATCAGAGATTTTCAACTTAAAGCTATCTTAAAGATCATATAGCCTAGTGTTCTCATTTTACAGATGGGTAACTGATGTCCAAAGTTACAATGATCTGCGTAAGGTCACATGACTATCAAGTGGTAGATTTGAATCCTGGCCTTCAACTCCAAATCCAGTGCTCCTAAGGTGCTGTCAGCAGTTATATAAATGCATGCAGTGTACTTAGGGCAAGTAAAAGTTTGTGAATAGAAATTAATCTGTCTCTGAAAATAATTATAAAAACCGTACTTGTACTTAATATTGTTCTTACTTACATAAAGTTTTATTCATTTACAGAGAATAAGTAAAACCACTGCTCTGTACTATACATTTGTTTCTTCTGTCAAGCTATTTATATGGCACTAAGATTGTGTACTTCAAAAGAAGTGCTCACATTTATAAAACTTTTAATTTTATCTAAAGGCACTGCCTTGAATTCTGGTTAAGTTGAAAAGATGAAAGCCCAAAGAGGGATCGATAGATCCCCATTTTCTCCCCTCTTTCTTTCTCCCTTCTTCCTTCTGAGACAACAATAATAAATAAACCAAGTTCTTCCATCCTGTGCATATAAAAACATATATGAAACAAAGTACAAGCACAGTATTTACATGAAGCAGCAATCAAAAGAAGTGGGTAAGAGCCCACCCCCAGAGATAGTGTAAGCTCTGGTAAATAACTTGGAAGTCTGCACTCTCTAAGAGGGAGAATCAAATCACAGTAAATGAGTCTTGAGCCTCACAGCTTTTTTCTTAAAGCCATGGCCAGTTCTGTTGAACTGTCATAAACAAATAAAGCAGAAATATTAAATACAATCTTTACTGAGCATAGTGCAGTAAAAAGTATAACTAAAGAAAAAGCATTTGGAGAACAGACTCACAAATAAATAGAAACAATAGATAACTGTCAAAGATGAGACAACATGCCAAAACTACTGAGATACAGTCAGGGCTGTATTTATGGGAAAATTTAAATATTTGAAGAATAAAAATTCAGAGGTTAAGAGAGCAGAAAACAAAAAAAAATTTTTTTAGGAAAACTAATAAAATATATAACTAAAATATATAACTTTGATTTAAAAAGAAAAAAACAAATTGCAACATCAAAAATGAAAAAGGAGAATTCACAACAAATAAAGAGCAAAGGAAATTATATTATAACACAAAGCCCAGAGTTATATGACGATATAAGGCCAACATTTCAATAAAAAAAAAAAAAAAAAAGAAAAAGAAACAAATGTCCTTTCAGAACTTTAATGTCTTCAAAGATATTGGGAAAAACAAATTCCCTAAACAAAGTCCCAAAAAAGAGAAGGAAGGGTAAGAGTGTAGAAAGGAGGAAAATTAATGGAATGATTCCTAATAACTGAGGACTGTAAGAAAAAAGAAATGGGATGGTAGGTATCAGATGAATTTCACTATTACCTAAAAGGGATAAAGGAAGATTGATGAGACACACAACTTGAAGAAATGCCATCAAACTCAAGAAAACAAGGAATACAGAGGAGTTAAATGGCTGGAGAGAGGGAATGGTTATAAACAAAACAAAATTCCTAATCTTCAAGGGGGATTAAAAGAGCAAAAAGGAAGAGAAAGGAAAAGAACTAGGATCCAAAGGAATACTTCAGATTGCTTCTCAGGCAACTGAAGAGTGGAATATTACCGCAAAAAAGATAAAGATTCAGAGAATACTGGCTAGTATGAATTGAACAGAATCAAAAAAAAATCCATACATTGACCATAATACTGTAAAAGAAAAAAAAAGTGAAAAAGGGAACAACTGTGATCAAAACAATGACCAATTTTCATTCTAGAAGGCATTTAATGAAGTATGCTTTCCACTTCTTGCACAAAAAGTAAAAGACTAGAAATACAGTGTGAGACAGACAATGACAGATTTTTCTTCACCTATGCTTGTTACAAGGAGAACTTTTATCTAAGGTTAGAGAAGAGGGGAATATATTAAGGATAATGATATATCCCCCAAGAAGAAAGGACAAGAAAAGAGTATAACTCAAACATGAAATCCAAAAACATACGGAAAAGAGCAGAAAGAAGTTCTGAAGGGGATTCAGACTGGCAGATCACTCAATGTTGGATTTACTGCTAAACTAAATGCAAAATAAAGCAATTCCAACAGAGCAGCTCAGCAGTTGAGTGTCACTCCACTTTGGTTTTGCCCACATTTCCTTGTGAGATATTTCTCTTTGAGGGAGGGAGAGTTTTTTCTACCTTGTTACTTACAAAAATCATTTTAGTACATTATCAAACATATTCTCTATTCTTGAAGAATCTTTGAATGAATAAAAAATGTTGCAATATCTCACTGTATACACAGAAGCAATAAGAAAAATGGCCAAAAATAGATTTTGATACTATTTATCTTCCCTATTACTTCTCTAATGTCTTCTAAATCTTCAGGCATCTAAAAACAGACTATATTCAATTTGTATTTGATTTATACATACATACATACATATACACACACACATAT
This sequence comes from Sminthopsis crassicaudata, assembly GCF_048593235.1. Taxonomy (NCBI): domain Eukaryota; kingdom Metazoa; phylum Chordata; class Mammalia; order Dasyuromorphia; family Dasyuridae; genus Sminthopsis; species Sminthopsis crassicaudata. The sequence continues at coordinate 209,655,421 of NC_133621.1, forward strand.
ATGTATATATATACACACACACATATTTTAAAAGTTAATGATATTTTAAGAGACAATCTTTCCTATAAAATCCTATAAAATTATCATCATTACTGTTAGTTTTCTTTTAATAAGTCCCATTCCTTTTGTCTGATCTTCAAATTTTGCTCTTTTCTTTTCTTCTCAATAACTTCCTATACTTGACTGGCATTCCTCTATATTTTATTTGTATGTGTATTTAGGTATGTTTTTTCTATTGTGGATTTTCCTAGTATAGTTTCTCCTAGCATAAATACACTACTTATCTAGAATTCTAATTTCTATCACACAGTTTTTTTTTCTTTTTCTTTTTTTTCCTGAGGCTGGGGACTTGCCCAGGGTCACACAGCTAGAAAGTGTTAAGTATCTGAGACCAGATTTGAACTCGGATCCTCCTGAATTCAAGGCTGGTGCTCTATCCACTGCATCACCTAGCTGCCCCACAGGTTTTTTTTTCTTACTGCCTTTTTATAATGGTCCTTTATTCATTTATCCTATTAGCTGTGAGGTAGAGTAGAAAAAGCTTTGGGCTATTAGTCAGAAGACTGGATTCTGCCCTTTATAAGCTGTGTGACCTTAAGTAGTCATTTTTACTTTCTCTGAAACTCAGGCTCTTCATCTACCAATTGAGGTTAACAATACCTGCCTCAGAAGATTACTGTGAGGAAACAAATGAAAGCACTATATAAACTGTGAAGCACTCCAGAAACATTAAATAGTACTAAAACTGTAAAAAAAAGTAAAAAACAAGAACAATGAGTATATTACTACTAATACCTAGAACTTCCATATCTATAATAAACATAAGACACTGGTTGATTAAAATATAGCAGCTACTTACCTCTTCTTCAATAGCAAACAATTTGACAATATTCTTGTGGTTTAATTTTTTTAAGACTTCAAATTCTCTCATTTGAACATCCACAGGACGAAGGAAACTTATGCTATTAAATACCTTGACTGCAAATAAATCACCAGTTTTCTAAAGAGAAAAATGTCTAATTAAAAAGTTTATATAGAAAATCAAAATCTTTACATATATTCATGACTTTATAAATTATTTGGGACAAAGGGCATATCATAGCTGAGGAAATTCTTAATCTACACATAAGACTGAACAAAATCTAATTTTAAATATGACATATGCTTTTACATAATTAAGAGTGGGATACTAATAGCTTTTTACCAGAAGAAACTTCATGCTATGACTTCAGAAACATTTATTATTTTGAGTGCTTAAATACATAAAAATTAATACAACTGAAACACTACACACAAAAATCAATCTATATGAAAAAATGATATTGGGTATATTAATTGTACATTAATAGACTATTATTATATGGTAAGAAATAAAGAATATGATGAATGCAGAGAAGCACAGCAAGATTTACATGAATGGATATAAAATTAACATAAGAAAAATCAGGAAAACCAAGCATAATGATTACAATGATGTAAACAGAAAAAATTTTGACAAAATAACAGAAACTGAATGCTATATGATTTTAACAATCAACTTGGGCCACAAGAAAGTGATATGAGAAGTCTTTTTTTTCAGGCTAAACATAATTGTTATCTTCATCTTGCATAAAGTTTTAATTTACAAATTATGCTACTTTTATAGGACTATAACTTTAAAAAAAACTACAGTGAATAATTAAGAATCTTTCCTATTCAATGATTATTCAAATTAAAATATACATACATATATATATGCGCCTAAAGTTTAAACTATTTAAAGTTTTTTATTTTCTGCTAAATTTCATAGAAAACACTGTCATATATTCCTGGCACAGGTGGCAATTTACATACCAAAAGAGAAGTATTCCAACTCTTTACTTAAAACACTAAATCACAAGGAAACAGAAAGTGAAACGTTTATTTCACTCTCAAGTCCAAGGGGAAACCTTAACTGCAAACAGTAATGGTTCCAATTTACTTTCCTTTGTAATCTTATGCATTTTTGATAGTGAGTTGAACTATGCCCCACCCTTCTCAAATTCCTTAAAAAAACCTGTCCATATTATACCCTGACTTCACTTCCACTCCTCCATGTGGTCTTTCTATTCTGTCCTCTGATTTCATCACTGAGTTGAAAAAGTTTTCTCTAAATTTACCAAGGATCTAACTGTCACATTTGATAGTTCATTCTCATTCCTTATATGTCTTGATCTCAGCTGCAGTTAAACCTGCTATATAATCACCTTCTCCTAGACACCCTCATCTGGGTTTGTTTTTTTTTTTTGGGGGGGGGGGTGTATTATTCTCCCGTGATTCTCCAGCTACCTGTATGACTCTTCCTTTTCAGGTTCTTTGGGTTCATCATCCATACTATGTCCTTCAACTGTGTTCCTTTAGATTTTGTTCTTGGGTCTCCTCTCTTTACACAATCTTGGTAACATCACCAACACTTATGAGTTGTCACCTCTCTGTAGATGACTCTTCCATGAGAGCCCCAGACTCTCCCCAAGCAGGAGAATTGCATAGCAATCATTTACTAGACTTTGTAAGTGCAAAGACATCTTAAAATTACTTAACATGTCCCAAATAGAAGTCATCATTTCCTCTAGAATCTCCTGTCCTCTAAACTTCCTTATTTCTGTTGATGGCTCCTCCATCTTTCTAATCTCACAAGTTTAAAACTTTAAAATTATCATTCACATCTCACTTTATCCAAATCTTATCACTTTTATTGTCGCAATCTCTCACATTTAACTTCTTCTATTGACTCATACAGCTATTACTTTAATTTAGGATGTCACTGCCATTCATCTACATTAGTTAAACAGTTCCTAAGTGGACAATGCTTCAAGTCCTTTACCACTACAGTCCAATCTTGCTCATTGCTGCCAAAGTAAATTTCCTTTAAAAAAAGGCCTATCCTCTCACTTAATGAATTCCAGGGTTTCCTTTTGCCTTCCGAAATCCAGTCAAACTGCTCTTCTCTTTGTTCCTCACACAGGACAAAACACTCATGACACTGACTCTCAACTCTTGTGCTTTCCCATAAGCCTTAGGTTTACTCACTCCTTGTCTTTGTCTCACTATGTCTCAACTTCCTTTAACATTCAGCTTAATCACCATCTTTTGCATTAAGTTTTTCCAGATTCCCAATTGCTATTGTTCCTGCTTAAATTACTTTGTAATTAACTGCTTTGTAAACATTTATCAATTTTACATTTTGTTATATATACATTTTCATATATACTTATTTCCTTCCTAGAATAAAAGCTTTTGGTGAATGGGAATAATTTTTCTTTGTAATTGCATCCCAAGTACACTGTATACAGGGACTTGAAAACAGCATAGCAAAAGATCAAAGGGATTTTTTGAGGACATATTATTTTTATTTATCTTGATCTGACTTAAAGCCTTGAACAATATCTTGCTGCTTTATACCCATATTCAACGTCAATCTATCTCAAGTTAGCTGATTTCCTCTTATACAGGGCCTTGGAGTCAGCCACTAGTCCCAAGTCCAAAAGATTCTGATCATGAGACCAGTATAGATGTACCTCATCTTTAGAGGGAAAGATCTTTAGCTACCTGAACACCCCAAAATATCAGCATTCCTTGGACAGTGTTCACACAATGTCTATAGCCGTTCCAGTCCTCTGACCTGAAGGGTATTATTCCTGACTGAGGCCAGCTCTCTATACATGCCATCCCGTCTCTTAAAATAATAAATTTATTAATACTAGTTTAGGGGAGCCCTAGAAAAGCACTTCTGATAAAGAAAGTTTCAGTGCAAAAACACTTTTGTCAGTAGGACTGAAATTATCCCTATGGAAGAAACACATAAATGAACACCATAGTTTGGGCAAGACGATTCTAATTTCAAATTCAAATCTGTTCAAAAAGCAATATTTTATAATTTTGCTCCTCAATATCTTAGTCTTAAGCTTCTAACCCTCTACATCAGAAGTTCTTCATTTCATATCCGTGAACTTAACTATTTAAATATAATTAGCTTCCTTTATCTATTTTATTTATGCATTTAAAATTATCATTCTGAGGGATTCATGGTATATTTCTCACCAGACTGTCAAAGTCCATGAGACAAAAAAGTTTAAGAAAACTTATTTTAAGATCATATCATTGCATGTTCATTAAATAATCCAATTTTCACTTATTAAAGCCTAGTCATAAATTTACTAAGTAAGTAAAGCTAACTACTTAATGCCTTACTAATCTTTGGTTTCAATTTCTTCTCAATGAGTTCACTTCACTTGCCATGCAAGGTATTAAAAACCTAGCTACTACAAAGTGGGTGTTCAAGTTCAGTAGAATTTTCATTGCTCTGCAAGGATGCCTTTCTGACCCACCACTGTAGTAGCCATGATCAATGTGAAAACAGGAGTAGTATTTTGTTTTTATTAATAAAAAACTGTAGCCTTTTTATTGGCTGTTTCTCTCAGGCCTAAAATCTCCAGCACTTAGTTTACTTCAAGTCTCAGCTACAACTCCACCTTCTACAAGAAGCTTCTCCCAGTCCTACACACACACATATCTTGTTTGTACATGTTGCTTGCATATTCTACCTAAGACTAAACTTTTTGAGAGTGTGAATTGTCTTTTGACTTTCTCTATAAATACATCTTATCCTTGATTGCAGACTTGTTGCTACTGACTTTACCAATTGCATTATATTCTAATCCTGTACTGAATAACTGGACTAGCCTGAACTAGTAGGTCTGCAACAATAGATCACATCCTTCCAAGGTTTCCTTCAATTCTACTTTGGTACTGATTTCTTTTTCACTGGTTTAAATCAGATCCAAAATTCCTCTTGTTGGTTTTCCCATCTACTGAAGGAATTTCTGCCATGGAATGTTCCACTGTTCAGCTTTACTTAGACAGAAATCTCTAGCACAAGTAAATAAGATGTAGTCCATCTTCATTACACTATCAAAGTTTCAAGTCACTTCTTTTACTTTGGTTACTTACCATCCCTTTCTGCCTCCTGTAATATATTTTCACCTGCCACTAATCCTTATGCAAACATTCTGTGCTATGCTTCCCCCTCAAACTGATGTGTTCCACACAGAATAACTTCTTGATATATAATCACAACCAGAGATGCTTCACTGCCCCCTATTAGATAATCTTTAACTTTTGAATAAAGTATACCCTTCCACAGCCTTAAGTCATTTAACCAAGTCTCCATATCAAGTTATACATAACTTCCTTGGGTTAAGAAATCTAGTTCATTTTACTCATGTTCTTAATATTGGTTTAAAAATTAACTGAGACCAATCAATCAATAAGTATTTATTATAGACTTATTATGTTCTTGCCTCAGTGCTAGAAATATAAAGATCAAAATTAAAAGTTGTTTTTCCATGGGGATACAATATGGATAACTACAAATAAACATAAAATATGTACAAATGAAAGCAAATTAGTTTGGGGAGAGGAGAGACATTAGCAGCTACAGAAACTCCATGAACTCATCTGAGCTGAGATGGAAGAAAACTAGGGATTCTAAAGAATGAATGAAAAAGCATTTAACTGCAGGTGTAACACTTTTGATAATTTTGCTGACCTTTTATTCTCTTTATTCTCTGTTGTAAAGGATGACTTGCTATAGGAGGGATAAAATAGGAAATATCAATGACATAAAACAAAAGCTCTATTTAAAAAAAAAAAAGAAAAATATTAAATGCTTAGCAATGTGCTAAGATCTGAGGGAATATAAATAGAAAAGAGAAGCAGTTCCTAGAATTCTTAAAGCATAGTAACAGGATGGATGGCAAGTGACAGGGCTCCTCAGAATATTGCTGTAGAAGAGATGGTAAAGCTGGGCAGTCTGAAGAAAACAACATCAAGACAACTGCCAATGACCAAGGTCAGTGAAGGGAGCTGGGATTCAATTCAAAGTCATATGACTCCAAATCCAGACCTTTTCAATGCACCACATTGTCCGGGGTCTGGCTTGTACATTAACCATGCCATTAATCCTTGAAAACAGGGCCTCCTACTTTACATGATCATGCAGATGTAAAAAGGAATGCCTCCCAAGCACAGGGGTCAGCCCATGCAAAGACACAGGCATCTGAGATGGAGAGCTGTGTGTGAGGAATGGTGATTAAGGTCAATTTGGTTGGGGTCAAAGAATGTATGAAGGGGAGTAATGAGTTTGGCAAAGTATGTGAAGGGCTTTAAATGACACACAACTAGGTGGCTCAGTGGATAGACCACTGGACCTGGAGTAATACCTTGAAGCTGGGAGACTTGGGGCAAATCACTTAATTTGTTTGCCTCAATTTTCTCAAGTGAAAAATGGAGATAATAATTACACTTCATTTTCAGAGTTGCCATATCAAACAAAATATTTATAAAATGCTTAGTTTGGCACACAGTAAATGCTATGCTTTAGTTATTATGTTAAAGAAAGTAAGAGATATTAGAATTTAATGACTACAAAATCACAAGGTCATACCTATACTTTAGAAAAACCACTCAGTTATATGAAGCTTACACTACAGAAGGGAGAGGCTTGGAAGACACTAATTAGGAGGATATTGTAATAAATTAGTGGCCATATGTCAAGTTGTGAAATGAGATTAAATCTGAGGTTGTGAACCTGAATACCTGGTGGTATTTTCAACAGAACCAAAAAAAGATCATAAGAGGGATGGGTTTGAAGGACAAGAGAGGAAGTTATTTTGAACTTGTTTAATCTGAGTGGCTAGGAGATCTCTAGTTTAAAATATCCAGTAGACAATTGGTGATCTGAGACTGGAGCTCAGTAAAAAGTCTAGGGTGAATACTGATTTGGTGATCATGAGAAACTATGGGAGGAAGATGATGATTATCAATAAAGATCACTGAGTAGAGAAAATGACCTAGGACTCAGAATTAGAACGTATCATCACTAATTCCTAGATACTTTTTCCTTTTAATCACCTGTTCTTCTACTGTTATTCTTTCTATATCACATTACTCTACAGCATTTGCCTTGACAGTTTACAGGTACAAATTTCTCAATTCTGTTTCAAATTCATTTCAAAGTCATTTTGATCACATCTGTAAATTTCTAAATTTTCTTTCATGTCTCTCAGGTGTGCTCCATTCTTAGTCCGTACTTTAAGTTTCAGTACACAATCCAAATCTTATTTTAACACAGCTGCTATTTCTATATATTCTGTCTTTTTTAAAGTCTATGCCTTCAATATATAGAAGTGATGAAAATATCACCTCTGCCTTCAATATCTTCAAGATCTTTAAGATTCACTGCCTAAGGGCTTTATGATCCCAGAGATGTTTAACAGGTTTCTTCTGGCAGAATCACATGTTCCTTCATCAATC